>NW_006921771.1:6395346-6415407 GCF_000298275.1 Orycteropus afer afer
TAATGCCAAGAATATCAATCATTATGTGTTCCATTTCATTTTTGACAACTTCCAATTTTCCTAGATTCATACTTCATACATTCCATGTTCCAATGATTAATGGATGTCTGTAGCTGTTTCTCTTCAATTTGAGTTATGCCACATCAGCAAATGGAGATCTGGAAAGCTTTACCTTACCCATAGGAGTAAGGATGGGTTTACTCAGATGATGCAGCTCTTTCCCAGTCCTATTTTGAGAGCCTTCTAACCTAATGGGACTATTCATAAAGTTGCACAGTAATGTACCAAACAGTGTTTCTTTGCTATTCATAAGGTTTTCCCTGGCCATTTCTTTGAGAAGTGGACAGGGTCTTCCTTCTTCCTAGTCTGTCTCAGTCTGTAAGCTGGGCTGATACCTCTGTACCATGTGCATCCCGCTGGGTTTGAAGCACAAATGGCTCAGCCTCAACACTCACATCAACACTTCACCACGGTAGGACAAACTGACAGACAAGTTTGTCTCCCTGTTGGAAAGCTCTCGTACCACCCTTACCTGGATTCCTGCGGTTGACCACTCCTCTGTCCAGGTTCCTGGTTTTTAATCCCCTTTCTCCTGCTCTCCTGCCCTACTGCTTTGGGCGTGCCTGAGTTCCCTCTCTTCACCTGGATCCCTGTGGCTAACTGCTCCTTTGTCCGGGTTCCTGGCTTTTAATCCCCTTTCTCTCACTCTCCTACCCTGCTGCTTTAGGCATGACTGAGTTCCCTCTCCTCACCTGGATCCCTGCGGCTGACTATATTTCAGCCAATATAATCTAAAATTCACCTCCATGTGATAAGAACCAAAGAACAATGGTCATCAAGTCAGCTTTGACTATGACAACACTGTTTGTGTTAGAGGAGAACTGTGCTCCACAGGGTTTTCAATGGCTGAGTTTTCAGAAATAGATCTCCAGGTCCATCTTCCTAGGTGCTTCTGGGTGGACGCAAACCTCCAGTCTTCTGGGTAGCAGCCAAGCATGTTAACCACATGGCCCCTAAGGGTCATCCAAAGAGGAGACTCTTACTGCAGAGATGCTGAGGGTCATGAGTAGACTTTTGAGGTGTACTACTCTATATTTGCTAAGACCTCATCAGTGTTTTGATAATAGAATTCTCTAATAGCCTGGCACTTGAGTTGCTGCTTCCAATTCTCTATTTGTTTAAAATAAGAAGATTTGGCCAGTAATAATGGGAGGAGCGGCAAATGACTTCCCTGGTTGGGAGTGCCTGATTGTTTTTCCTTCTCCCTGAACATGTTGATGTGCTGGTGTCTTTCACAGACTCTCGTGTCTGAGAAGATAGCCCATGGGAACCCTCAATTGGTATAATTTTTATGACATGTATGCATAAGAAACTGTTCAAGTATCAAAGTGGACAGGTAACCAGGGTGAAAATAATTCTATTGTGAGAATTTAAATATACTACTTCTCCTACAGGAACTCTGGTAGCATAGTACCTAAGGCACTTGACTGCTAACCAGAAGGCTGGTGGTTCAAACCCACCAGTCACTCCTCAGAAGGAAGGTTGGACAATCTACTTCCATAGTGATAATGCCTCGGAAACCCAAGGAAGGGTCGCTATGAGTCAGGGCTGACTCGACAGCACATAACAACAACAACAACTTCTCCTATGTTCATTTCTTTCTTCATTCATTTGACAAATCTTTACTGAGTACCTACTGTGAAAAATGGAATCCCTGTGGGATGTTAACTCTTGGCTACTAACCGAAAGGTTGGAGGCTCAAGTCCACCTAGTGATGCATCAGAAGAAAGGCCTGGCAATCTACTTCTGAAAAATTAGTCATTGCAAACTCTGTGGAGGACAGTTCTACTCTGACATGCATGGGGTCACCATGAGATGGAATTGACTCGACACCAATGGATGGTACTGGGAGAAGCATTATACTATTTGCTATGAGATCTGCTAAGATTTCTAAAAGATTGGCTATTCCTCTTCCCTTTTCATAAGCTTACCATCTGGTAGGGATGATAAAGCATACACAAGTCACCCACAGTGAAAAATAACATAAGATAAATTCTTTCGGCCTGGTGATAGTTGCTATAGGAATCCAGATATTTGGTAAATGGTCACATCTAACTCTAAAGACATCAAGGAAAACACGATGTTTGAAATGGGCCTTGAAGTCTGGAATTCATTATGTGGAAAGGGCAGAGATGTTCTAGAAATGGTACAAGCAAATATTCAGAGGCAAGAAAGGGCACAGCATGCTGAAAGTTTCAAGGCAATCAGTTTACTTGGAGAGAATTTCCATGGTAAAGTATATTGAAATGAAAATGGATACTAGGGATCGATTGTATAGGGTCTTGAATGCTAGTTCAGTTGATCTAGACATATATTGATGGGAGAAGGTCAGTGGGATACCTCTCGATGTCTTGGAAATGTAGGAGATAGAAGATGGTTTTTCCCTTTAAAAATGGTTGCCAGGCCCACAAGATAGGGCAACACCCGAAGGAAATTAATTAATGTAGAGTTTGGAAAAGTTGGGGAAATAACCTCCAGAATAAAAGATAACTCTCTCAGTTCAACCAATCAAGTTCAGAAAAGTTCATTAGATTATGCTTGTTGTTTCACCATGGCACAGCAAATACATCATCACAGACTTTGATATGGTTAAAAAACAAACCAAATTCACTGCCATCAATTCAATTCTGACCCATTGAGCTTCCAAGGGTGCAGATTACTTCATCATTCCTCCCCAGAGTGGTTGGTGCATTTGAACCACTGACTTTCTGGCCTTAACCACTATACCACCAGAGCTCCTTATTGATATGGTTAATCCCCTCTAATTTGAACCCCAAGATCATCAAGGAACCTTATGATTATCATAATGGGTTTATGAGAGAAGGCACCAGAGGCTCCCTCAGTTCAGAAGATGCCACTCTGGCCTTGTACATTGTACATTGGCCTCATACATTGACAGCTTTGTTAACATGAGTCAATGTCCTTAGATCAGCTCTTGGGATGTTGGGTAGATATATTTCTGATCCTTTAAAGCTTAGGAGAGAACCCTGAACCTCGGTGAATATACGAAGGCAAATGACACTTTCTAGAGTCCAAATTGGGCAATTCACCACCTTTCCTTCCTTACCTCCTTAGAGAATAACTAATCATTTAAAATACTCACAATTCTGGTTGATAGAAAAGTTTAGTTAATAGAGAGTTAACAGAAACAAACAACTCAATAAAAAAAAGGGTAAAATAATTGAACAAACAGTTCACAAAAGAGGATATCTGGATGAAAAATAAGCACATGAAAATTTATTTGACAACATAGCCTCTGTTGTTGTTAGGTGCCTTTAAATTTGCTCTCACTGATAGCAACCCTATGTAGAACAGAATGTAACACTGCCCAGTTGTGTACTATCCTCACAATCCTTGCTATACTTGAGCCCATCATTGAAGCCAATGTCTCAGTCTATCTCATTGTGGGTCATCCCCTTTTTCAGTTACCCTCAACTTTACCAAGCATGATATCCATTTCCAGGGAATGGTCCCTTCTGACATGACCAAAGTAGGTGAGACAAAGTCTGGCCATTCTTACTTCCCAGGAGCATTATAGCTGCACTTTTTCCAGGACAGATTTGCTTGTTCTTTCTTCTGGCAGTCCATGGTACTTTCAGTATTCTTTGCCAACACCACAATTCAAAGTTATCAATTCTTTTTTGGTCTTCCTTATTCATTGTCCAGCTTTCACATGCATATGAGGCAATTAAAAATATCATGGTTGGGTTAGAAGCATCCTAGCTCTCAAAGTGACATCTGTGCTCTTCAGCACTTTAAAGAGATCTTTTGCAGCAGATTTAACCAGTGCAATATGATGTCTGAGTTCTTGACTGCTACATCTTTGGGTGTTGATTGTGGAACCAAGTAAAATGCAATATTTGACGACTTCAATCTTTTCTCAGTTTATAATGATGTTGCTTACTGGTCCAATTGTGAGAATTTTCTTCTTTATGTTGAACCGTAATCCATACTGCAGATTGTAATCATTGATCTTCATCAATAAGTGCTCAAGTCTTCTTCACTTTCAGCAAGCAAGGTTGTGCCATTTGCATATTGCAGATAGTTAATGAGTCTTTCCCCAATCCCAACTCCACATTCTTCTTCGTACAGTCCAACTTCTTGGATTATTTGCTCAGCATACAGATTGAATAAATATAGTGAAAGGATACAACCCTGATGCACACCCTTCTGATCTTAAACCATGTGGTATCCCCACGTTCTGTTCAAACCACAACCTCCTGTTCTACATACAAGTTCGACATGAGCATAATTAAGTGTTCTGGAATTCCTATTTTTTGCAATGTTGTCCATAATATGTTATGGTCCACACAGTCAAAAGCTTTTGCATAGTCAACAAGACACTAATAAACATTTTTCTGTTATTCTTTGCTTTCCGCCAGTATCCATTAGACATCAGCAATGATATCCTTTGTTTCACATCCTCTTCTGAATCCAGCCTGCAATTCTGTAAGATCCCTGTCAATAAACTGCTACAACCATTTTTAAATTATCCTCAGCAAAATTTTACTTGCATGTAATATTAATGATACTGTTCAATAATTTCCACATTGTGTTGTATCACCTTTCTTTGTAATGGACACAAATATGGATCTCTTACAATCAGTTGGCTAGGTAGCTATCTTCCAAATTACTTGGCACGGTGCCTCCAGCACTGCATCTGTTTGTTGAAACACCTCAATGAGTATTCAGTGAATTCCTGGAGCCTTGTTTTTGCCAATTCCTTCAGTGCAGTTTCAACTTCTTCCTTCAGTACCACTGGTTCTTGATCATATGCTACCTCCTGAAATAGTCAAACATTGACCAATTCTTTGGTACAGCGACTCTGTGCATTCCTTCCATCTTCTTTTAATGCCTCCTGCATCATTCAATATTTTGTCCATAGACTCTTTCAATATTGCAATATGAGGCTTGAATTTGTTCTTCAATACTTTCAGCTTGGGAAATGTTGAGCATGTTCTTCTCTTTTGGTTTTCTAACTCCAGGTCTTTGCACATTTCATTGTAATAACTGTCTTCTTGAGCTGCTCTTTGAAATCTTCTGTTCAGCTGTTTTATCTTTGTCATTTCTTCCACCTGCTTTAGCTATTCTCCATTAGAAAGCAAGTTTCAGAGTCTCTTTTGACATCCATTTTGGTCTTTTTTTCTTTTCCTGTCCTTTTAATAATTGTTTGTTTTCTTTATGTGTGATGTTCTTGATGTCATCCCACAACTCATCTGGTTTTCAGTCACTGGTGTTCAATGCATCAAATCTGTTCTTCAGATGGCCTCTAAATTCGGGCGGGATCTAATCAAGGTCATATTTTGTCTTTTGTGGACTTGTTTTAGTTTTCTTCAACTTCAACTTGAACAATGAGCAATTCATGGTCTGTTCCTCAGTCATCTCCTGATCTTGTTTTGGCTGAAGATGTAGTTGCTCTGATGCCTGTGTTTCCATCTGCCAAGGTCCACTTGTTTAGCCACCGTTTATGTTATCTTAGAAATGTATTTGCACTGAATAAGTCATTGTTCTTGCAAAATTCTATCATGTGATTCCCAGCATCATTTTTATCACCAAGGCCATATTGTCCCACTATCAATAACTCTTCTTTGTTTCCAACTTTTGTATTCCAATCATCAGTAATTTTCAATAATCTTGATTGCATGTTTGGTCAATTTCAGACGGCAGAAGTTGGTGAGCATCTTTAATTTCTTCATCTTTGGCTTTAGTGATTGGTGCATAAATTTGAATAATAATCATATTAACTCATCTTCCTTGCAGGCATATGGATATTATCCTATAACTGACTCCATCATGCTTAAGGATAGATCTTGAAACATTCTTTTTAACAATGAATGTGATGCTGTTCCTCTTCAATTTGTCATTTCTTGCATAGTAGACCATGTGATTGTCTGATTCAAAATGTTCAATACCAGGCATTTCACCTCACTAATGACTAGGATATTGATTTTTATGTGCACCATTTCATTTTTTTATAACTTCCAATTTTCCTAGATTCTTACTTCATATATTCCACATTCCCATTATTAATGAATGTTTGCAGCTATTTCTTCCCATTTTGAGTCATGCCCCATCAGTAAATGGAGGTTCCAAAAGCTTTACTGCATCCATGTCATTAAGGTCCATTCTACTTTTGAGTGCCTTCTGACCTGAGGGACTCATCTTCCAGAACCATAGTAGACAGTGTTTCAAGGCTATTCGTGAAGTTTTCCAGGAATATATCAGACAGTGTTACCCTGCTATTCATTAGGTTTTCACTGGTCAATTATTTCAGAAGTGGATGGCCCCATCCTTTTTCCCAGTCTTAGTCTGGAAGCTCTGCTGAAACCTGTCCACCAAGGGTGACCCTGCAGGTATTTGAAATACCAGTGGCATAGCTTCCAGCCTCATAGCAATCTGCGAGCCACCACAGGATGACAGACTGACAGATGAGTGGTGGACATTAGCCACTAGGTAAATGCTAATTAAAACCATGGTGTGATGCCAGTACACACTTATTATGATGGCTAAAATTAAAAAAAAAAAAATACAAATAATATCAAGTACTGACAAGGAAATAGAGCAACTGACACTCTCACACATTACCGGTGGGAATACAAAATGATAAAGCTACTGGGAGAATTGTTTGGCAGGTTCTTAAAAAGTTAAACATACACAAACCATATGACCCAGCAATTCCACTCCTGGGTATTTACCCTAGAGAAATGAAAACTTATGTCCACACAGAAACCTGTACACACATGTTTATAATTCTTGTTGTTGTTACATGCCATCGAGTCAGACCTGACCCACAGCAACCCCTCCCTAGGGTTTCCGAGGCAGTATCACTACAGAAGTAGATTGCCCAACCTTCCTTTCAAGGAGTGGCTGATGGGTTTGAAACACCAGCCTTCTGGTTAGCAGTTAAGTGCCTTAGACACTATGCTACTAGGGCCCCTAATGTTTATAGTAGTCTACTCATAATCACCAAAAACTTGAAACAACCCAAATGTCCTTCAATAGGTAAATAAAAACTCACTGCCATTCACTTGATTCCAATTTATAGCAACTCCCATCGGGTTTCTGAGACTGTAAATTTTTACAGAAGTAGATCACCCCATCTTCCTTCCACAGAGCAGCTGGTAGGTTTGAACCACTGACCTACTGGTTAGCACCCAAATGTCTTACCCATTATGCCACCAGAGCTCCTGCTGTAGGTAATGGACAAACAAAATTTACTTCAGAATTTTCCAATACTTTCAGGGGAACATTACGGTCAATTGCTGTCATAAGGTAATACTGTCACAAGGTAACACTTATTGAGATTCCAGATAAAGTGAGGATTTTATTCTACTGCAAACATAAGAAAATATGTAAGGACTACCAGAAAGTTGGGAATTGATTATTGCATTAGCTGTACTGTGTTTGGATTAATGTGTTCTGTCTAAGTGTGTAAGTATTGAGAATGGAATACAGATTTTGAAGGAGTGGAAGAGTGAAGTGTGTGAATGGCAGGAGCAAACGAAAGTCTGCACGTAGAATAAATGAACGAGTCTGTGTTTGTCAATGTTGACTTCAAACACAGTACCACAGGGAAGCAAGTGTGTGCATGCGAGCAGGCATGTATGGGTGTGAGTGTGGTGTATGTCTACTTGGAGGGTCTGGGATTTGAGTAAAACTTTAAAAAATTCACTCTCAAGATCATTGAGTGATTTTTTTTTTTTTTTTTTTAATATTGGTTTCTTTGGAGGAAAAAATCTATACCTATATTTCGATAGGGATCCCTAGTGGTACAAACAGATAACATGCTTAGCTGTTGATCAAAAGGTTGTGAGTTTCCATCCACCCAGAGGCACCTCAGAAGAGAAGTCTGGTGACTACCTCTGAAAAATCAGCCATTGAAAACACTATGAAGCACAGTTCTATTCTGACACACATGGGTTCACCATGCACTGGAGTTGACTTGATGGTAACTGCATTTTGTAGTTAGATAAACACAAAGGAATAGATATACAACTGGGAGGGTGGAAGGCACCACAAGAGGAAACCTTGTCTAAATCTTTAATCTTCAAGGCCATGTCTTTTGTGTCCTATATGTTTAGTGACATGATTCAGAGTGATCTACCCTCCAATGTATCAGTCTGTAAATTAGTGACTCCTTCTGATGCAACAAAAGTTCTTTTGCTGTAACTCTACCTCCGTGTTCCAAAATTAGTTTAATCAGGGGTGGGAAAGCCACAAAGTGAATTAAATGAGACATAAATTTACCAGCAGGTGGCAATAGAGATAATTGTGTTTCCCTAAAAGATTAAATTTGCATTATTTTATTAACCAGAGATAGAAGCCTTCAAAATTGACTGGGACCCAACTTAAGTTTGCCCTGCCTTACACTAGTATTCTGTGAAATGCAATTTTTCAAGCCATGACACTGTACCCAGAAGCAGTATGTTTTTCTTTACTGAGCTGCTGTTATGCTCTGTTTTCTAAGGGTCACTCCTATTTAGAGTTATTTTTGCTGTTGTCTTGTTTTTTAGCCAAAGAATTGAAAATAATAGCAAAATCATGTATAGTCCCATAAATTAGATTTATATAACCTCCTGGTATTATTCAGCAGCTCTGGAGGCATAGTGCCTAAAGCACATGACTGCTAACCAGAAGGCTGGCAGTTCAAACCCACCAGCCACTCCTCAGAAGGAAGGTTGGACAATCTACTTCCATAGTGATATCGCCTCAGAAACCCAAGGAGGGGTCACTATGAGTCGGGTCTGACTAGATGGCACGTAACAACAACAACAACAACAACAAGGAGCTCTGGTGGAGTAATAGTGAAGGCATTTGGCTGCTAACCAAAAGATTGGTGGTTCAAACTCACAAGCAACCCATGCAGGAAAGATGGAGCAGTCTGCTTCCAAAAAGATTTACAGCTTTGGAAACCCAACGGGGGTCCCTATGAGTTGGAATTGACTCAATGGCAGTGAGTTTGCGTGGGTTTTTTTGTTTGTTTGTTTGTTTTCCCAGTTCTCACCCTAAAACTACAGAATGGTTCCACCATTTCTTGTTTTTCCATCTTTCTCTGGTCCAATGATTCTCTCTTTCTGGATAGGTTCATAGTCCCCTGTCTAACTCCCACTCTCATACTCCATCATCTCTCTGTTCTCCTGAGGTTCATCACCCTGATTTTCATTTCTCACTGTCACATCTTTCCCTCCACAATAACTGAAGGGGAATTTGGAATACATAAGTTAAAAAAAAAAAAAATTGGTGTATTTCATGGACTCAAATTTTAAGGTTGATTCAATTCCATGGTATTTCTATAAAATAAAAAAAAGAAAGAAATTACTTTAAAAGTTATTTAACTTTCTTTAAAAAAAAATAAATACTTTCATGTGATTCAAAATTCCAAATGTTCAAATTCCCTCTCCTACTCCTCCCTCCAGTGAAACAGTTCTGTCTGCAAGTAATGAATGCTACCAGTTTGTGATGAATACTTCTAAAAATTATCCTATGAATAGACAAATAATATTTACCACATACCCTTTATTTTTTCTTATTTTGACACAAAAGATAACATACTTTACACAAGAGATCCTTGGTAGTTTGTTGTTGTTTGTTTACTTAACAATGTCTCTTGGCAACCATTCCATACCAAACCACAAACAATGCTCTCCTTTTTTTGTTTTTCTTATAACTGCTGATTATTGCATGGTATGGAAGGCCCATAAGTTATTGGACTAGACCATGACAAATAGTAAGGATGTTTCCAATTTCTTGCTATTACAAACAGTTCTGCTATGAATAACCTTGTTCATATGTCATTTTGCACATGTAGACATATGTCTGAAGGAGAAATTTCTACAAGTGGAATTACTGGATCAAAGGGTATGTGCATATTTAATTATTTTCCTTACAAATTGTGCGCCCAGAGATAGGAGATTGCCCATTTCCCTGCACCCTCACCACCCAGCCTTCCTCATTGCTCTATTTTTCAGAATTCTGCCTGTTCTTACTTGTTTCTCTTCTCAGGGAATTTTAAAACCAGCTTTGTTTCCAAAGAGTATGATTTTTATTGGCTTTTTTGTTGGAATTTCATTAAATGTATAGATTATATTAGAGATCATATGTCTTTACAATGTTAAGTCTCTTTCCCTTATTACATCTTCCTGGCCAAGAGTATGATGTGCTTTTCAATTGCTAAAGAAATCATTTCTATGCTCAATGGCAACTGGGTATTTTCTTCATACAGAGCTTACTTATTTCTTGGTGTTTTCATTAATGTTGCTGGTATTATAAATGTGCATATTTTTTTCTATTTCTTCTCTGTGGTTGTTATCTATATGAAAGTTTTGATTCCTGCTCCCAGTTTGCACCTTCCCACCTTAAAAGATTTTCATGATTTTTAAAATAGAGACACTTAGGTTCTCAAGGTATGCAATCATGTCATCACTCAATAATGATAATTGTGTCTCCTTCCCATTTTGTATACTTCTAATTGCTTTAGTTTTTTCAATGTGTTGGCCAGAACCAGAACAATGTTATAACAGCAATAATTCTAAATATCTTTCCCTTATTTCTGAATTTAAAGAGAATATTTCTAATATTGGTTTTGGGTTGATAAAGAAATAAGTCACATTAGTCACATTAAGAAAAGAACAATACTTCTATTTTCATTGAACTTTTAAATTTATTTGTGGTATTTGCTGAAAACTAACAAATCTTTACAACTTGTATGGAGATGGTCATACATAGGCTTTTTTTTTTTTTTTTTTCCTAAGACTTATTGATAGGGTGAGTTAAGTTAACATCTTCCTGTTATTGAACCATATGTATATTCCTGATAGAAACCACACTTGAGGATAGTGTATTATTCTTTTACTGCGATACTGTATTCAATTGCTAATATTCTCTTTGGGGCTTGAGGGTTGTTATTAATTAATGAGATTGCCCTATAGTGTGTTTCTCTGTTGTGTGTTGAAGTTTGATATCAATATTTTCTTAGAGACTTTCTTCTTTTTCTATTCTTTTGAAAAATTAAAAGAACATTCAAATGATCAATTTCTGATGGTTTAGTAGTATTCCCTGTGAATTTTGAGAAAGGTAATCTCTTACGTTTCTTTTAATTTCCCTCGTATTTTCAATAACTGAAATTTCTTATTTTATGTATTTATGTTTTTTCTTCTTTAAGGTAACTATATATTTTTTTTTTCAGTAAAAATTCACACACTAAGCTAGGTTCCCATTTGACAATTTCCACACAAATTGTTCAGAGACATTAGTTACATTGTTCACAGTGTGTCAGCATTCTCATTAATTGCTTCTGGTTGTTCTGCTTCTGATACTCTAGCTTTCTTGTTCCTTTATCTTCTCTTCTTTGCTTTAGCGTAATTTTTGACATTGTGGTCTCATATCAGTGGGTTTTTAGTGAAGATCATACTCAGGGATAATATTCTTTATTTTGTGTGCCAATTTGTTATTTCACTGAAAGGTGATAATTCAACTGCTCATGCCCTTACCACCTACCGTCTGTTTCATGTTTTTGTTTTGTCTTTGATTGACAATATTTACCAACTCATTGAACTCTTGGGTCTATACACAGCTAAAGGGCAGGTGATGCAAGGATAGATTCCGTAGTAGAGGAGGGCTTGGCGCTGCTCCTCAGGGATGCCCTGAATGCTGGCCTCCAAAAGTCAGAACAAGGAGCTAAAGTAGTCTTGGGCAACTGTCTATCTTCCCTCTTCATGTCTTCACTTCTTCCCTCCAAAATCAAGCTGCGTAGAGAATAATACCAGATATAGAACTTGAAGAATATGAACAGTGGCAATACATTCAAACTAAATACAAGAACATCTACTCCAAACACTAAGAAAATCCTTAACATTTGGAATTTGTATAGTTTCCAGACTCTGGCATGAATGAGAACCTTTAGAATAGAGGCAATGTAGAAACTAAAGCTGGTCTCAGAATTCCTCTATACAAATATATCAAGCATAAAAATGCACTGCCGTGGAGTTGGATCCAATTCACAGCGACCTCTCCTTGGGTTTCTGAGGCAATATCACTGAGGAAGTAGATTGCCCAACTTTCCTTCCAAGGAGTGGCTGGTGGGTTTGAATTACAGCCTCCTGGTTAGCAGTCAAATGCTTTAGGCACTACACCACCAGAGCTCCCATAAGAAGCATTCATCTTACCTAAAACACGCCTCTCAAAGAGAAAAGCAAGAACATTACCAGACTCATTATAAACTCTACTATTGGGAAGAATAAAAAATAACTCAAAGGGAAAATAAGCAAAAAAAGAATTTTTTTTTTTTTTTTACTTGAGCTCTGGTGGTGGTGTGCCTAAGGCTAACCAGAAGGCTGGCAGTTCACACCCACCAGCCACTCCTTGGAAGGAAGACTGTGCAATCTACTTCAGTGGTGATACCGCCTTGGAAAGTTGGAACTGACGAGACGGCAGTGAGGTTTTTTTTTTTTTTTTAATTCATTACCTAGTACTTCAAAAATCAGTTTAGAGGTATTAATCAGTTCATCCTCATAAAATATATTTAAGACAATATACATGACTTTGAGATAAGGGTTGGGACTCAACCAACACAGAAAGGTTAAAGAGGTTATCTGAGGTCACACAGAAGGCCAGAAGCTGAGCTGGGATTAGAGTTGGAGCCCTTGACTCTCAGCCTTGTGTACAAACCACACTGCCTGTAAACAAACTAACTAACAGCTAAACCAGATAAATGTGCCTTAAAATAGCTCCTTGTGGCTGCCAAACTTGACCTCTTGTGCATAGTTAATAAGCAAAGGAATCTAAAAGTCAGGGCCTTTTGCACACACATCGCTATGAGAAACCAGCCCTCAGAGGCCATGCTCCAAGAAATAGAGGATTATCATCATTAGTGGTCATCACAGTGATCACCCACTACATTTGTATGGTCCTCATCAGTTTTTGAAATGCTTTTAGGTGGCTTATCTCTGACTGTCCTCATAGCAACACTGAGACTGTAAAGCTTTGTATTCTTTTGTTTTTAAGAAGATGGTGAGCCAAGGAGGCCAGCAACCCAGTAGTGGGATCTGAATCTGTCAAAATGAGTATGAGACTAATAGACAGATACTCTGGCCTGTAGTTAAACATCAGAGCTGGTCTCTGAGGACAGATCTGAGTAGGGCAGGTGGTGTTACTCCGGTGAGGGGAAAGGTGGAGACCCAGCATAAGTAAGGGAACTTTGCACCTGTTGGTTACCAATAGATGGAAATATACAGGCTATGAGACTCTAAGTGTAAGAAAATACCATGACTTTACTATGTTTGTGTTCCATTTATCTAGCACAGGATGTGACACATAAAAGACAACTTGAGGAATGAATGAATGAATCATTTTTTGCACATTGCCATTTTAATACTCCCTTCGAGTGTAGAATAAACAGTTACTAAGCACCTGTTAGGTTTATGGGAACCAGGTTATATGCTTTCAAGCAGATCATTTAATTTTCAAAACACCACTGTAAAGATTAAGGAGGCAATTTTTCTTTTCTCTGTTCCTTACCACACCAAGTCTAAATGTCTCTGACTGATTTTTAAAATCATCCAT
Source organism: Orycteropus afer afer (assembly GCF_000298275.1). Lineage (NCBI taxonomy): Eukaryota > Metazoa > Chordata > Mammalia > Tubulidentata > Orycteropodidae > Orycteropus > Orycteropus afer. The sequence continues at coordinate 6,408,967 of NW_006921771.1, forward strand.
GGTCTGATCAATGCCTGCCTTAAAGTGGATTATAAATCCACTATTCCCATCACACTCCCTGGGTCTCAGTGCTCTCAGTGTTCATTTCAGCCTTCCTTACCTACAGTCTTCAGTATGGATTACAACTCCACATAACAAAAATGAAAGTCCTCACAACTGGACCACTAAGCAACATCATGATAAATGGAGAAAAGATTGATGTTGCCAGGGATTTCATTTTGCTTGGATCCAAAATCAACATCCTTGGAAGCAGCAGTCAAAGAAATCAGGCATATTGCACTGGTCAAATGTGCTGCAAGAGACGACTTTAAGGTGTTAAGAAGCAAAGATGTCTTTTGAAAACTAAGGTGTCCCTAACCTAAGCCATGGTATTTTCAGTAACCTCATATGCATGTGAAAGCTGGATAATGAATAAGGAAGACCGAAGAAGAGTTGATGCCTTTGAATTGTTGTGCTGGCAAAGAATACTGAAAGTACCAGGGACTACCAGAAGAATGAGCAAATCTGTCCTGGAAGAAGCATGGCTGGAATGCTCCTTAAAAGTGAGAATGGCCAGACTTCATTTCACCTACTCTGGTCATGTTTTCCAAAGGGACCATTCCCTGGAGAAGGATATCATGCTTAGTAATGTAGAGGGTCAAAAAAATGGGAAAACCCTCAATGAGATGGATTGACACAGTGGGTGCTATGATGGGCTCAAGCATATCAAGAATTGTGAGGATGGTGCGGGACCAGGCAGTGTTTTGTTCTGTTGTATAGGGGGGTCACAATGAACCGAGTCGACAGTACCTGACAACAATGCCTGGCTTGATATGCATTCTTTGCCCTCCTCTTTATCCAAATCTTTCCCATCCTTTAGGGTCCAGATAAAGTCCTACTTCCTTTATGGAGACTTCCTTGACTCTCAATGATGAACTTTTCTCTTGAATTTCTTCATCCTGGAGAGTCAAAACTATATATTTCATACTCATTTTTGTCGTGTTATTCGGTTATTTCATATACATGTCTTTGACTAATTAGATTTTGTTTAATTTTTCATTTTATTTCAGTTTTTTGCTGCAATCTAGGTGCAAGTTTACAGATAACTTAGTGTTCCTTCCAGCGACTGATACACATTTTGTTTCATGACATTGATTGTAATCCCCACAATGTAATAGCACTCTTCCCATTTGCCTCCTCTGTTCCCCATTTCTGTCTTTTCTTCCTCTCTTCCTGCCTTCTGAGCTTCACCCCTGGGCAAAACCTCCTCTTTTGATCTCCTATGGCCAAGTGTTCTAAGGAGTGCATACCTTCCTAGTGTTACCATTCACCTAATAAGCCTATCATTGGCCTGCAATTTGAGCCACGGAAGTGAGTTCTGATTCAGACTTAGAGGATGACTAAAGGCCAGTTCTTGGGGGTTCCAGCAGTCTCTACCAGACCAACCAACCTGGTCTTTTTTATGAATTAGTTTTGTTCCACATTTTTCTCCCACTTTACCCAGCACCTGCTACTGTGATCCCTTTCTGATCAGATGGTAGTGTAGCTGGCCACCACGTAGTTCTTCTGGTCTCAGGCTCAAGGAGGCTGAGGCTTGTGCAGTCCATTAGTCCTTTGGATAGTTGCTTCCCTGCATCGTTGATTTTCTTCACTCTTCTTCACTTCAGATGTGGAGAGACCAATATTTGCACCTCAGATGGCTGCTCACTGGCTTTTAAGACCCTAGTCACTACTCACCACAGTAGGATATAAACCATTGTCTTTATGACGTATGCTATGCCAGTTGAGTCAGCTGTCCTGTGAGACTGTGGTCCTACACCCCCAAGCCCTTGATTTATTACCTCAAGGTATTTGATTATGGCTAAGAAAATTTCATAACTTTGACCTCTGGTTACTCTACTATATAAATGGATATATTTACAGCACATACAATGCTGTTGTTGTTGTTAGGTGCTGTTGAGTCAGCTCCAACACATAGCAACCTTATATACAACAGAACAAAACATTGCCTTGTCCTGAGCCATCCTCACAATCTTTGCTGTACTGGAGCCCATCATTGCAGCCAATGTGTCAATCCATCTCGTTGAGGGTCTTCCTCTTTTTTTTTTCTGACTCTCTGCTTTACCAAGCACGATATCATTTTCCAGGGACTGGTCCTTTCTAACAACATGACCAAAGTAGATGAGACAAAGTCCGGCCATTCTCACTTCTAAGGAGCGTTCTGGCTGCACTTTTTCCAGGACAGAGCACACACAAATATGTATGTAGAAATATCCTCTGTGAAACCTATAGAAGGTTGTGGTTGTAATCTCATTCAACTATCCATACCCCTTCAGCTTGCCTGTCTGGCTACATGTCCATTTATAGATTGCTGTTTGTTACTACTAATATTGTATGATTATGTATGTAATAGTATTTACTTTTGTTGTCTGTAACTTCTGTGTACCTCTCCATGTCTTCCTTTGCTTAGTGATATTGTGCTGATCATATCCCTGTCATATATTGTCTTTCCCTTCACCCAAGTTAGTAATTTTCTTTCCTCTCTCTTCCCATCCTTTATAACCATCAAAGAATGTCTCTATGTGTAAACCTTTCCTTGACTTTTTATAATAGTGAATTCCTGCAATATTTTCCTTTTGTGATTGACTTATTTCACTTAGCCTAACCTCCTCAAGGTTCATCCACATTATGAGATGGTTTCATGATTCATTATTCTTTAACGTTGCATAGTATTCCATTGTGTGTATGTACCCTAGTTCGTTTTTCCATTTATCGGTTGATGGATACTTACATTGCTTCTATCTCTTCGCTATTGTGAATAATGCTACAATAAACATGGATGTGCATATATCTATTCAGGTCCCAGCTCTTATTTACCTAGGATCTATAGTTAATAGTGAAATTTCTAGTAATAGGATTGCTAAATCAAATGACATTTCTATTTCCAACTTTTTAAGGCAGGATCATACCATTTTCTGCACTAGTTATACATTTTATAGAACATTTTATACTCATTTGTTGTTTTCTGTTTTATTAAACTTTGCTATTATTGCTGTAGGACAATATCTCATCTTTGTTTTGATTTGGGTCTCTGTAATGGCTGAAGATCATGAGTATTTCTTCATGTGTTTCTTGACTGGCTGAAATCTTTGGTGAATTGTCTGTTCATGTCCTCTGCCCATTTTCTCACTGATTGTTTGTCTTTTTGTTGTTGAGTTCTTGGAGTTTTCTTTGAATTGTGGAGATTCGTTCTTTGTCGGATATGTCATTGTCAAATTTTTTTTCCCAGTCTGTTCTCTTTTTACGCATTTGGAGAAGTCTTTTGTTGTGCATAAGCATTTAATTTTTCAGAGGTTCTAGTCATCTAGTTTATCTTTTGCTGTTTATGTTTCCATGGTTATATTTGATAGTCTATTTATGTCATAAATTAGGGCCCCTAAGTTGGTCTCTAGATTTTCTTTAATTATCTTTACAGTTTCAAGTGTTACATTGAGGTTTTTGATCCAACTTGAGTTAGTTTATGTATACAGTGTGAGGTTTGAATATTATTTCATTTTTCTACAAATGGATATCCAATTTTGCCAGCACCATTTGTTAGAGAGTATCTCTTCACCATTTAATAATTTTCAGCCCTTTGTCAAAGATCAGCTGTCTGTAGATGGGTAGATTTACTTCTGGATTCTCAATTCTGTTCCATTGATCTACGTGTCTATATTTTACCAATACCAGGCTGTTTTGACAACTGTAGTTATATAGTAAGTTTTGAGATTGGGGATTGCAAGACCTTCTACTTTGTTCTTCTTCAGTAATGTTTTGTTTATCCACGGTCTTTTGTCTTTCTATAAAAAGTTGATGATTGGTTTTTCCATCTCTTGAAAGAATGTTGATTGAATCCTGGATTGAGATTGCCTTATATCTACAGATCACTTTGGATAATATTGACAATATTCACAACATTAAATTTGCCTATCTATGAGGATGATATGTTCATCCATTTATGTAGGTATCTTGGTTTCTTGCAATAGTTTTTTTCATATAAATCTTTTGTATCTCTGGCTAGAATCACTTTGCTGAATCTTTCAATTATTTCCAGTAGTTTACTTGCTGAGTCTCTAGGATTTTCTATGTACAGGACCACATCATCTGCAAATAGGGATAATTTTTCCACACCAATTTGGAAGTCTTTTATTTCCCTTTCATGCCCTATTGCCCTGGCTAGGATTTCCAATAAAATATTAAATGTAGTGGTGATAGAGGGTGGAAATTATTGTCTGGTTTCCATTCTCAATAGGAATGCTTTCAATCACTCTCCATTGGCCATTAGATTTGCATATATACACTTAATTATGTTGAGGAATTTCCCTTTTATTCCTATTTTGTTGAGTGTTTTGATCAGGAATGGATGTTGAGTTTTATAAAATGCAATTGACATGATCATGTGGTTCTTTCACTTTAGTTATGTAGTAGATTATATACATATTTTAAAATATGTTGAACAATCCTTGCATACCTAGTATGACTCCCATTTGGTCATGATATATTATTGTTTTGCTATGGTGCTGGATTCTATTGTCTAGAATTTTGTTGTGGGTTTTTGCATCTATGTTCATGAGGGTAATTGATCTGTAATTTTTCCTTTTTCAGTGGTGCCTTTGCCTAACTTTGGAATCAGGATTATGTTTGCTTCATGAAGTTAATTCAGGAGTAATCCATCCTTCTCTATGTTCTGGAATAGTTTGAAGAAAATTGGTGTCAGCTCTTCTCTGAATTTTTGGTAGAATTCTCCAGTGAAACAATCTGGGCCAAGACTTTTTTTTGTTGGTATTTTTCTTATGTCCTCTTCAATTTCTTCTTCTGTTATGGGTCTGTTCAAGTTTTCTACTTCATTCTGTGTAAGTTTAGGTAAGTAGTGTGTTTCTAGAAATCTATCCATTTCTTCTAGGTTTTCAAATTTGTTGGAGTACAATTCTTCATAGGGTCCTGATATTATTTTTTTAATTACAGTTGGTTCAGTTGTGACATTAACCATTTCATTTCTTATTCATGTTATTTGCATCTTCTTCTTTTCCTTTGTTAAGTTTGCCTGTGATTCGCCTATTTTATTAATCTTCTCAGAGAACTAACTTTTAGTCTTGTTTATTTTTTTCTGTTGTCTTTCTACGTTGTGTTTCATTTATTTCTGCTCGAATCTTATTTCTTTTCTTCAGGTGACTGTAGGGATGTATTGCTGCTCCTTTTCTAATTGTTGAGGTGTTGGGTGAAGGTGTTGATTTTGGCTCTTCCTTCTTTTTTGATGTGTATTTATTACTATAAATCTCTGATCACTGTTTTTGTTGTGTCCCAAAGATGTTGGTATGTTATGTTTTCATTCTCATTTGATTCGAGGAATTTTTTAATTACCTTTTTTATTTCTTCTGTTAACCAGTAGTTTTTAAGGAGAATGTTATTCACTTCCCAAGTGCTTTCTCTTTTTCCATTGGTCTTCCTAGTGTTCATTTCTAATTTTGTAGCACTGTGATCTGAGAAGATGCTCTGCAGTATTTCAATGTTTTTAAATTTACTGAGGCTTGCTTCATGGCCTAACATATGGTCTATCCCAGAGAATGTGCCATGTGCACTGAAAAATGTATGTTGTGCTGTTGTTGGGTGAAGTGCTCTGTAGATATGTGTAAGTTCATATTGGTTGATTGCATTTTTCAGTTCTTCTGTGCTTCTGTTGAGTTTTTTTCTAGCTGTTCTATCTTTCATCAAATGTGATATATTAAAGTCTCCAACTATTATTGTGGAGTCATCTATTTGTCTTTTCAATTCTGTTAAAGTACGATTTATGTGTTTTGGGGCTTTTTCATTGGGTGTAGAAATATTTGTTATGGTTATGTCCTCTTGTTCAATTGATCTTTTAATTATTATATAATGTCCTTCCTTGTCTCGTATTGTGATTTTTGTCATAAAGTCTATTTTATCAGAAATTAATATTGCCACTTCTGTTCATTTTGATTGCCATTTGCTCAACATGTCTTTTTCCAGCCTTTGATTTTTAGTCTATTTCTGTCTTTGTGTCTAAGGTAAGTCTCTTGTAGACAACATATTAATGTATCGTGTTTTCTTACCAAGTCTGCAACTCTCCATCCCTTGAGTGCTACATTTAATCCATTTCCATTCAGTGTAATTATCAACAAGTATTAATTTATTGCTGTCATTTTGTTATGTGTATTTTCATGGTGTTGCTGATTTCTTTGTTCCATATAATTTTCTAAGGAGTTCTGGTGGCTCAGTGCCTAAGGCATTTGACTGCTAACCAGAACACTGGCAATTCAAAACCAACTGCTGCTCCATGGAAGGATGACGTTTCCACCAACGGGCCAACAATAAAAAACCACCAAGAAGAGCCTGAATCACCCTTGGCTGCTCTTCACAAACAGTTAACAGAGATCTAAATACAACAATGTCATGATGCCTCGG
>NW_006921771.1:6417004-6417567 GCF_000298275.1 Orycteropus afer afer
GAGGGAATGCTGTTAGATAGATAGAGATAAGTATTGATTTGGGTGAAGAGAAGGGCAATGTACTAAATGGGAGTGACCAATATGGCAGCATTGAGGATTTGAAAGACATAGAGAGGTACATGGGAGTTTCAGACAACAAATACAAACCTTTTTGCACATACAGTACTGCGGTGTTAGTGAAGGCAAACATGGGTATATGGGTGGTTAGATGAGTAGACGGGCTAAACGATTAGATATGTCTATAAAATGGGGAGGGTATCCAAGAACATATATAGTGTTGGCAGACAATGGTCCTATAAGTTTATGTGAATGATCAGAATTCCCAAGTTTATAGTAGAGCTGACAAGGGGCAAGGTTGTGGTCACTGCTTGATCACAGCCAGCTACCCAGAGGGACCGAGTAGTTGAACCTGTGCACTTGGGACCATAGTCGCAGGGGACATCAAGCTCAATTGGCTTAACATACTATATAAAACATTGTTCCACCTCCTACTTTGGCAAGTAGTGACTGGGATCTTAAAAGCTAGCAAGTTGCCATCTAGATGCAACGATGGGTCTCTCCTC
>NW_006921771.1:6418161-6424703 GCF_000298275.1 Orycteropus afer afer
AAAGTATATGTGAACTGCTGTATGGAAAGTGAATTTGCTCTGTAAATCATCATCCAAATCACAATAAAATAAAAAAAACTCATGGGGCTCGACTTCATGGTTCATGGATGTATCCTCTCCAAGAGTGGTAGAAATAAAAGCTAGGATTCCGAACTCTAAAGCTTTGGCCTCAGAAGAAATGGACTTCTGGAAAATACCTGCTATTTGTTGCTGTAGGTCTTCCTAAAGGTGTGTCCCAGATTTCAACACTAAATTATGACACTTCTTCCATTTATGATATCTCTTCCTACTTTTAAATGTTCTTTACACAATTCTTGGGTGAGGTTTGGGGTCCATCCAGGAGACCTTGAGAAAGTAGGAAATTGGATTTATGGGAAAGGGACTTGGAAAATCTGAGGCACATCTTTACAGCAACCCCCTGGATCTGGGAGAATAGATCCCAGAAGGATCAGCCCTGAATCTGCTCTAACTTTAGGCTTGCAATTACTCCCTTCTCTCCAAGCTCCCCACTCTGGCCAACAATTTAATCTTTCAATCTCTCTCTGTCCCTCATCATCCCCTGTTTATTCATCTTTTCCATTCCCTTGTCTCATTTTCTCATTCTTTCTGATTGCCCCACTCTCTCACACTCATATCTCTTGTGTATCATCTTTCTGTTGAAGCCTGCACTGATGGCCCCTTTCCAAGAGCAGCAGGTTTGAATCAGCTCTAGATTAAAATGAAGGCAGGGGGTGGGGGTGGAGCAAGGCCAGGAGGGATATAGGCTCTCTGATGCCCAGTATATGTAGAGCACAGCCTTCCCCCAAGCCTCCCCACACTCTGCTCTTGCTCTTGCTCTTTCTCTGTCTGTCTGCCTGGACACCCCTCCACACACAGGTATGTACAAGAGAAGTCTAATAAGCCCCTGCAGGCAAAATCAGAAATCTCCACCCCCAATCAGCAGCTGGTTCCCATTAGATGTTCTGAGACCTATAAATATTCTCTTTTCTCACTTATCTCTTATTATTTTTCCTTTCCCTTTCTCATGTTCCCCGCCTCTGGATTCTCTCCTGGGAGGAGGCCTAAATTAAAAAAGGAAGGCCTGCCAAGCTTTACATTAGCCCTCTTGTCATGCCCCAGGCCTCTGGCAGAGCACAATCCAGAAATGATAACTTCTTGATTGTCCAGTTTGATGCCCCACACATACAAGACTGAAATCCTCCCAGGAGAGGTGCCAGGGCCACCCTTTCTATGTGCTCTTGTTTGTGGTTCTAGTTAACTCTGTTGTGCTTAGCACTGGATGGTGTACAGTGTCTTCAGCACAGCTCTGGAGTGTGACATTCTGGGGTTCAGATCCCAGTCAGTCCCTTGGAGCACCAGCTAAACCAAACCAAACCCACTGCCATCAAGTCAATTCCAACTCATAACAACCCTCACAGGATCTCCAAGGCTATAAATCTTTACGGAGGCAGACTGCCTCATCTGTCTCCTGTGGAGTGGCTGGTGGGTTTCAACCACCAGCTTTTGGTTGACAGCCCAATGCCTTAATCATAGCACCACCAGAAGTCCTTAATGTGACCTGAGGCAAGTTATGTAACTTCCCTCATTTTAAAAATTGCTGATAATACCAACCTCAAAGATCTGTAAAACCAGTGTATTGGTAGAACTGTGCTCCATAGGGTTTTCAATGGCTGATTTTTCAGAAGTACATCACCAGGCCTTTCTTCTGAGACACCTCTGTGTGGAATTGAACTAACAACCTTTCTGTTAGCAGCTGACAGTGTTAACCATTTGGACAACCTCCCTCCCCCCCAAAAAGAAGAACTCCCAAAGAACTGTTGAACAAAAAACAAACAAAAAATAAAACCACTGCCATCAAGTCAATTCCAACTCATAGCAATTGTATAGGACAGAGTAGAACTGTCCCAAAGAGTTCCCAAGGCAGTAAATCTTTATGCTCTAGATTAAAATGAAGTAGACTGCCACATCTTTCTCCCTCTGAGCAGCTCATAGGTTTGAACCGCTGGACTTCTGATTAATAACTAAGCTCTTAACCCACTGTGCCACAAGGGCTCCTCAAAGGACTGTTACAAAAAAAAAAAAAAAATTCACTGCCATCGAGTTGATTCCAATGGAGCAGCTGGTGGTTTTGAACCACTGACCTGGTTAGTAGCCAAATGCCTTAACTACTACACCACCAGAGCTCTTTCAAAGAACTATTAAGAGGATACAAATTCAGAAATCGATGAGCAAAACTTTAGCTCAGGGTTTGCACAAAGCAGGCCTGGTTCCCTGCTTTTGCCCCTCCCAGTAGGATTTACTGTTGGAAAACCTGCCTTCCTCCTTCTGGGCTCCACACACCTTCTAAGCAATTACCTGAGTAATTAGAGAAGAATTAACCCTTAATACCTAAGGTCTGAGCTGGGGAATACATAAATCTTTATTTCTAGTTCTTTGCTCCAGCCTATTTTAAGACAGAGACAAAGGAAGAATGCAAAGTCCCTAAATTAGAACAATGTTTACAATTGTTAGTACTTCTTATAAACCAGGCAGCAAGAAGCCCTGTCATTGGTGAACTACTCACCCTGTAGCCAAAGTTCTTCCAGGGTGGGGGTGGGAGCATCTGAGCACCTCACCCTAAGCCTGTGGTTATGAATGCAGCCTCTGGAGCCAGACTGTCTCTGGGTTTCAATTAAAAGGCCAACTCTTCTGAGCTGGTGAGCTTGAACAAGTTTCTTGACCTCTCTGTGCTTCAGTTTCCTCACCTATGAATGAAGATAAGATTTCGTAGAACTGTTGTGAGCATCAAATATGTTAAGATCAGTATATAAGCTAATACACTTTGCTGCCCTTTCAACAGTGCCTGACCCAGAGTAAGTGTGCAATAAATGTTGGCCTTTCTTCCCCTTGGAAGTGAGATTGGCTGGCCTTCGTCTCAACTACTTTGGCAATGTTGTCAAAAGAGACCATTCTCTAGAGAAGGATATCATGCTTGGTAAAGTAGAACGTCAGCGAAGAATGGGAAGACCCTCAACGAGATGGATTGACAGTGTCTGCAACGATGGGCTCAAGCATAGCAAGGATTGTGATCGTGCAGGGCAGGGAAGTGTTTCATTCTGTTGTGCATAAGGTCGCTGTGAGTCATCGAAGACACCTAACAACAACAGCAATCCTTCCCCTTTGGTAAGTCAGTGCTGGTCCTCTTAGCTTTGCTTCTCTGACATGGCCATTATAAAATGTCCTATGAGTGTGGGTAATAATCCATGCAACTACACACATCCGACCTCAGCCACTTTGGTGGTGCTGGATAATTCCAATCCTCACAGTGGAACAAACTCTGAAAACTCCTTAACTGGCCTTCCCTGAGGGGGAATGAACCTTTAGGAGAGCATGCAATGTATGTTCCAGAGTCTGAACCATCCACACCCCCAGCTCCAAGGGCCTTCCTGGGACCAAGGACTTTGCCTGGGAGTGGAGCTTGTGACAAAAAACAGAGATGACCAGTCCAAAGAGAGCCCAATATCTTTAAGCTGCTTCAGGGGGCCTGTTATTCTGGGTCCTCTCTCAAACTGAGGGTAAATGGCAAGTACTGCCCTCTCAGCACAGAGGCAGATACATCACAGCTTCCCAAGGCTACCAAAGGCCTTCAGTCCACAGAACTGACTTCTCCAACCTCTGCACATAGATTAATGGGCACTTTGTAAGACAATTTTTTTTCCCAATATTGGTTGCTAGTTTCTTTGCATTCTAAATAAACCTTATTATGAAAGATTATCTACTCTCTAGTCATTTAGACCTGGTTTTGTCATGTCTTACCTGTATGTCATTGGGCAAGTTTTCTTACCCTTTCTCTGCCTCCACTCACCAACCTGTAAAATGGGCTAACATAACAAAGTTGATGTGAGATTTAATTGAGATCATGTTTATAAACACTCTACACATAACAATAAGTGGTATCTATAACAACTCCAAGAGTGTGTATGTATGTGTGTATATATATATATATATATATATGTGTGTGTGTGTATATATATATATATATATACACATACACATATGTATATACTCCTGTATATACAGATATATACAAATATACTTGTGGGTGTATAAAGCCTAACTTTCTGAATAAATTTTAGTCATGGCTTCCCACCTTTATGATTACTTATTCTGTCTATTTTGCTGCAATTTAATTCTGCTTCTTCTAGTTTAATCCATAGTGCAGTCAGAAAACAGCTGGTCACCATCATTCCGATGTATAACTACCTTCTAAAGACCTGAAAACAGTTATAAATCATTCTTCAGCCTCTCAACTTCAGGCTACACAATGCCATTTTCTTTCATCTTTTTTCCAAGATGCTATCTGAAAATCTTGAATAATTTTAGTTTTTGCCTTCTGGTCACTGTCTACAGTACTAGCACCTCAGATTTTAGTCTCCAAACACTAATGTGCTGTTTTAGCAAGGGCTTGACAAAGATGTTATCACAGTGAACATAAAAATTTAATTCATCTAATTCATGTTCAGCTTCCATGCCCACTAGTAACCCGTCTGCTTTTCCCCCTTGTGTGTAAGTGTTTGACAATCCAAGTAAGAAGAAAGGCCAATGTTTATTCCTTTAAGAAGTCAGCCCTACAACTTACTTGTTAAACTGTATCCCTCTTGCTGGAATAGGAGAAAAAGAAAGAACTACCAAAAGAGACACTGAAGGAAATCGTTAGAGTGAGGAGAAAAGCTCTTAGGAAAAAGCCGTTTTCTGCCCTCTGAACCTTCTTTGCTGGATTCTGTTCTCCCACGGTGACAGTGCAGCCAATATAAGTCTGTGCTCCACTAGGCCCCTGCTAAGAGGGGCTGGGGCAGGACAGGAAATCACCACTCAGAAAATAAATGACCTGTCCCAGAGTCTTTTGTTAATGAGTTCAGAGTATAATAAATCAAGGTGACCCAGTCTCAAGAAACGCAAGCCTGTTTAAAAACAACAAAAAACACAAAAAAAGAGAAATCCCCAAGCCTCAGAGGTGAAGAGGAGGAGAAGGGAGAGAGGGGACGGCAGGGAGTCCTTATAAATCACACCCAGCCAAAACTAGTGCAGATGTTTTCCAGTTTCAGACCCACTCAAGAGGCAGAGAATAGAAGCATGTGAACATGAATGGAAGGGGCTATCTGTCTGTGAGGGAAGACAGGAGACGGCCGGCTCAGCAGACAAGGCCTCTCTGCTCATTCAGGGTCCACGGGCTTTTAATGGCACAGGTCTGCAATGTCTTCCTTACAGAATGTGTTCTTCTAGCTGTCACAGCCCACTGAGCTTTTTCATCTTATTCCAGTCTCTCTCTAGGATGTCTGGTGTCAGGAGTAGGCTGAATGCTTAAATTCACTTGGAAGAGAGAACCAAGAACCTCTTCTCATCAAATGTGTACCTGAGCTTCCCACAGTGACCAAAAAACCAGACTCGCTGCAGTTGAGTTGATTCCAACTCACGGCAACCCGTGTGTTACACAGTAGAAGTAAGCTTCATAGGGTTTTCTTGGCTACAATCTTTACAAAAGCAGATCGCCAGGCCTTCCTTCTGTGGTGCTACTGGGTGAGTTCAAATGTCAACCTTTTGATCAGTACTTGTCTTAGTTATCTAGTACTACCATAACAGAATATCAGAAGTGGATGGCTTTTACAAACAGAAATTTATTTTCTTATAGTTTAGGAGGCTAAAAGTCCAAATTCAGGGTGCTGGCTTAGGAAAAGGCTTTCTCTGTGTTGGCTCTGGGGAAGGTCTTTATCTCTTCTGAGCTTTTCTGCTCCTGGGCAATGTGGCTGAGCATCTCTTCCCCATCTCTTTGCTTGCTTCTCTGTGCCTAGCCTGCTCTTTTTATATCCTAATGTGTTTGGCTTAAAACATATCGTACATTGATATGGCCTCTTAACATAAAGAAAATCCATTCTCAAGTGGGATTATAACACAGGTATAGGCGTTAGGATTTACCACACGTATTTGGGGGGGACACAATTCAATCCATCACAGTAGCTGAGCACCAACCATTTGTACCACCCAGGTACCACCTACAGTGTCCTGCTCCTGTTGCTGTTGCAAGAGCCGACCAACCGGTAACAAACTCTTCTAAAAAGAGAGGGATGGTCAGGTAAAAGGAAACCCAATCCACAACCAAACCTACTGCCATTGAGCTGATTCTGTTGTCCTTTTTTCAATCACAGCTATTTGTCAATGTTCTGAAAGGGAAAAACACAAAAAGGGGAAGACAAACTCTGGCCAGGAGTCCCTGGGTGGTGACTTGGCTGCTAACTGAAATGTTAGAGATTTGGTCCACCCAGAGGCTCATCAGAAGGCCTGGTGATCTACTTCTGAAAAATCTGCCATGGAAAACTGTATGGGGAACAATTCTACTGTGACACACATGGGGTCACCATGAGTCAGAATCAACTTGATGGCATCTGGTTATATTTTGGTCAAGGTCCATAGCTGCTTACAGATGGCTGGGTGGTATATGAGTGGATAAGAGGAAACTATGCCCAAAACATTTTTTACCAATTTTCCTGTTATATAAAACAGGATTT
>NW_006921771.1:6424803-6426138 GCF_000298275.1 Orycteropus afer afer
TATTGCCTACTACTGTTCGAAGTGCTTGGAATACTTCTGTGAGTAAAATAAACAAAAATCTCCACCGTTTTGATGATGAGTGTATTCACATTTCAGTATCCTCAACATCAGCAGTGCTTTAGCAGTGCTGTTTGTATAAAACAGTCATTCCCCTCTCTCCTTATAAGCTTGACCTCCTCAGCTGACTATTGCCATCATTTCAAAAGAAATGACCTCATACCAATTACTTTATAAAAAAAGTATTCCCATGCTGAATTCAATTTCAACTACCATCATCACCACTACAAGTTTGTGTAACATTACATGTTTCAGAACTCTTTCATATCTGTTGCTGTTGTTGTTCGTTGTTATGCAGTTGATTCTGACTCATGGCAACCCCATGTGTGCAGAGTAGAATGGTGCTCCATAAGGTTTTCAAGGCTGTGACGTTTTGGAAGCAAATTCCAGGCCCATCTTGCAAGGTACCTCTGGATGGGTTCAAACCACCAATCTTTCACTTATTGGACAAGGGCTTAATTGTCTGCACTACCCAGGGAATTACCCTCCTATCTATTACCTCCTCTGAATCTCTAAATTAGAATTTTTTTTCACCCTTGAATAAACTGAGACCATAGTGTCTTTGTCCACGATTGTTCCCCAAGATAGAATGAAAATCTTCCCATCCTTCTAATGGAAAATGGAAAAATGTTTCCTCTGCCAAACAAATCCAAGTAGCCAGATGCCTTTTTCCATCTTGGTTTCTTTCACATTACCCCATTCTACAGTGAGACAGACGATGTCACCTTTCCCCTCCACGGCTCTCTGTGAACTTCCAACACCAGCTCTGCTTCTTTTTGAAATAAAATAATGAACAAGATGCTCTATGCCAAATAGGAATCCAAGTGTTTACTTATCCACACAATGTAAAAAACGACAACAAGAAGACACCATAGCAGAGTGCCTAAAACAAATCAAAATAAACCCACAGCTTTCCACTGGCCCAAGACCTAGATCTGCAGGACAGCAGACACACCCATGAAAATCAGAACTGTGTTGAGGATTTTAGATTGAGCAACAACTTCTACCAAGGCAGAACATTGCTTTAGATTCTCTTTCCTTGTTTTATTGTTGTGCCCAGGTTATGAAGGAGTTGCTTGGCGAGAGAAATATGCCAACACACGACAATGCAAAAGCAATAGGAGAGTTTATTAGCTAACTTAAGTTAGGGTCTTTGCCCTTACCAGATCAGTGGCTTGAGCGAAAGACCCTGTGCCCCAGTATGTTCACAAATTTATGGAAAATTATGGGGTGGAGCAGCACCAGGGCGAGAGGATACAGATGATTGGTTGTTGCTAA
>NW_006921771.1:6426519-6469064 GCF_000298275.1 Orycteropus afer afer
CATTATTTTTTTTTTTTTTTTTCTTTTGGTTTGGTTGTTTGTGCGTTCTGGTGAGGTAGTGCCTAAGGCATTTGACTGCTAACCAGAAGGCTGGCAGTCCAACCCACCGGCCACTCCTCAGAAGGAAGACTAGGCAATCTACTTCCATAGAGCTACCACCTTGGAAACCCAAGGAGGGGTTGCTGTGAGTCAGAACCAACTCAACAGCAGAGCTTGATTTTGGTTTGGTTTGTTGGTTGGTTGGTTAGTTGGCTGGTTTTAGGTTTTATCTTGTTTTCTTGTTTTGGTTCTGCTCTATGAGTCCAAATCCTGTGTGGATGGTTTATTCACATCTTTGGTCTCATGTCTAATGATTTTTGAGAAATATTTTAAGGCTTTTGTGGGCCGGATCCTGAAGCACTGCTGATGTTTAGGATACTGAAATGTGAATACACTCATCATCAAAATGGTAGAGATTTTTGTTTATTTTATTCACAGAAGTATTCCAAGCACTTAGAACAGTAGTAGGCATACTATAGGTGCTCAGTAAATAATTGTTGAATAAGTAAATCAATCATCACTTAATATATATTGCCAAGAAAACAAATCAAACCCATTGCTATCGAATCGATTCTGACTCATAGTGAACCCCTTTGGGTTTCTGAGGCAGTAAATCTTTACGGAAGTAGATTGCCAGATTACCCCGTCTTCCTTCTAAACAGTGGCTGGTAGGTTTGAACCATCAACCTTCTGGTTAGCAGTCAAATGCCTTAGAGGCACTATGCCACCAGAGCTCCATATATATATGTATATACTAGATATCCATAATGTGTTGGGACAAATACTGGCAGTTCAAATGTTACATGGAAACTGATAAGGAAGTAAAGTTAAAATAGCAGGCAGAGAAAAAAAAAAAAAAGTTGATTCTCACTTCAGAATTTAAAAAGACCACACAAGGTGAAATGGCAAAGTAAGAAAGAAGCTGCGGAGGAGTTCCTTCCATAAGGATCTAACATCGCCAAAATATGGATCAGGTATTTGTGTGTTCTTGTTTGTTTTCCCTCCATTACCATGTGCATTAAAATGTCAGACCAACTTCATTTATCACAATATGAACTTAACTCACGCAACAAGTATACTTCTAGCCCCTACTATTATAGCCAGGCACTGAGCTAGCCACAGGGCACACACAGTGTACAGAACCCCATCCCCGTGTGTCCATGCAATGAAATGCTTTTCAACAATAAAAAAGACCTATTGATACACAGTAAAACATGGAAAACCTCAGCATTATACCAAATTAAAGAAGAGAGACACAAAAGATTACATGTTGAATAATTGCATTTATATGAAATGTCTAGAAAAGACAAATCTGTAGAGATCAAAAGTAGATTAGTGGTTGCTTAGTGTGGTAGTTAAAGTTGTGTGTCAAATTGACTAGGTTGTGGTTTTGATTGGCTGTGTAGCTATGTGTAGTTTTTCCCCATCATAAGACTATAATCACCTCCATGGTAGAATCTGCTGTAAACAGCTAAGTAATTGCCTTCAGGGTGTGGACTGCTTCCAATCTACAAGGAAAAGCTTTAAGATAAGTTTCTAGCCTTTTGGCACATCTGAATCATTCATTTGGCTGAGACTTCATCGTCAGTTCCTGAACTTGAACCAGTGGCCTGCCATGTTGCCTGTTGGTCTTGGGATTGTGCCATTTTACCTGCCTTCCTTTGGTTCATCAGTCTCAGAAGGTGCAGCTGCCTGAATTAGGAGATGGCTCCAGCTCCAGTGGGCCTGGAACAAGAGGCAAAGCTGAAGCTCAAGGTTGAGAGGGCTTTACCCAGCCCTTAGAGCCAGCACTGTGAGTTTGAACTTCTAGCCTCCTAAATTGTAAGAGAATAAATTCCTGTTTGTTGAAGCCATCTACATGTATTATTTCTGTTATAGCAACACTAGAGAACCAAGACACCTAGGATTGGGAATAGGACAGGGAATGACTGCAATGGGCGTGACAGATCTCTTTGGGATGATGGAGTTATTCTAATACTAGATTGCAGTGATGGTTGCACAGCTCTGTAAATTTACTAAAAAACCATTGAATTACTCACTTAAAACAAGTAGATTTTATGGAATGAAATTATACCTCCTTAAAACTATTTTAAAAAGAAAAGGAGTGGCTGCCAAGACTTGTGTACTCTCAAAGCAAAACACTGCCCACAGAAGAGGGAGGCATTGTCTGTTAAGGGCTGAGATAGGGATGAACCCAGGGTCTACGGGAATACTCTGGTGCATAACCCAATATTGAAGCTAAAAGGAAGTTTCTCGGGGGAAATGACATCTAATTATGAGAGATTGTTCCAGGCAGAGTAAGTGGGAGGTGGGAGCATAGGCTATGACCCAAACTAAATCAGTGACAAGACTATCATTATCACAGGTGGTAGCACTAAGGTGATGCCCACCTGGATTTGAGTATAGCAGATTCCACAGGAAGTTAAACACTGGAAAACAAGCTTTGTATATTAATTACAACTTTTGTCTTTCAAGTACCTTGCCATGAGACAAGAGCTTAAGCTACAGTAACAACAATCCCACAAGGCAGGACTGTAGATTAAGACTTGAGGCAGAGAGGCTGTGTTACTTGCTCAGTGTCACATTGTTAGGATGGATAGCAGAGCTAGAATTCGGACAAAGGCATGTCTCTCAAACCCATGCTTTCTCCATTCCACTGTCTGGTTTTAGGAGTTACTGGGCGCCACATATGATTAAGCGTGCAAATAGTAACCAAAAGGTTGGTAGTTCCACCTAGAGGTGCCTCAGAAGAAAGGCCTGGGGATTTTCTTCTGAAAAGTGACATTCATGAAAAACTTATGGAACACAGTTCTACTCTGACACACATGGGGTCTCCATGAGTCAGAATCAACTCAACAGAAATTTTTTTTTCCTCCCTTTTCTATTTGCTATTAGCACTCCATAGTCACTACACAGACTACTATGTATGAGGTGTGAAATTAGTGGTCAATGCAAGGAAGAATGTGGATTTTGCTGATCTGCTGTAAAGAATACATAAAACTCATCTACAAAGAGTTTTGCAAATGCAGGTTGACAGGGCCTTAGAGCCAGGGCCTTTGTAATTTATCACTGTCCCTGACACACTGTTCTGCATAGAGCAGGCAAGCATTCAGAATGTGCCATTCGCTACTTAGTTTCAAATATATGGATAAAATCAGATAATCTTGGTTCAAGATAAATTAAAGGACATCGACTCTTGGAAGAGCTAGAAAATTCTAAAATGCCACCAGAATCCAGTCTGTAACACATAGCCTTAATTCAAAATCTTTATTTAATGTCTTTCAGTAATATTCTAAATGGATCACAAAAATCACTCAAGATGATATGACAAAAACAGAAACATATTTCTTTAAAATTTAGTTTGTTTAGTTTTTCTAATAGATGTTTTGAAAATTGCCCCTTACCCTCACCTTTGGCCCTAATGTCTCTACCCCTAATGGGAAATTGTGAGTCTGCTAGGGTGAGGCAAAGACACACATTCTTCTCTTGAAAGAACAGACTTGCATTCCTCTGAGTAAAATAAATTAAGCTCAGTTTCTCTGTCCATTAATTATGTGGAATAAACAACCTTCTCCTACTCAGAGAAAAGCACCAGAGGCCAGCACAAATTTCCTCCACAGACTCAGGGGAACGATCACTTGACCATCCGTAAGAACGCCTATGGTCCGGGAGGACACCTACAGTTGGAACAGGCTAGGCTCTGCCGCCAGATGTTCTTAAGAAATCCACTGATGGAGACAATCTCCTGCCACGAACCACAAGAGGACTGCTGCATTTGCAGAGAGGGGGCTAGAATTACAGAAGAGCAATAGAGTGAGAAGGAATTTGCATCCAATTCCAGCCCTCAGAAATATCTCAATCCTCAACCCTGAAGGCACCTTAATAAATGAAGGGAATGTACTACCCTAGAGAGTTTAAGCTATTTTAGTTAAGAGTCTTAGACAATGTCAAGAACATCCTGTGGGGAGGGAGTGGGAACAAGAAGAAAGTAATGCATTGTCTCTGATGGTTTATTCACCACTAATTCACAGAGTGGAAGCCAATTCATGGAGACCCCATATATATCAGAGTAGAACTGTGCTCTGTAGGACTTTCAATAGCTGGTTTTTCAGAAGTAGATCTGGCTTTTCTTGCAACACACCTCTGACTTGAACCTCCAATCTTGCGGTTAACCATTTACACCACATGTGTGTTAACCATTTGCACCACCCCGGGACTCCTAACAGTTTATAGTCATGTTGAACTTGCTGCAATTTGCAAGAGTAGAGAATGTCACTATAGTGAATCTACAGACAGGAAAACAGAATAAGAGAGAAAAGTTTCAGAGTATGAAACCTGTTTGACTTTTAGTCTTCACCTCCTTGTTGTGGCCAACACTACTATTCACCATTTCCTTCTTCAGTACTGTTGTTGATAGTTATCATGAAGTCAGTTCTGACTCATGGTGACCCCTTGTGTGCAAAGCACAACTGCTCTGTAGGGTTTTCAAGGCTGCCATCTTCTGGAAGCCGAGTGGCATGCCTGTTTTCCCAGGCATCTCTGGATGGGTTCAAACCACCAACCTTTTGGTTAGTAGTCAAGCACTTAACCATATGGGCCACCCAGGGATTCCTTCTTCTTTCGTAAGAGAACTTTAATTTTAATCCAAGCTGTAGCAATACACCTGGTTCAAATACCTCCCCAGACTCCTTTGGAGTCCATGTGACCCACTTCTTGTCAATGAGCTATAAGTGGAATAGAATGGGTCAGACTTTGGAAATCACACCACTTTCACCTTTGGCACTTTGCCCTTCACTTCTCTTTCAGAATAGAATGGAGTATGGCCAAGTAGCCACCATCTTTTAACCATAAGAATAACAGCTGAATACTAGTCTGGCAAACAGCAGTCCTGAAACCCAGATCCTTCATGATTCCATGCAACTACTGCACTAGCTCTGGGCTGCCACCATTGTACGTTCTATTATGTGACACATATATTATTTAAGCCACTGTTGAGTCTCTGTTGTATGTAGCCAAACATAACCCCTAACTGATAGCCATCTGAATTCAGTTCAAATCAGCAGCACTTATTGATCATCTATTTTGGGTCAGGTATTATACTGAGTTTGAGAATACAAAGATTAGAAAGATATAACCCCCTACCCTCAAAATAGTTAATCTGGTATGTGAGAGCTGATACACAAATAAACCACTAAAATGCAGTCAGTACGTTCTAAAGTGGAGAGTTGTTTTAAGGGTTATAGGAACAAAGTCATCATTGGTATTGGCGTGAGAGCAAAGTACGCTGGGGTAAAGTTAAGAGGCCATATCTCTTTATTGTCTTTTCACACCTTATTGTACAACATACAAATGAGATCGATTCAATTATTAACCCACTGAATATCCACAATTCGTATTATTGATATCTTCTGCCAAATTCTGTGGTCACAGTTATTTTATCCTCCAGTAAGTACCACTTTACACTTGTTTATTTTCTCTGGTGGGGTCAGAGGACCTCCATGTTTCCTAAGTAAATTTCTCAAACCTTTGTCAATTCCTTATACACAAGAGAGACCCTGAGAAGTCCATGGAAAAATAAACTCAAATAATCTCAAAGAGCAGTAGTAACAGAGGACAATTTGGTCTGAAGTAAATTCTCCCTGAGATGAATGCCAAAGTGTAGTACCAGATTTTACCAATTGAAGCACTTTACCTCAACAGCTCCTGCTTCAGTCTGTCTCCCTGCTATTCTGTGACTCCCCCTCTCTGTGTGTCCCTCTTTCTTTGCCCATCCCCCACTTCTTTTCCCATCACCCCTCTCTAATCTCCTGGCTGGCTGCCTTTCTCACTTTCCCACATTTTCCATCTCACTCTCTCCTTTTCCAACCATGAGTTAAGAGTAAGGAATTTTTTAAAAAGTCATTTGCTGCATTTACCAAAGAGGTTTTTTTAATCCCAGATTTTACTTTTTGAAGCTGATGATTAGATTAATTGAAATTTCACAAAAGCTGAAATAAGTTGCTTGAATTTTTTCTTCTTGATTTTTCAATCTTTTCATTTCTAGGCTTCGCTTCAGACTTTTAAATTTGACTACATATAAACCAAACATCTCTGCAATGTAATAATTCTTGATAAACAGAGTCAAAAGATAAATATTTCAGACAAAGGCTGAACTTCCCTAATAAATAATCTGAAAAATCAATAAGGAAAAAAAAATTACCAACCTCTCTTAATCTTTTGTTATACTGAATGTCAATCAATAAGTGCTTTCTTATGTGATTGGGTGCAAATGAAAGAGTGATTAAGAATCAAAGCAGAGAGGGGTGTCGGGGAGAGGAGTGGATATCTGAGTTCAAACCTTCTCTGCTCCTGGTTTTATTTCTAGGCTAGGCATAAGGGCTTGGACTAATTCTGCAATCCACCCCATTGATTTGTCTTCAGTAGGTGAATGAAGATGCCAAAAACACCACAGAATGAATGTGTATGAAATGGGGATGCTGAACTATTTGACACATGTACATAAACATTTCAATTTTTCATCTCTGCATAACAGTATCATTTCTTCTGCTGTTGCCTTTCTACATAGTGCCATTGTTATTGTTTGCTGTTGTAGGTAAAGATTCTAGCATGAAAGTGTGAAATCCTTCACAGACAATACAAAAACCCCCAATACATGGGGGTGTGACACATCAGTCACTATGCATACTCCTTGGTTGAGCAGGGCTGGGGAGTGAGCCAAGCATATGTGTAACAAGGCTAAAGACATCCTGCCTCTTCCTTCCATCCTCCCTTCATTCCCAGCCACAGCCTCCCAGCTGTGGGTCCCAGCTACCTCCTTCAGGTGAAGCCAAAGTGAAGTAGAAAAAGCTTCTTGTCTATAGGATTGAAAAGCCTCCACAGTCAGAAAGAGCAGTTCCCCAGATGTCAGCATCAGCGTTTTCAGGAGCAATAGCCCCCCTTCCCAGTATCCTTGTAACATCAGAAGAGCAGAGAAGCGGGGCATTGTGGATTCAAACTTTGCTCTAGAGCATCTTGGCGTTCTTGCAAGGATCACTTTAAAAATTTGTCTTTTGATTTTGTCAAGATTTTTAGACATCTTGAGACAGTGTGCTGCCTACTAAATTGAGGGGGTGGCCAGGAGCTCTGCTGCCATTTAGGTCACTTTGAGGGTATTCTCCCAGTTATCGGGTGCTCCCAGGGCTCAGGCTGTAGGAAGCTGAATGGTGCCTCTGCTTGGGCTCCAACAGAGCAGAGCGATGAGCAGGCACAGAGATCAGAATAAGGTATGTCAGGAGGCTGGACCATCTTCAGTCAGTGTCACAGACTTCATCATGGACAGAGTCTTGAGGTAGAGCCAAAAGTGGGGTCTGTGGGAGAGGGGAGGTTTGTGAGAGTCATGGCAACAGCTCTGTGTGAGCGCAAAGATGATGGAGGCCTGGAGCACGCTTCTACTACTGTCCCGCCCAGTCACAGACTGTGGGAAGGTCATTTGGGGGCATCAGTTAACACACAGGTGAAACATGGCTTTCTTTGTTGGTTTTAAGAAAAACCCACTACCATTGAGTGTATTCCAACTCATAGTGACCCTACACGGAAGAGTAGAACTGCCCCATCGTGCTTCCAAGGCTGTAAATCTTTATGGAAATAGACTGCCTCATCTTTCTCCCACAGAGCAGCTGGTAGGTTCAAACCATGGACCCTCTGGTTAGTGTTTGAGTGCCTTAACCACTGTGCCATCAGAGCTCCTTTGGTTTTAAGAGAGCCTCTATTTCTTATTTGGGTAGAGAAAAGAAGGGATTCATTTAAGTCAGAAGACTGAGCAAGGAGTTGTATCCAAGTGAAGAGAAAGCTGTATCTAGGGTGTTATTGAATTGAATCTCCCAAAATATGGAAACTTAACCCCTATGCCTGTGGATGTAATATAATGTAATCACATTCCATAATGTAATCTAATGTCACATTAATGAGGTCATGCCACTGTAGCATGTGACACAAACCTAATCACGTCTGAGCTATAAAAAGAACAGAATAGACACAGAGGCAAAAACATAGTGGGGAAGACAAATACCATGTGAGGACCCTTTACAAGCCAAAGAACAAAAGAATATCCCAACAACTAGCAAGGGAGAAATTGACCCAGCTGACACCTTGATTTGAGATTTTAGACTTCAGAACTATGAGAAAATAAATTCCTATTCTTTAATATTTTTTATTGCACTCATGAGGAACCTGTACATAGATCAGGAGGCTGTTATTCGAACAGAACAAGTGGATGTTGCGTGGTTTAAAATCAAGAAGGGAGTACATCAGGACTGTATCCTTTCACCATATTTATTCAAATGCTACACTGAGCAAATAATGCAAGAAGCTGGACTATATGAAGAAGAACGTGGCATCAGGATTGGAGGAAGGCTCATTAACAACCTGCAATACACTGACGACACAACTTTGGTTGCTGAGAGTAAGAATGACTTGAAACATTCACTGATGAAGATTGAAGAATACAGTCTGCAGTATGGATTACACCACAATATAAAGAAAACAAAAATCCTGACAACTGGACCAATAAGCAGCATCATGATGAATGGAGAAAAGATTGAAGTTGTCAAAGATTTCATATTACTTGGTTCTGCAATCAATGCCAACGGAAGCAGCAGTCAAAATATCAGACAACATATAGCACTGGTCAAATTGGTGCTAAAGAGCAAAGATGTCTCTTTGAGAACTAAGGTATGCCTGACATAAGCCATGATATTTTCAACCACCTCGTATGCATGTGAGAGCTGGATAGTGAATAAGGAAGACTGAAGAAGAGTCGATGCTTTTGAGTTGTGGTGCTGGCGAAGAATGCTGAAGGTACCATGGACTGCCAAAAGAACTAACAAATCTGTCTGGAGGAAGTAGCCAGAATGCTCCTTGGAAGGTTGGCCAGACTTTGTCTCACCTACTTTGGTCATGTTGTAAGAGGAGACCATTCCCTGGAGAAGGATATCATGCTTGGTAAAGTGGAGGGTCAACGAAAGAGGGGAAGACCCTCAACACAATGGATTAACACAGTGGCTACAACAATGGGCTCAGGTATAGTGGGGATTGTGGAGCTGGCACAAGACTGGGCAGTGTTTCGTGCTGCTGTACATAGGATCGCTATGAGTCATAGATGACTCGTCAGCACCTTACAACAACAACAATTCTTTAAAACTACCCATGTGCGGTATGTGTTACAGCAACATTCAGAAACTAAGAAACTAATTCTACAAACCAGTTCCTCTCACATCCCCTGAGTCACCATTCAAGTGGTTTGAGAGCCATATTTTCTACCTGAAATCACAGGGGCAACTTGAAGTTTAAGCATAAGAAGAGACCAAAAGCAATAGCAAAAAGGTACCATGTTGTGTGCTGAAAGGTAAAGGTCAGCAGCCAGCAAGAAGGAAAGGAGTAGCCATTCATTCATTCAGCCACTGTTCACTAACTTCTATGTTTCAGATACTGCTTAAGATTCTGGGGGTACAGCAGTGAGCAAAACAACGTCCATGTTCTCACAGCACTAATATCTTAGTGGAGGAGACAGATGATAAACAACATGTGTATGTTGATATAAAACAGTGGTGGTAGGAGCTGATAAAGCCAGGGAAGAGGATAGACAGATACAAGTGATGGAGGTAGGATGCTATCTTAGGGTCATCAGAGAATACCTTGATGGTAATAATGGGACATATTAGCAGAGACAGAATAAAGTGAGGGAGAAAACTAATCAACATTGAGCAAGAGCATTGAATGCAAAGGGAACTGTAAGCCCCAGGGCAAGAGTGTGCTGGGTATTTGAGGTGCACCAAAGAGGCCTATGTCACTGGAGATAAGTGAGTGAGGGTGACATCACAGGAGACAAAGTCACAGAAGTCTGGCAGTAAAGGTCATTTTGTGCCTTATCGGCAATGGTAAGAGGGCAGTGGTGGTTCAGTGATAGAACTCTTGCCTTCCATGTGGGAGACCCACATTCAATTCCTAGCTGATACATTTCATGACAGCCACCACCAGTCTCTCAGTAGGGGGCTTGACTGTTGCTATGATACTGAACAGGGTTCAACTCAGCTTCCAGATTAATGCAAACTAGGAAGAAAGAAAGACCTGGTGATCTACTTGTGAATTTCAGTCATTGAAAACTATATGGATCACGATGGTGCAATATCATTGTACATGGGGTCACCATGAGTTGGAGACCAGCTCTACAACAACAGCTAACAACAATACAGAATGTGTTTAGATTTAGGTATTTCTTTTGAGTGCAATGAGAGGCCATTGGATGATCACATACTCACCAGGTTGTGGGAGGATCTGGAAGACACTGTGCCATTATCTAAGTGTGACTCTGCTGGGCTGCACTTACCTCCTAGCCTCTTAAGAGATTGTACCTACCAAGCCCCCTTTATAGGGAAAACAATTGTACTCTTTCAACCACTATAGTGCAATTTCTGTGCTGCATAGGGGCCTGAAGTGGGGCAAAAGATATAAACAGCCAAAGGCTGAAAACCTTAGGCCACTTGAACAAAGCCTTCATCCTCTGAATGGTAGGTACAAGTCTCACTTGTGGGTGGGGTTGCCTTGGACTCCACCTGAGACACATCATATACACTGGTAAGTGGCTATTGTTCTAATGTTCAAGAGACAGTTTCTACTTCCTAGTCCCTGAATCCCTTCCTCTAAGCATCTTGATAGACAAGGCTTTTGCTTAAAGAGCCTAGAAGGATACCTGCTATGCCCATTTTCTTCCACCTGTGACAAGCTTCTTCCTTACATAGGAAGTGAAATATCTCCCCAGGTCCCCATATTCTTAAAGAATGAGCACTGTTGAGAGAGTTTATAGGTTCAGTCTGGAAAATCCCACAATTCTCATATGATTCAAATGCATTAGCAGATATGCATGTAGAAGGAACCCCAGACCCCAGTAGCTAATTTCTTTCACAGGTGTCCTTCCTTAAAGTCTTAGAAAATGCAGGACCTTTGTGTTGCTGTTGCTAAGTTTTGTTTGTTTTTAATCATAAAGTTATTATAATGTTACTGAAGACTATTTAATGATACGGGAAGATGTTCTTATGAAGCAATATGTTCAGTTTGACACTGTGTGTGTTGTTTTAAGTCAGGTAGAATATGCATAGAAAAAGATCAGGAAGGATATCCACCAAAGTGATTGGATTATGATAATTTTTATATTCATGTTTGTATGTGTATTTTCAAATTTAAAATATATTTTTTTAAACTCTTACATCTCAGCCACCTGCACGTATCAGAAAGCTTCAGTCTCACCTTCTCATTTACCACTCCCCTTCTTACCTCCCCATCTAACCTCCCATCTAAGCACTCACCATAAGACAGGGCCTTATACTTCCCTCCAACAAATCCTTTTCTCTGAAACAAAGGACGTGTGTGTGTGTGTGTGTGTGTGCAGTGAACATTCATAGACCCATCACCTGACCCACTAAACAATCCCCATTTTGTTAGAACGTACATCTGACTGAGAATTATTTGCACAGAGAATCACAGAATTAGAAAAAAAGGCAGAAATTATCTTGCATAACTGCCTGCTCAATGCAGAACTGCATTCCCAACACAGTTTATCCACCCTCTGCTCCACCAAGTCCTGGGATAGGTGAGGCAGCCCTTGTTGAGGAATGGCCCTAGTTAAGAAGGTTTACCTTAAAGAGAACAGAGTCCATGTGTAGCACAAATGGTTAAGTGCTTGATGACTAACTAGCTGGCAGTTTGGTAGTTCAAACCCATCCAGAAGTGCCTTGGAAGACTAGGCTATCTACTTCTGAAAGGTCACAGCCTGGAAAACCATAAGGAGCAGTTTTACTCTGCACCCATGGGGTAGCTGGGAGTTGAAAATGACTTGACAGCAACTAACAACCACAGCCTTAGAGAGAGAAAGTATCTATCCCCACAAAACTTCCACCCACACATCCTAGCCCCAGATCCAAAGGCTATTACCCAACAAGCAAAGATGTGGTGAAGCCCTTGTGAAATTATTCACTGCCGATTAGTAAGTAAGCACAAGTAAGCCCATGTTTACCTTGCTTACTGGGTACTTCATCCCTGTCAAGGACTAAAAGTTTTAAAAGAGGCTTTGATTCTGTAGGAGGGTGCTGTGGGGTTGGGAGAGTAATAAAAGCCAGAATCTTTGATGAGGTGAAAAAAATGGGAAAATTTTCACTCCAGGTTAGTAAGTAAACACACATGAAACCATGCTTAATTTGCTTACTGAGTAATCCCATACTGCCCAGATCTATGGGCTTCATAGTCTTAAGAACTCACAGGAAATAAAAGAGAGTGAGATAAAGAATTGAAGTTTATATTGTTTATTTGTTTTTAAGAGCCACATTTAGCTTAATGTAGTTTCTGTTCCAAGGAATTCTAGTGGTAGAGTGGTTAAAGCATTCGGCTGCTAATCAAAAGGTGAGTGGTTGGAACCCACCAGCCACTCTGCAGGAGGAAGACAAGGCAGTCTGCTTCATTAAAGATTTGCACTGGCAATCCTACAGAGCAGTTCTACTCTGTCCTGTAGGGTGGCTATGAGTCAGAATTGATTCGATAGCAGTGGGTTTGGTTGGATCAGTTTCCCTTCCATGCTCTTTGGCACCACTCAAAGACTTGCTCTATTCTCTATTTCTTTTTGTATCTGGCATTTCTTTTCCTCCTAGGCAAAACATCAAAACTTTCTTTCTCCCTCACTTCATTCTGGCCATCCCTGCTCTTTTGTTTCCTACCCTATAGAAGGTTCATTTTCTTTTTCTTTTCTCCCCCTTTTTCCACTACCCTTCTTTCTTCTTCAGAGCTTCTTATTCTTTCTTTCTCTCTCGGGGCCAAATTAACACAGTGAGAAGCATTATAATATTATAACACCTCCCCAAGTATGAATCAAAATGTAAACAGTACTAAAATATAAAATAATTTTATGGGAGAACAAACATTTTCTTTTCAGATTTTTCACAAAGATGGTTATTTCAATGCCCTTCTTTTCCTTCTTCTTCTTCTTTGTGTTTTTTTATGCCTAAGGCACTTGACTGCTAACCAGAAGGCCGGCAGTTCAAACCCACCAGCCGCTCCTCGGAAGGACGGTTGGATAATCTACTTCCATAGTGATATCGCCTCGGAAACTCAAGGAGGGGTCGCTATAAGTCGAGGCCAACCAGACAGCACATAACAACAACAATATACATTATGAAGATGCACAGGACTGGGCAACTTTACATTGTTGTATGTAAGGTGAGTTGTATGTAAGGTGAGTTGGAGCCAACTCAATGACACTCAACAACATAATAAATATTACATAACATTTACCATTTTATCCATTTTGAAGTGTAAAGTTCAGTGGCATTAAGTGTATCTATTATGTTGTGCAACCATCACTATTATCTATTATCTAGTTTCACAACTT
This sequence comes from Orycteropus afer afer, assembly GCF_000298275.1. Lineage (NCBI taxonomy): Eukaryota > Metazoa > Chordata > Mammalia > Tubulidentata > Orycteropodidae > Orycteropus > Orycteropus afer. The sequence continues at coordinate 6,439,970 of NW_006921771.1, forward strand.
TTTCATTACTCCATATCCATTAAGCAACCTCACACACATACACACACCATTCTAAAACACCACCTGTAGTAGCCTCTGTTGTTATTATGTGCCATTAAGTCAGACCCAACTCATAGCAACCCCTCCTTGGGTTTCCAAGGCGGTATCACTACAGAAGTAGATTGCCTAACCTTCCTTCCGAGGAGTGGCTGGTGGGTTTGAACCGCCAGCCTTCTGGTTAGCAGTCAAGTGCCTTAGGCACTACACTACCAGAGCTCCTCCAGCAGCCTCTAGCACCAACTAATCTGTGTTCTGTCTCTTTTGATTTGCTTATTCTGGATGTTTCAAATAAATGAAATCATACAACATATGGCCTTTGTGTCTGGCTTCTCAGACTTAGCAGAACATTTTTAAGGTTCATTTATATTGTAGCATGTATCAATACTTCATTACTTTTATGGCTTAATAATATTCCATTTTATAGATATACCACAGTTAATTGATGCGTCCATTAGTTGATGGACATTCAGGTTGTTTCCACCTTTTGGCTATTATGAGTAGTGCTATTATGAACATGTGTATGCAAGTTTTTGTTTGAACACCAATCCTTCTTTTAAAAAACAAAACAAAAATTTTTTCCCCTAAAAACAGGCTTGTTTATTTGTTTCTTGCTGGCAGAGGGGTGGGTGTGCCACCACTTTGCTGGTGCCCTAAGCAATGTTAGCCTGTTCCCTATTCTTGTGCCGCTTGATCTCTTTCCCATTTCTCCCCTCTCTGCTTCTTTGCAAAAATGTGTGTCTATGTGTGGGTTCTCCTCCACTGAAACAACTTGGAATTCATATTAGCAATGGATTTCCTCCCTCTTATGGAAGGTTTTTTTTTTTTCCTCAATAAGTACAATGAATGTGTCCAATTCAGAAAGGCCTTCGGACTCAGTTCTCAGCTCCCCCTAACAAGGCCCCTTTCCAACTGGATTCCAGGAAAGTCTGCTCCTGGAGCTCAAGCCAGGAGAGGCCCTGCCTCGGGCCTCAGCTCATAAAGTCAAGGTGTGTCTGGCCCTTCAATTCTGTCAGGCTTGGAACTTGAGCCTTCATTTGCTGGCTGCTGTAAGAGTGGCGAGCTCCCTGCCAAGCCCTTGAAAGCAGAGGGCCTGAGAGAGAGAGCAGGAGAGGCGTCAGATTTCTGCCTGTAGAACCAACGGGGCCTGCGCTGTCTGACACTCCCCATGCACAGTTTCGCTGGGAGCAACCACCGACTTATCAGAGCTCAGGACTGCATCCCCAAATACAGTCTGATCATCTTGCCTTCTCTCTTTCTTCCTCTCAGAGACACGAATGTGCTTGCTCCTTTCCCCTTTGCACCCTCTTATTCCTGTGTTTATCCCTTTCCTCTACGGTCCCAAGTCTGTTACTCTACTGAAGTTTTCCCACAAGGCTTTCTAATTCTCTCCTGTCCCTTTGATTCCCTCCCCCTCCTTTCATTCTCCAAACCTTTTTCTATCGACTCCCTGTCTCCTTCCCTTTCTCCATGCGCCTTTCGAATCTGTTTCCTTTGACACTGGTCCCAGGCCCGCTGCCAAGTTTCAGACCCATTAGTAAGGTGCCTTGCTGACTGAAACACAAATCAAGACTGATCCGGGTACAATTAGCAGCTGCTCGCGCCTCATCTGGAAAGCATTAACCAGCACTGGGAGTAGAGGGAGGAAAACGAGGGAGGGAAATATTGATGCCAAACAGAATAGATCTCCTATTTTGGAACATGAAAGGATCCTGACCCAGTAGACATATAACTGAAAGTAACAGAGAAATAGACAAAGAGGCCCTGAAGAGATGCAAAGCTGAGAGGTCTCTTCACCTACCTTGGGTATCCTTCAGCAGCTATGCAAGCAAATAGGCTCCTCCACTGGCTATTCAGGTGTATAAATATCAGCCAGGAAAACGAGTGTCTGTTCTATTCAATAGAGACATCCCAACAGTTGTGTGATCTGAAAGTCCTCTGCTCTTTTGCTGTCTGCTGTATTATCTTAGGACCTCTGGTGCTGTAGTGCCTAAGGCGTTTGACTACTAACCAGAAGGCTGGTGGTTCAAATCCACCAGCCACTCCTGGGAAGGAATATTGGGCAACCTATACAGCCCTGGAAACCCAAGGAGGGGTCGCTATGAGTCAGGACCAACTCGACCACAGTTTGTTGTTTTCTATTTAGGACAGCCTCTAGAAATGTAATGTGCATAAGGATGAATTGACATTGAGTAAACTATGCAGATTCTGATTCACTAGCAGAAGGAAGGGGCTAAGAGTCTGCATTTCTAATAAGCTAGTCCCTGGGCCACACTTTAACTTCAGATCTAGGACAATTCAATTTACATAACTTTAGTCAAGAGCTGCTGCTAGAGGCTTCTCCCAGTACTCTGTTTTTCTCTTGTTTAGCAATCATAATAATTATAACTAAGGATAAAACCAAACTCACTGCCGTAGAATTGATTCCAACTCATAGTGACCCCTCTTTGGGTTTCTGAGATGATATCACTACGGAAGTAGATTGTCCAATCTTCGTTCCAAGAAGTGGCTGGTGGGTTTGAACTGCCAGCCTTCTGGTTAGCAGTCAAATGCCTTTGATGGCTATCTTCCCCTTTCAAATACAAGCTGTCCATGGGTAAGGACCAGGCCTTCTGCTTACTTCTATATCCCCAGTACTAGCCCAATGAGCACGTAGTAGGTGCTCAGCAAATATTTCACAAGTAAATAAATGAATCAGCTCGGTCATCAAGGCCCATCAAAAATCCTTTCACTTTCAAAGTGATGGTGTTCCCTCCTTTGTACTCCCTAAAAATTAAAACAACAAAAAAAGAACCAAACCAGTTGACATGGCGTCAATTCTGATCCATGATGACCCCATGTGGGTCAGAGGATAACTGTGCTCCCTAGGGTTCTCAATGGCTGGTTTTTCAGAAGCAGATCACCTGACCTTTCTTCCAAAGCCCCGCTAGGCGATCTTTCTGAGACCCTCCCGCCAATCTTTCAGTTAGCAGCCAAGCGCTTAAACCTCTGTGCCACCCATTTGCTAGCTCTACCTGCCTGAATGCATTTGATAACATTCCTTGTGTTTTAGCCCCTCAGCTAGCCCCTTAGCTACTTGAGACTGGGATTCTTATCTTCTGAGTTTCTGAATTGTTTCATACCCTCTTTCTTCTGGTGGCATAGTGCCTAAGGCTAACTAGAAGGCAGGCAGTTCAAACCCACCAGCCACTCCTCAGAAGGAAGATGGGGCAATCTACTTCCACAGTGATACTGCCTTGGAAACCTAAGGAGGGATTGCTACGAGTTGGGTCCAACTCAACGGCAATGAGTTTGGTTTAGTTTGGTTTCCCTCCATCTTAGTACTGCCTTGATGTACAGGCATTTGATGTGAGTTGATTGAGAGACCCTAGGATGATGCCAAGCTCTATTTAGACTTCAGCTGTAATGCCCCAGGAGTAGATGAATTTTGGCTTGGACACAAGCCAAGGTTTTACATGCCCCAGTGGAAACCTTTAATACCACCTAACACATGTGTGGGATGGGAAGGCTGAGACAGAATGTGTGTATGACATCAAGAGATGTAATATTATGAGGCTCCCAAAGCAGTTATAAATCAGGCCATTCCAGAGAGTTAACTGCATGGCTGTGGCCATTACCTCACTCCTGTTTTCTCAACTGAAAGTGATGGCTCAGATTGCTGGGTTTTACTTGTAGGGTAGGAGGATATTCTCTTTCAAGATTAGACCAATCATTCCTCTTGGAAATAAAGAAAAGTGGCTCATTGTTTTCTGCCATAGATGGGAGAACCTGGTCTTGTTTGGAATTCATCCAGTATCCCAATTACATTTCAAACATTTGGGGCTGCATGAAACCCAATGTGCATTTTGTCAAGCACTTCCCCCGCATAATCTTAAAATGCACATTATATTTTAAGGGACATTTAATCCATGTGTTTTTATTTACTTACTGTTAAATCATCAAAATACTGTTTTGTAAGAGCTGTTTGATGTCTAGGAAACTTTATGAACATCACTTGGAAGTTTAAAAACCTTGCTTTTGGGGAAAAAAAAAAAAAAGAAAGTTGTGTTTTTTCCAAAAGCACATTGCCTTTAACACAAAAAGGTTTAGAGGTCTTTCCAAAATCCTAATTTCATGGTGCTAAAGGGGTGCAGAGCAAGCATACCCGCCATCTCTTCAGTAAGTCATAGATAGAAGTTTCAGTCATGGTGGACGTGGCCTGCCTCACTTACAATTCTGTGACCATTCACTACCCCACGGTGACTAAAGCCTAATCTTTCTGGAGATTCCTAAGCATATTTTACAACAAATGCCCCAGATTCATGTTCCATGTGTATTCCTGGAATATGCCTGCCTGTGGCCTGATTATCTTCTTAAGCAGATAAAATATAAATCGCAGGGTGTTAGAGCAAACATTTGAAGTTCTAAAGAAGTGCCTGGCAAAGAAAATCTACCACAAGACAGCTTAAAGACATAGCTCTATATAATGGATTTGCAATGATCTGGTTCATCTCAGGGTGGGGCATGAGGCAGGGAGTAGGGAGCATCCCATGGCATCTGTTAAGGTCTTGTCAGAAACCAGCCCTGAAAACTGAGAGCCATCCCTTTGGTCTCTGAGATCTGATTCCTTTTCACGTGAAATAGCAAAATAGGGTGAGTTTGGAAACAATGCTGATGTACACACACACATGTACATATTAACTAGTACTTTAATGTCCTGTATAAACATAATGAGGCCAAAGTACGTAAGAAATAGAGAATAAGTCATATGAGAGATTCTGGTGAAAGAGAAACTGCAGAGTATATAATGCAAAGAAGCAGCTCATTTGCTGATTGAGGACTGAGTGCATATTCCTTAGAATAGATGACAGGAAATCTGGAACCACCATTGCCTAGTCATAGACAATAGCCTCACTAGTTTCAATGTGGGGACATGGAAATTTGGGGTAATAGAACAAAAGACAGGAGCAGAGCAGGTAGCAGTGGCCTGAACAAATGGCAAGAAGAAGAAGCATTAGGAGGTTGGCACTCCACGGGCCTGGCCTGCCTCCACATTGTCCTCCCTCCTCTGCAGCCCTGGTGTTCAGCCTAAGAGGAGCAGAGCCTTGCTGGGGAGTGAGTCCCACTGGGATGATATTCAGCATCTGAGTTAACTACTCAACAGACATTCATTGAGTGCCTGCCATCTGTCAAGCATGGGACAGCAGTCTCAGAGGCACAATGGTGGGTAAGATGTGGTCCTCACCCTCAGAGAGTTCACAGTCTGGCACAGGAGAGGAGCCAGATTCCCTCCTGCTTACCCAAGAATCAAGGGAGTGCAAATGGAAGTGACAGGACAGAACAGGAGGCGGGGAAGAGGTGGGATAGGCTAGAGCAGATGTGAGGGGCAAGGGAAAGGCAGAATAAGGATGCCACTAACGTTCCAAGTCTCAGCAACCCTGAGGATTATGATGATACTGGCAAACATGGGGATTACAAAAGGAGGAAAGCAGTTAAAGGTGAAGATGTCTGGGACCGTTTGGGACCTACCTTCTAAGTCTGTGGAACACCAGCTGGTGGGACATCCTATAGAATGGCAATAGAGAGGTCTTTCTGTATATATTTTAGGAGAACAAAATGGCCGACTAAAAAATTCATAAGCAGGAGGAAAAAGGAGTGGAGAGTAAGGTGAAGGAGCATTAAGAGCCTTTCTTGAACAAATTACAGTCTTGACTGGTGTAGAGAGACTGCTGGAAACAGTTGGCTGTCTTGGCCTGAGAACACCTAATCAGAACCAGCAACATCACTCTGTCTCATTTCTGCTTGCTCTAAATGTTTCCAAAGTGAAAGAAAAGAGTAATCTCACACCCCAATAAACTGGATCAGATGTGTTACTTCAGCAGGCAGCAGTGAATTTATATATGGAAAATTGTATTCAGAAATGCCTGACTTCAGCACTTAAATTTCATAGCACACATGGAGGGAATTGAGGAGATAGCCAAACTTCCAAACATTCAACCCACATTGTGCTAATATGGCCTTCCGATGCATTTTGGAAAACTGGAGAGGAGCATGGTGGGACAATCACTACACAGTTAAGTATGGACACCTTGAGTATGGACTAGGTCCTTTATGAGTTTGTTTTTTTTTTTTTTTTTAATCACTAAGGGTTTGCCAATTCCATCGCGTTCTGAAGATAGAGTTATCACATCTAGGAAATTCATTGTTTTGAGGAGCTAAATGTTCCACATAGCAAAGGATTTACCTCTGTAAGAGACAAAACTTTATTTCAATTGATTTGGATGTACTTTTTCTCAAAGAAACAGACATTTTCTTAACTTCTTCACTGAGAACTTAATTTCAGTTGAGGAGTACCAATAGGAAACTATGCTATAATACAGAGAAATACTACAAGTTCTGCGAGAAATGAATGTCTGTGAAAACTGGTGAAATCGGAATAAAATCCACAACCTAGTTAATAGCATTGTCCCAATGTCCATTTCCTGGCTTTGATAATGGACTAGACTATTGTCTTAGTTCTCTAGTGCTGCTATAACAGAAACACCACAAGTGAACGGCTTTAACAAACAGAAATTCATTCTCTTACAGTTTAGGAGGCTAGGAGTCTGAGTTCAGAGTGCCGGCTCTAGGGAAAGACTTTCTCTGTGTCTCTTGTTCCTAGGATGACCCCAATGCAGGGACCCTGGGTCCAAAGGACATGCTCTGCTCCTGGCTCCTCTGTCTAGGTAGCAGTGGGTCTTTTTCTCTGCTGCTTCTCTCTGTTTTTATCTCTTGTAAGATAAAAGGTGTTGCAGGCCACACCCCAGGGAAGCTCCCCTTTACATAGAATTAGGGCTTTGATAGGACTAAGGGTGTTGCAATCCACCCTTAATCTTAACCCTCCTTTTACACCTGATTAGCTTATCACATCATGGGGTGTCATTACATATCTGCCACGTTACATCATTACATAACTTCTGAACCACTGAGAATCACAGCCCAGCCAAGCTGACACAAATTTTAGGGGGACACAATTAAATCCATGACAACTATGTAAAATGGTATCATTAGAGGAAGCTAGATGAAGGGCACATGAGAACTCTGAACTATTTTTGCAGGTTCTTATAAGTCTAAAATTATTTCAGAATATAAAATTTTAAGAAAAGATCCTGAGGATAGGAATTCTATTTCAGTCATTCAGCAGATGACAGATAATGGAAGGAAAGACAGACTCGGAACCTTTAGAGATTTGTAAAACTAAATGAGAGAGAGCTTATAGTAGCAGAAATGTGGAGATATTAAATCTGGAATGTTCTGAGCTCAAAGCCCTGGTTTGCCCTTTACTAACTTTGTGACAAACTTTTTACACACTACAAGCCTTCATCATCTTCATAAAATCATAGATTGAAATATACATTGCAGAGGATTATTGTAATGATTAAATTAAACAATATGTACTCAATAGAAAATTGATCCTCCAGTAAAAAAAGAAAAAAAAAAAAAATCCTCACTGCCGTCAAGTCAGATCTGACTCATAGTGACCCCTCCTTGGGTTTCCGAGGTGGTATCACTATGGAAGTAGATTGCCCAATTTTCCTTCCGAGGAGTGGCTGGCGGGTTTGAACCACCAGACTTCTGGTTAGCAGTCAAATGCCATCCAGTAGGTGCCAATAAATTATAATTTGCCTACTCTGTTGCTGTTCTGTGCTGTTGAGTCAATTCTGATTCACAGCAACCCTATAGGACAGAGTAGAACTGCCCCCATAGGGTTTCCTAGCCTGTACTTTTTATGGGAACAGATTGCCAAGTATTTCTCCCATGGAGCCTCTGGATGGGTTTGAACTACCAACCTTCAGGTTAGCAGCCAAGTGTTTAAACACTTGCCATCAGGGCTCCTTTGCCTTATTCTGAATGCCCTTAATAGGGTATGATCATACTTCTTATAACTTATTTCTGTAGTTCTGTTTCCGTATCATCACAATTGAGCTCTCTAATGCTTTCAGTGTCTTTCCCAGGTTAATTTGATATAGTTCTATGTAAAATATTAAATAACCTCAAAATGAAGACCTTGATTGCAAATAATGTATTTGTGTATCACCCCACAGATAGTGATTTTAGTGGCACAGATACTGTTTATCTTTTGGGTTACTTTCTAGTTTTTGGCTGAGTTCTAAATGGATGAGGTTCTTAAATGAGTTCATGCTAGATGAGGATCTGATATTAATAAAAATAACAATAGCCATCATTTACTGACTATTGCAATGCTATGCTTTCCTTGCATTATCTCATTTAATCCTCACCACCATCTATGAGGTAGCTATTTTCATCCCTACACAGGAGAAATATTATCTCTTGTCCAAGGTCCTGTAGCTAATTATCTGCTGAGCTGCCATCATGAGACCAGGCTGACCCCAGAGCCCAAGCTCTGTTACAGGGGATACTGTAATAGTTTCCTATCCTCATTGTGATTGAAAGTATTTTTAAATGGCCCCAGTCCTTAGGGCAGGTGCTAGGTCCCTTTGATGAAGAAGATACGTTGTTGTTGTCAAGTCGTCTCCAACTCATAGCAACCCCTCCTTGGGTTTCTGAGGCAGTATCTCCACTGAAGTAGATTGCCCAGTCTTCCTTCTGAGGAGTGGCTGGTGAGTTTGAACTGCCACCCTTCTGGTTAGCAGTCAAGTGCCTTAGGCACTACGTCACCAGAGCTCCCAAAGAAGATATAGAGGGGATAAAAAGAGAAAGGGGGGAAGAGAAATTAGGAGTCAAAAATCCATTTCTCTTAAAATCTCAAGGAAACAACATTCGTGGAAACACTACTTTATGTATTATTTTATGCTAGTTATCATTGTGTCAATTCTGACTCACGGCCATCCGGTGTGTCAGAGAACTGTGCTTCAAAGGCTTTTCTTTCTTCCAAGGCTCCTCTGGGTAGACTTGAACCTCTAATCTTTTGGTTAGCAGCTGAGCACATTAACCATTTGCGTCACCTAGGGCCTTCATTTATAACTATATTTATACCTAATAAATGTTAGTTGAGTGGTTCTGAAAGAACTCAAGCATTCCCAAATTGCTCAGAAAATGAAAACTTATCCTCCCCCTTCTACAACCCCTTGTCTCCTAGTCTGCCTCTACCACCTCGTGTATGACACATTCAGCCAGGAAACATCTCTCACAGAACTTTAAGCAGTGGGAGGTAGGATTTGCATTGCATAATGTCCCTTTATCCACAATCTCTCAGGACTTGTCTACTTTGCATTTTTCATCAAAATGCTGATGATTCTGCCAGGCACTTTGGAGCTGTTCACCATTCATATGCTTAAGCCCTCAGTGGGAGCCATGCAAGTAGACACAGGAAGGAAAAGAGGGCAGTCTGGCTCGCAAGGTGCTTTCTATTGAAAGGAGAACCTGGCCTGAAAGGCAAGGAAAGAATATACCTATTCTACAAGTGAACAGAGGTAGAATTTAGGAAGGTTGTGGACCTAACCAGCTGTAAAATCAGCAGAGTTTTAAAAAGAAAAGTCTGCAGGGTTTTGGCATATATTTCACAATAGGTTGTGGTATAAGGGATGTTTGGACTCAACTGTAAACAGGAACTACTGTGTCCTTATTAGGAATAATCACTTCTTCAGGCAAAGAAGCAGCTGTTGAGGCATTTAAACACATTTTGTGCTTTTAGACCTCCTTTCTCCCTGCTAGTGCCTGCCCACCCTCCCGGTTCCTCCTGCAGGGGCTCACTGAGGCTGTCCTCCATGGTTGCTCTGAGAGATTGCTGCTTGGCAGGGTCCAGGAAAATAAAAACCAGGGATACCATCTGGCTGGGTCCACCTTGGTCCCAGCTGCTCACAAGAGCTGTTTATTCCCACCAACACAGAGCCTAGTGTAGCTGTCCTTCCTACGGGGTGGCCTTAAGAGCTGTTCAGCAGGCCTGGCAAATTTCTCCAAAACCAGAACACTGGGCAGGACTTCAGTGGGTGGGACTGCATGCTCAGCTGCCTGTATGTGGAAAGACAAGATGTCAACAGAAAAAATGTTATTTTTGTTATTGATGTTTTAGCTGCTAATAAGTCTGCCCCCTAACTCATGGTGATCCCAGGCACAGTGGGTAAGACCATTGTGATCCACAGGGTTTTCAATGACTGATGTTTTTAGAAGTAGATCACCAGGCCTTTCTTCCTAATCTGTCTTAGTCTGAAAGCTCCACTGAAACCTCTTCAGCATCATAGCAACATGCAAGCCTCCACTGACAAATGGGTGGTGGCTACACTTGAGGTACATCGACTAGATACCGAACCTGGTCTCCCATACAGAAATAAGAATTCTCTCACTGAACCACTACTGCCTTCCTTGACAGAAAAGAGCTAAACCAAAAACCAAACTCACTGCCATCAAGTTGATTTTGACTCATAGCGACCCCCACTGGGTTTCCAAGGTGGTAAATCTTTACGGAAGTAGATTGTCCAGTCTTCCTTCCACAGAGTGGCTGGTTGGTTTGAACTGCCAACCTTCTGGTTAGCAGTCAAATGCCTTAGGCAGAATGCCACCAGAAAAGACAAGACTTTGGCCCTTAGGCTCTCTGCAAGGAAGGGCAGATGAACCTTCAGGCCAATGTTTGAGGTCATTTCCCAGAGGTCGTTTTAACCCAGTGTCACCTGTACAGGTAGCAATGAAAAGTATGAGCTGTGACAACAAATAATATGGGTCAAAATTCTGGCTCTGCCTCTTCTTAGACATGTCTTTTTGGAATTAAAGTTAAACTTGACAGTGGCATAATTAAGGAGAAAGGAAGAGTCATTTAGAAGTCCAGGCACAGGCTTTGGAGGAAGTTAGAATCATTTATAACAATTTAGAATTGAGTTCAAATATAAAATCAGTTTTGCATATTGTGAGTTTCAAGTGCTAATGAAATATTCAAATGAGGAAGTCCAGTAGGTAGAAAGAGAAACAAGAATGGAGTTTAGGAGGAAGATTGGAACGGGAGATAGAAACGTTTTCAAAATTGGCCCATGAAGTAACCCTATTTTATCTTTTATATGATGAACACTGGGAACCTGTAGCCCAACACAAGAACTAACCATTACCAGTAACCCACATTGACCCATGTGTTTATCCATAATCCATTCAGCCACCGTGGAGGGAATCATGAACCTAAATTCTGTGTCTACAATCCCTTTGCTTTTTTTCCTGTTTTGTTATATATATATATATATATATATATATATATATATATATATATATGTATATATGTGTATATATATATATATGTATATATCACTGCCACAGAGTTGGATCCAACTCATAGCGACCCCTCCTTGGATTTCTGAGGCCATATCACTACGGAAGTAGATCACCCAATCTTCCTTCCAAGTGTTACATATATAGGTTTGTCTAAAAAGTAAAATGATTAATTTTTCTTGTTTTTTGAAATTTTTATACAGATCATACTATAATGTCTGCTGGGACTTGCTTTTGTCACTCAACATTATGTCATTAAGTTTCACTCATACTATTTGTAGCTGAATATCATTAAGCTTCACTACTGTATAATATTACATTCTGTGAACATACACAATTTACTTATCTCTTATCATTGGGCATATAGATTTTTTCTAGTTTTTTGCTATTCTGAACAGTGAAATATAAACATTTTTCATGTGTTTCCAGGTGAATATGTATAAGAGTTACTCTTGGGCACATATGAGTAGAATTGGTCAGTGATACAGAGTACAAAGGAGCCCTTGTGACATAATTGTTAAGCACTCAGCTGCTACCAAAAGGTTGCTGGTTCAAACCACTCAGTGGCTCCACAAAAGAAAGACCTAGCAATCTGCTTCTATACAGATAACAGCCAAGAAAATTCTATGAGGCAGTTCTACTTTGTCACATGGGGTTGCTATGAGTCTGAATCCACTCAACAATGCCCAACAACAACAGCAGCATATACATGGCCAATTTTACAAGATAACACCAGATTGTTTTTCAAAGTAGTTGTGCCTGTGAAATAATGATTTTTTAGAAGTATTCCTAGGATGGGGAGTGTTAAAATCACGGGAGTTTGTCCAACAAAACTATACAAGAAGAGTTTTGAGGTCAGATTCTTAGGAACACATATATTCAAGTACATGGAAGAGGAAGAGAAGCCAGAGAAGGAGACCAGAAAAGAGGGAAGGGAGCCCAATCAGGAGAGAATAGGGTCAGGCATGCCAAAAAGAGATTTTCTTAAAGACAGGAGTGATCATCCTGTAAGGATGCTGTAGAGGCGATTTGAGAAAGACAGAGGTCGAGAAAAGGTCAGTGATCTTTAAGAAAACTATTTGTAGCTTTGTTGACTGCTGAGGGTAGAAGCCAGATTTCAAGGGATTTAAGAGTGAGTGGGATGGGATAAGGAGAAATAAATACTGCATTTTTAAACACCACTTGGATAAATTTGACACTGAGGCAAATAATAGATACAGAAAGTTAGAGGGCTGAGACAAGATTTTTAATTTTTTTAAGGATGGGGAAAGTTGACATGTTTATGGAGAGAAAAAGATTGAAGAAGCAAGAAATAGAGGAAGGTCTTTTAAGGACCAACAAAGCATAGAATCTGAAACACAAGTTTGTTCTTGGCTAGGAGAAAGAACTCTAGTTCTCTAAGACATAAAAGATGAGGAAAAGCTTAAAAATGCAGCACCTTATCATCACCATCATAGAAACTAACATTTATTAGTGCACCATATAAAAGATCCTATACTAAGCACTTTATTTAGCAATCTTTACTTAATCCTTAGAACAGCTCTATGGCATGAATATTTTTTATCATCCCTATTATTATTTCTATTTTTCGGAGGAGGAAACTGAGGTTTAGAGGTTATGACTGTCCTTATCACACAGCTAGACTGAACTGGAGGACAAAGGTCATATGCTCCTGATCACTATATGGAAATTGAGAATTAGGACTGTGGAATGAACTTGTGAAGATGGCAAAAGCTCAGGGTCAATGGAAACAAGAGAGGTGAGAACAATGGAAAGGATTTAAATTATGTGCTCTTGGGAAAGTAATAAAGAATCACTTAGAGGAAAAGGTAAGGGAAATGCATATATTGAGCTCTGGTGGTATAGTGCCTAAGGCATTTAACTGCTAACCAGAAGGCTGGTGGTTCAAACCCACCAGCCACTCTTCGGAAGGAAGATTGGGCAACATACTTCTGTAGTGATATCACCTCAGAAACCCATGGTGGGGTTGCTATGAGTCAGGATGGACTCGATGGCAGTGGGTTTGGTTTTTGGTTTTTCTTCACTATGTTTCAGGAGAGGGAGCTCTGGTAGCGGAGTGCCTAAGGCACTTGACTGCTAACCAGAAGGCTGGTGGTTCAAACCTACCAGCCATTCCTTGGAAGAATGGTTGGGCAATCTACTTCCCTAGTGATACTGCCTCGGAAACCCAAGGAACAGTCGCTGTGAGTCGGGGCCAACTCCACGGCACATAAACAACAACAACAACATGTTTCAGGAGAGTGTAGGGGTGTTTCTGTAGTAGAATTCTCACCTTCCATGCAGGAGACCTGGCTTCAATTCCTAGCCAATGTACCTCAGGCCAGCCAGTACCCATCTGCAAGTGGAGACTTAACATGTGGCGCTGAACAGGTTTCAGTGGAGCTTCCAGACTAAGACAGCCTGGGAAGAAAGGCCAAGCACTCTACTTCCAAAAAATCATCCAGGGAAAACCGTGTGAATCACAATGGTCCAATCCCCTTAGGCACAAGTCAGGACCCAACTTGACAGCAGCTAACAACGTTTTAGGTATCATGCTTTATATATATAATGATAGATAGATAGATAGATAGATAGATAGATAGATAGATAGATAGATATGTTGTTGTTGTTGTTATGTGCCGTCGAGTCAAACCAGACTCATAGCGACCCCTCCTTGGGTTTCCGAGGCAGTATCACTACGGAAGTAGGATTGCCCAACCTTCCTTCCGAGGAGTGGCTGGTGGGTTTGAACTGCCCACCGTCTGGTTAGTAGGCAAGTGTCTTAGCCACTATGCTACCAGAGCTCCTATAGATATATATACATATATATATATATATATATATATATATATATATATATATATATATGTATATATATATATATATTTCAGAAGAGATAAATAAACTATAACTCCCCCCCAAAAAAAAAACCCAAACTCACTGCCAATAGAGTGGATTATGACTCATAGTGACCCCCATTGGGTTTCCAAAGCAGTAAATCAATCTTTATGGAAGTAGATTGCCCAGTCTTCCTTCTGCAGAGTGGCTGGTAGGTTCAAACCACCAACCTTCTGGTTAGAGTCGAATGCCTTAAGCACTTACACCACCAGAGCTCCACATAAAATATAGATAAATAAAAAGATTACTAAGAAGTAACAAGGGCCACTGTCTGGAAAGCATACTGAACTTTATCCTAAACCTAAACCCACTACAGTCTAGTTGATTCAGACTCAGTGACCCTAAAGGACAGAGTAAAACTGCCCCATAGGGTAACCAGAAGGTTGGTGGCTGGTTCAAACCCACTAGCCTCCCATGGAAAGAAGATGAGGCAATTCACTTCTGTAAAGATTTATCACCTTGGAAACCCAATGTGGGTCACTATGAGTTGGAATAAATTCAATGGCAGTGGGTTTTTGTTTTTTCAAATCTTTACAGAAGCAGACTGCCACATCTTTCTCCTATAGAGGGGCTAGTGGGTTTGAACCACCAACCTTTCAGCGACCACTTTAACCACTGTGCCACCATAGCTCCTTGCACTTTCTCCAGGATGCTCAAATACTGAAACAGGAATCTGGAGAGAAGATAGTGCAGTTGCACATGGGCTGGGGATGAACATAACGGAATCCAAGGAGGCAGAGGAGGATGTGGATTGAATTCTTTACTGGCTGACAGTGGGGAGGAAGGTAAATAAAAGTTTAGGGGGCAATGGACCATGTGGTCGTTAAGGCTGTGTATCAGCTTGGCTGGGCTATTGTTTTGAATGGCTTGGCAGCTGGATATAGTTATTCCCCATGATAAGATTGTAATCACCTCCATGGGCAAATCTGCTGTGAACAGCTAGGTAGTTGCCTTCAGGGTGTGGCCTGCTTTCAGTATATATGGAGAAGCTTTGATGACAATCTCTAGCTTTTTGGCACAATTGGGTCCTGCTTTTAGCTGAGTCTTCATCTCTAGTTCCTGGACTTGAACAAGTGGCCTGCCATATTGTCTGCCATTCCTGGATTTGTGCCATTTTACTTGCCAACCTTGGGTTTGTCAGAATCAGCAGCCTGTGGCTGCATGAGTTAGGAGATGCTTCCAGTTCCAGAGGGCCTGGAACAAGAAGCAGAGCTGAAGCTCAAAGTCAATGGGCCTTTCTTTACCCAGGCCCTACAGCTGGCACTCTGAATTCAGACTTCTAACTTCCTAAACTGTAAAAGAATAAATTCCTCTTTATTAAAGCCATCTACTTGTGGTATCTCTGTTATAGCACACTAAAGAACCAAGACAGACAGAGAAAGTGGGAGAAGGTCAAGAGACCACGGGTCACAAACGGGATATAGAGCCAGTTCTCCATTGCTGTGAGAGGGAAAGAGGTGGAGCAGTGTAAGTGTGAGGCTCAGAGGAGACTGTCATAACTGAGATTTTAGAGGTTGAACAGCTGAGTGGTGAGAGATGCGCAGTGTGATCAATCACTCAGGTGATGCTGAAAGTCAGGAAGTAGATGAAGGCCACTGGAATTAAGAAAAGAAGGCTACTTACATATAGCATATTGTAGTTTGTTATTTTACAATGAGGTAGGTGTTACTAGAGATATTTTACAGCTGACCAAACTAAGGCTTCTCCAACTTGGAAGAAGCAACACTGAGATATGAACTATGTGTTCCATCTCCAAGTTCCACTTTTCCTTTTCTTTGCCTACAACTCTTGAACTTCATTCAAGAATCAGTTCAATTTGCCACAGTAAAAAAATAAAAATAAAAAATTGGTATCTAAATGCAAAGTAGTATTCTGTTTGGGTCCCGGAACAAATAATAATAATAAAAAGGAGAAAAATGAGTGAAATCTGAATAAAGTCTGGAGGTCAGTTAATAGTTGGCTTCTTAGTTTTGAGGAATGTACTATGTAATATAACATTAGGGAAAACTAGGTGATGGATGTATGGATGGAAAATCTCTGTACTATCTTTGTAACTTTCCTGCAAATCTAAAATTATTCCAAAATTAAAGTTTATTGAAAAAACAAAAAAAGAGTTCAAATGTCATCTTCAAGAAACTTTCACCTACTCTCAAGATTGATCAGATGCCCTTCTTCTGGGATTTCATGATTCCTTCTGTCAAACACTTATAACCTTGTGTCCCAGTTGCCCCTGGAGTTGTCTCTCCTTAGTCTAGAGGAAAATGACTTGTCTTTATTTATTTCCAGTGCCTGACACCATTTCTGACCTAGAATGGACTCAGTAAAATTTATGGAATGAATTGATGTGTTTGAAAACAATAGACAGGGCCAAAGACATGCCAAGTCAGGAATCAGGAATCTTCATTTCCAACATTCCAACTTACAGTCCCCATAAGTTTGGTTTGAGAAAAAATGATTACTTCTAAGGCTGGTGTGGCAAGTGTTAATAGAAGGCTAGGCAAGAAAGGCATGAAGAGGTGGCATGTGAAGGGACAGGCTAATGTGGATAGGAATGAGCTCAGAAAAGAGAGAAGATACAACTACAGCAGTACTGAATATATATTTGTTTAATTAAATAATTAATCAAAAGCCCCCATTTTCTCTCAAAGGCCCCCACATAAATCCTTTGTTTACCCTCTGAGGAAGTCCTACCTCCATCACTCCCCTGCCCATCCTACTCCATTCCCAAAGAAAGCAGAAAGGGAACATCTTGAAATCCCCCACTCTTGTTTCACCACCACAGCCTTGCTTCATTCCTCATTCCGCACACCAACCTCCCCTCCCCCACCCAGCACAGGACACCATGCCTTTCCCATGCGAGCCATGCTTGTTCTCTCCCTGGCTGCTTCTCTTCCTTGGTTTCCCAGACTGGAAGAAAAGAAAGGCTGTTTTCAGTTAAGGCTCTGGTCACACACAGATGCCTTTTCCATTACTCTTGTTTTTCCTCTTGAAGTGTAACATTTCCAATTAACTCTCCACAGGAGAGGAGGCCCTGCAGTAACCACCCCCACGTGGGCATGTGGAGAGGGAAAAGCTGGGG
Organism: Orycteropus afer afer; assembly: GCF_000298275.1. Classification (NCBI taxonomy): domain Eukaryota; kingdom Metazoa; phylum Chordata; class Mammalia; order Tubulidentata; family Orycteropodidae; genus Orycteropus; species Orycteropus afer. Next base: position 6,457,173 of record NW_006921771.1, read on the forward strand.
TTGGGTTCTTAGAGACCTGCGTTGGACTGCCTACAACTGACCTCTGACCAGACGCAACAGGAGCTCCCTTCCCTTTGGGATAGAGAAGATGGCTCTGTGGACACAGTTATGAGAGAATGTTGTATGATTGCCTATCTCTGTGGGTAACAGTTATAAAAGGGACACTCTTCTAATCTCTTTTACTGAGCCTCAAAAAAAAAAAAAAACCCACTGTCACTGAGTAGATTCTGACTCTCAGAGACCCTATAATAAACCTATTCGACAGAGTAGAGCTGCCCCATAGGGTTTCCAAGACTGTAAATCATTATGGAAGCAGACTGCCACATCTTTCTCCCCCAGAGTGGCTGGTACATTCAAACTGCCAACTATTGGGTTGGCAGCCAAGCACTTTAGCCACTGTGCCACCAGTGACCCTTCATAGCCTAATGACACTAAGTAAAACCCTGCCTGAAGACATGAAATTTATTTTTGTCTTGCTTTATCTTAGAACTCTAGGAAAAGAATTGGAAAACAACGATTGTACCAATATATAAATAACTACACAAAAAATCAACTCAGTTGTCATGGAGTTGATTCTAACTCATGGCAACAGCATGTGTGTCAGAGTAGAACTGTACTCCAAAGGGTTTTCATGGTTGTAACTTCAGATTGCCAGGCCTTTTTCCATGGTGTTGCTGGGTGGGTTTGAATCTCCTACCGTTAGACAGGTAGTTGAGCACAAACTATTTATGCCACCCAGGGACTTTAGACCCATGAAAATCAAAAGGGATTTATCCCTCATGGATCTTCAATTTTGAACAGACCTCTACAGCATGTACTTACCCCTACAAATTATAGTAGGGTGTAAGGAGTCCCTTCTGTCCCCTAATGAGAGCTACTGCCTATGTGATATAAGAAAATACACAAAGTTACTTTGAAATAGGGATGCTAAGCTGTTGACTTGACTCAGTCACTGGTCCCCATAGATTAGCCCCCCAAACATGAAATTCAAATTTGGTTCTTAAGAACAGGAAAGAGTGGCATTTCTTGGGTCCTGAAGTTTAATCAAGAATAGTCAAAACTACAAATCCTTATAACTTGTGACTGTCATATACTGGCTGTGATATGTTTTTGTTGTTATTTTTATGAACTACAGTAAGCCAGGCATTGTGCTAGGAGCTTCCCAATCACTGTGACGGAAGCAGATAGGTTTGCCAGGAGCATGATCACTGTGCTCTTATGATGCACAAGGACTGCCAGGGGGACCGGTCTGTGCAGATGGATTAGGCTCTATCTCTTTGCCCACTCAGAGCTCGCTTCCAAGAATCCTGGATTCTGGGGAACTCACTGCTTAGGAGACACTGGGCTTCTGTTAAGGGTGTTAGGAAAATTTAGAAATAGATCGTGGTAATGGTTTAACAACATGATAAGCACAACTAATGTCACTGAATTGTATACATGAAGATCATTGAAATGGCAAAAGATTAGTGTTCTGGTCACTTACTGGTGCTCTGACAAGAATATATGGCAAATGGTATGGCCTTAACAAACAGGAATTTATTGTTTTACAGTTTAAGAGGCTAGAAGCCTGAATTGAAATTGCCAGGCTCTAGGGGCTGGGTAGCATAGTGCCTAAGGCACTTGACTGCTAACCGGAAGGCTGGAGGTTCAAACCCACCAGCCACTCCTCAGAAGGAAGATGAGGCAATCTACTTTTGTAGTGATACTGCCTCGGAAACCCAAGAAGGGGTCGCTATGAGTCGGGTCCGACTCAACAGCATATAACAACAACAGGGGCTGGATAAAAGCCCCTCAGCCTTGGGCTTCAGCTCTGCCTCCTGCTCCTGGCCCACTGGAGCTAGAGACTTTTCTTTACTCAGACAGCTGCTGGCTGCTGAGGCTGACAAACCCAAGGTTGACAAGTAAAAAGGAACAGTCCCGATATTACCAAAGAACATGGTGAGCCATTCATTCAAGTCCATTGTAAGTCCCAAGGTTGGCAGAGCATGGCAGACTACTGAGCAACAACACAGCTACATGCCATAAGCTAGAGACCATTCCCCAAAGCTTCTCCTTATATACAGGAAGCAGGCCATATCCCTAAGGGAGCTACTCAGCTGCTCACAGTAGATTCCACCATGGAGCTGATTACCAGTCCCATCATGGGGAATTCTACATCCAGCTGCCCAGCCACTCAACCAGGCCCAGCCAAGTTGACACACAAAGTTAACTACCACAATTAGTTACATGTATACATATTTTTACCAGGAACTCTGGTGTGTTTTGCCTAAAGCATTTGACTGCTAACCAGAAGGCTGGTGGTTCAAACCCACCAGCCACTCCTCAGAAGGAAGACTGGACAATCTACTTCTGTAGTGATACCACCTCAAAAACCCAAAGAAGGGTTGCTATGGGTCAGATCCAACTTGACAGCAGTGAGTTTGGTTTTTTTTTTTTTTTTTTTTTTTTTGTATATATATTACAATAAAAATAAATAAATGAATCCTTCATTTTGGGTCTGATGGTTTAGAGAATCATCTGATTGATTCGGGGGCAAGGAGCAAGGAACTGGAGCTGGGCCTTCTCAGCAAAGGGAGAACAAAAGCCATGAAACATTGGTGGTGGGAATCAGCAGGGAGATGAGAGGCATTTAGCTTGAAGAGTAGAACTGGAGATTCCTGTCAGATCTGAATTCCTGAGAACTTTGACAAGTGAAGGACACATATTGTTTATAATTTTAAGCAAAGGAGACTTGATTGTACCTGGGTCCAATTATCCAGGGCCCCAACTACCTAGAAGAGAGGTTTCATTTGGCTCTGATTCCCAGTCTGACTTCACCTTCTCCAGACACTCACCCACTTTCTGAAGTGAATTTAAAGGAATGCAGGTGGGATAGGAGGCCCCTGCTATTTATTCACACTCTCTGGAAATATGTCACTGTTTCACATTTTACATCTGCCTTAAACCTTATCAACAACTTACTTATTCCTCTACACAGTTCTTCCTGGCAACAATGTTTACACACTGAAATGTTTATTTTAAGGATATATCAGGTGATTTAGAAACCCTGTTGTTGTTATGTGCCGTCGAGTCGGACCTGACTCATAGCGCCCCTCCTTGGGTTTCCAAGGCAGTATCACTATGGAAGTAGATTGACTCATTTTCCTTCCAAGAAGTGGCTGGTGTGTTTGATCTGCCAGCCTTCTGGTTGGCAGTCAAGTGCCTTAGGCACTACACTACCAGAGCTCCTTAGAACCCATAGCAAAAACCAAATCTGTTACTCTCAAACCCATCTGACTCATGCTAACCTCATGTGTGTTTGAATAATCTGTGCTCCATAGGATTTTCAGTGGCTGTAATCTTATGGAAAGGAGTCCTGGTGGCACAGTGGTCAAGCGCTTAACTGCTAACCAAAATTTCAACAGCTCAAAACCACCAGCAGCTCTGAGGGAGAAAAAACCTCACAATCTGCTCCCTTAAATATTACAGACAAGGAATCCCTATGGAATTTTTCTACTCTGTCATACAAGGTTGACAAGAGTCAGAATTGACTTGATGGTGTACAACAATCACAACAATCATGGAAGTAAATCAATAGGTTGGAATCCAGCAGATGGCAAAGGGTTAACACCTTTAGCAAATCGAAAAGTCATTCGGGCAATACAATCTGCAATACTCAATGAATATGCATTGCTTTAAAATTATAAAAATGGGCATTTTGAAAAGAAAATAGACAAAATCTGATCCTAGAGCAAACCTTCAAATGGAGAGGCAGAATTCAGCCACATGCAAATTAGATGCTTAAATACTGAGACTAGTGAGCAACAGGGTCTGCATCTACTTTTGATAGGATAGTTACCAAAAGCCTATCGAAAGTACTGAATGATACTTTTAAGCCAAACCTGACAAATGAAAAAGAGCCAGGCTGCAAAGAACAGGTGTAAAATCTTTCCAGGTAGAGGAATCAGTGTGCAAAGACCCTCTGGCTGAAAAGAGTTTATTTAAGGAAATGAAAAGAATGTGTTGCAACTAACACTTAACTTTCTAAATGTGATTGAGATAACATTACATACAAAGTTTAAGTGCCTTCACTTAGCATAAAAATGCATTTCATATATTACTCTTTTCAAAAACATAGTTTTAATAATTATATAATGTTCATCCTATGAATGTAATACAATTTGCATAACCATACCTTTCAAAAAAATACTTTTCAACTTTTTGATTTCACAGAAAATGACTAATATTTTATGTATAAATATTTGTCTGAATTTCTTATTTTCCTTTAGGAAAAATTGCCTAAAGTGGAAATGCTACTTGAAGGATAAACATTTTGGAAACAATTTCTCTCCAGAAGATTGGCCTATAATTCTTCTCCACCAAAAATATGTAAGAGTCCATTCTAGAGGCCATGACAATTTGAGCAGGATTTTAAATGTAACATAATAACCAGAAATCCTTGATGTGCAAAATGAATAAATTATTGAGGAATGTTAGGAATAGAAGCTACTTCAAAATGTGCACTTTGCAGAACCAAGTATATGTAAGAATCAATTTAACATAAAAAGTGTTTTCTCAAACTAATACATGGTTTTGGGAAAATTGTTTATTTGAAAAACAAAATTAAATTACTTCCTTACCTGATCCAACAGAATGCATAAATTATCAAACATATTGACAAATATCACATTCAAGTAAAATTTTGCTGAAGATAATTTTTAAATGGTTGTAGCAGTACATAGAGAGGGAACTGACAGAGATAAAAGCCAGATTCAGAAGAAGATGTGGAACAAGGGATATTATTACTGATGTCAGATGGATCATGGCTAAAAGCAAAGAATACCACAAAGATGTTTACCTGTATTTTGTTGACTATGAACTGCATGGATCATAAACTATGGATAACATTGTAAAGAATAGGAATTCCATAACACTTAATTGTGCTTGTGCTTGTCTATCTGTACATAGACCAAGAGACAGTCATTTGAACAGAACAAGAGGATGCTAAATGGTTTAAAATCAGGAAAGGTGTGTGTCAGGGCTGTATCCTTTCACCATCCATATTCAATGCATATGCTGAGCAAATAATCCAAGAAGCTGGTTTATTTGAAGAAGAATGCAACATTAAGATTGGAGGAAGATTCATTAGCAACTTGTGATATGCATACTACAACCTTGCTTGCTGAAAATAAAGTGATGAAGATCAAAGACTACAGCCTTCAATATGGATTACACCTCCACATGAAGAAAACAAACATCCTCACAACTGGACCAATAAGCAACATCATGATAAACGAAGAAAAGATTGAAACTGTCAAGGATTTAATTTCTCTTGGATACACAATCAACACCCATGGAAGCAGCAGTCAAGAAATCAAACTGTGTATTGCACTAGGCAAATCTGCTGCAAAAGATCTTTTTAAAGTGTTAAAGAGCAAAGATGTCACTTTGAAGACTAAGGTGCACCTGGCTCAAGCCATAATATTTTCAACAGCCTCATATGCATATGAAAGCTGGACAATGAACAAGGAAGACCGCAGAAGAACTGACGTAATTGAAATGTGGTGTCGGTGAAGAATATTGAATGTACCATGCACTGCCAGAAGAATGGACAAGTATGTCTTGGAAGAAGTACAATTGAAATGTTCCTTAGAAACCATAATGGCCAGACATCATCTTCCTTACTTTGGTCACGTTGTCAGAAGGAAACAGTCCCTAGAGAAAGACATCATGCTTGGTAAAGTAGAGGTCACTGAAAAAGCAGAAGACCCTCAACAAGACGGATGGACACAGTAGATGCCACGATTCCCTCAAGCATAGCAACAATTGTGAGGATGGCACAAGACTGGGCATTGTTTTGTTCTGTTGTACATACTATGAGGTGGAACCCTCTTGATAGCACCTAACAACTTTTTACTATGTACTAACATAAATCCTAGATAGATTAAACTGATAAACATAAAAAAAGTAAACCATAAAACATCTCTAAGAAAATACACATATGTATTTATTATATCATGTGGGAGGAGAAGCAGAAAAGCCAAAAAAGAAAACATAAAGAAAAAGATTGATGACTCATACTACAAATACATTTAAAACTTTTCGATTACAAAAGTCTTCTAATAATAAATTCATCCTCTATGAGGAAAATTAGATACAATAGAAGATTGTTTTTCTTTCTTCTTTTTTTTTAAATCGTGATTTGGGTGAAAGTTTACAGAGCAAATTCATTTTTCCATACAGCAGTTCATATATATTTTGTCTCATGACATTGACTGCAATTCCCCACAATGTAACAGCTCCCCTTCTACTTCCTCCCCACAGCCACCTCTTCCCTGTGTCCTTCCCTCCCATGCTCTCCTGCCCCCTGAGCTGTCTCCCTATGTATGCACTGCCCTTCTGCTCTCCCATGATTGATCTCTCCAAGGACTGTATCTACCTAGTGTAAATGTTCAGCTCATATGCCTGTCTTTTGTTTGGCTGGAAGCCACAGGAGTGGGTTCAATTTCAGACCTGAAGGGCATCTAGGGGCCATGGTCTCAGTGGTTCTATCAGGCTCTATCAGACCAGCAAATCTGGTCCCCCCCACCTCTTTTTTCCCCCAAATGATTTTGAGTTTTGTTCCACATTGTTCTCCCACTCTGTCCAGGATCTCCTACATAGATGCCCCTCTGAGTGATAGACAGTGGTAGCTGGGCACCATCTAGTTCTTCTGGTCTCATCATCATATTGGCTGAGGATCCCATTGTGTACCAGTCCCTTGGACTAATTGCTTCCATGCATCTTTGGTTTTCTTCATTCTTCTTTGCTCTGGACGAGGAGAGACCCATCGTTGTATCTAGATGGCCACTTGCAAGCTTTTAAGATCCCAGTTGTTATTCACCAAAGTAGGATATGAAAGTATGTTATGTATTATGTTATGCCAATTGACCCTGATGTCCCTCCTCTGCGACTATAGTCCCGAGGCCACAGTTCCAACTACTTGCTCCCTCTGGGTAGCTGACTAAGCCAAGAAGTGACTACAATCTTGTTCCTTGTCAGCTCTACTATATACCTCAGAATTCTTATAGAACATACAAATACACTTGCAGAAACATTGTCTGCCAACCCTATACATTATCATGGGCACATTCCCCTCTGCATAGACATACCTAATAGTTCAGCCTGTCCACCCATCTATCCACCTGTAGATCAATATTTGCTGTCATTGACAACGCAGTACTGTATGTGCAAAAGGGTTCATCTTTGTTGTCTGTACCTCCCATGCACCTCTCTGCATCTTCTTCCTCCTCAATGCCACCACATTGATCACTCACATTTGGTACATTGCCCTTCCCTTCACCCAAATCAATGTTTGTCTCTACCTGTGTAGCAGTGTTCCCTCTCTTGACCTCCTACCTCTGGTAACCAACAAAGAAAATTTCCTTCTATATATAAATCTTTCCTTGACTTTTTACAATAACGGACTAATACAATATTTGTCCTTTTGTGATTGACTTACTTCACTCAGTATGTCCTCCAAGTTCTTTTTGCTATTGTAAATAGTGCTGCGATGAACATGGGTGTGCATATATCTGTTCTTGTGCTGGCTCTTACTTCTTTAGGATATATACTTAGTAATGGGATTGCTGGGTCAAGTGGTATTTCTATTTCCAACTGTTTAAGAAATCACCATACTGCTTTCCACAGTGGTTGTATCATTTTACAGTCCCACCAGCAGTGTAGGAGAGTCCCAATCTAGTAGAAGGTTTCTTAACAGTAATACCTAATATATATTGAGTGCTTAACAGGCACTCGACTAGGTACTCAATATGCTTTTTATTATATATTTACTCTTCACGAGAATCCTATGAAGTAGATGCTGTTAATATCACCTTATTTGATAGATGAGGAAACCAAAGCTCTGAGAAAGTAGGGAAATTGCTCTGAATCACACAGCTGCAAGTAGCAGAGCTGAGCTCACCAGGAATTGTCTCCATCAGACACTTGCAAACTTACCCAGGACACCCTCCTAGCCCAGGATCCTGTTCCTCATACTCTATCTGCAGTGCTGTCTTCTGAGTGGGTGTATACCTGGCCTGCTCCTGCCCGTCCATGGCGTGGTCATAGTACATTATGGTCTCACTTGTGCCAAGGCCAAAGACTGTTGTTTGTGGATGTTAATCTTCTCAGATTTCTTCCTCTATTATACAAGCTAGCCCAGGAGAAAGCACCAGACAAACAGAAATATTATTATTGCTTGTATCACAAGTCCAGGGACCGTCTCTATTGAGCTGAGACAGAAAACAGATATGTTTATCAAGAAAGTCTGCATTTGTCTGCAAAGAGTCATTTTCAGGCCTGAGCATAAACAGAGGGAGCCGTTAGCTTGCCCTCTGGGGAGTATGTGTTCTGTCCACCTCTGAAGAAAAGAGGCTGCTGACTTAATCCAGCCTCCAGTTCTTCCCCACACAGACTCTAGTACTCAGGCCGTGGACATCTTACTCCATCCACTTTTATTGTAAAAAGATATTCAAAGATGATTAAGGGAATTAAGAGAAATGATTTCTGAGAAAAGCTTTTAGAGGCTAAATATGTATAATATAGACAAACAATGACTAACACTGGCCTTTTTAACTTCTTTGGGAACTCCCTCAGGTGAAGGCATTGTTTAGGCTGGTCTATAGGTCATGGATCAGGAGATGGCTCACCCTTCCATGGCCCTCATAGGTTAGACTTTCTCTTCCCCTTTCTTTGTAGAAAGACCACAGGTCAAGGCCTGGGTTCAAATCCTGGCTCTGTTACTTAGCTGAATGGTCTTTGGTAAAATCCTTAACCTGTCTGAATTTAAATATCTATAAAATAAGAATAACATTCCTACCTTTCAGAAATGTTTTGAGGATTAGCAATAATAAGGCATTCAATAAATATTAGTAACTTATTATTTTCAAAATTGAACTCATTTTTCCTGAATGCTTAATAATAAACAGAACTATGAAAATAATAAATACATGTGGTTAGAAAGCTAAATAGTGTGAGTGGGGCTATGAAAAAAAGCAGCAGTCACTTTTCCAATCCTTCCCCAAAGCAGCCCTGCTCTGCAGAACTACTCTGCTTATGTCTCTAATAATATGCTTATATTACGTTGCCTTCTCTCTGTCTCTTTGTTTTTAAGAAAGGTATACCCATAGTAAAAAAATAAAATAAATTGAATCCAAGAGTACAAAAATGACCATCTGTGGTTGCCAAGAAACCATGCCTCTCAGACCTCCGCCTGCAGGAGTGTCATTGACCATAAGCTCCAGGTGCTAAGCTCTGGCATCCATTACCATGCATGGAGACCATAATTCAAGCAAGGTAGGCCTGTTGTTGGGAGATGTAGGATTCCTCTGAAGGGCAACTTTAACTCAAAACCCCTCATCAATTTTACCAACACTTCCTTAGGCTGTACCGCTGTCTAAGATTTTCCTACCCACCCTTCCTTCCTTCCTTCTCACTGTCTTCCACAGGAGCCAGACCTGCATTATGCTCTGAAAGCTCTCCTAGCCACCTCTGGTTCCTTCCCCATCTTCCTTCAGGTATGTTTCCCAAAAATCTCTGCATATCCAGTAATCCCATCTTGGCATCTGCTTCTTAGAGGACCTGAATCAACACAGTGGTATCAGAGTGGGAGAAGAAACCAAACCAAACCCCTGCCATTGAGTCTATTCTGACTCATAGTCATTCTTTAGGACAGAGTAGAACAGCCTCATAGGGTTTCTCAAGACTGTAAATCTTTATGGAAGCAGACTGCCTCATCTTTCTCCCACACAGAGGGCCGGTGGGTTCAAACCAATGACTTTTGGTTAGCAGCTGAATGCTTTAATCATTATGTCACCAGAGCTCCCAAAAAAAAGAAAAAAAAAAAAACTCAAAAAACCAAACTTACTGCCATCAAGTCAGTTCCAACTCATAGCAACCCCCACTGGATTTCCGAGGCTGTAAATATTTACAGAAATAGATCATTCCATCCATCTTCTTTCCACGGAGCAGCTCGTGGGTTTAAACTGCTGAACCTCTGGTTAGCAGTCAACTGCCTTATGCACTACACCACCAGAGCTCCTGGTCCAAGATAAAACCAAAAAAAAACCAAACCCATGCCATCCAGTCAATTCTGACTCACAGTGACCAACTCATAGAGACTGGATTTCCAAAGCTATAAATCTTTACAGAAGTAAATTACCTCATCTTCCTCTTACAGAGCAGCTGGTGGACTTGAACCACCAACCTTTTGGTTAGCAGCCAAATGCCTTACTCACTATGCCACCAGCTGTCCTTGGTCCAAGATAAGGGCAGTAATATGGTCTTCTAGGACTGACTCCTCCACTGACAATCCTGAGTGATATGTGGAGCACAGATGGTGCCTGGCACTCAGCACTGGTCCAATGGCTAAAGATTTCAACTGAGTAAACCTGAGAAAATGTTCCAGTGAAAGGGAATGTTGTGGCAGGTGCAAGAAGTCAAGCATTTGAAAAATAAGGGTGGAGGGGAAGGGAGGGCTATGATGCCTACAAAACAGCAGAGTCTCTGGTTACTGCTAAACTGTATTGAGAACCTGCAGGAGGATAAGATCCTGAGGGTCATTAATAAGTGGTTAGAGAGTAAATGTGAGAGCCAGAGGCAGAGCCAAATTAAAGCATGTGAGGGCCTTAAACATTGATGATCTATGATGCCCCCTCCACCCCCTCCTCTGTGCACTCCTGTATTAGAATAGGATATGTGTGTTGTATAGATTGCCTCATCTTCCTTCTGTGAAATGGCTGGTGGGTTTGAACCATCAACCTTCTAATCAGCAGCCAAATGCCTTATCCACTGCACCACCAGAGCTCCTTACTTACCTGTGTGTGTGTGTGTGTGTGTGTGTCTTAGCTATCCATGATGTAACTTTTTAAAAATGAGTCTATAATAGTAGCAATTGAATGCAAAAGTGCCATGAGCTATTTTAGTGCAATGGGATGAACTAGATTACACAATTTTTAGTGGATACGGGTTACTAAGATTTTTACAATATACTACTGCAGGGATCCAGATGAGGAGAGAAAACTCAGGCACGCCCAAAGCAGCAGGGCGGGAGAGTGGGAGAAAGGGAAGTAAAAGCCAGGAACCTGGACAGAGGAGCAGTCAGCCTCAGGGATCCAGGTGAGGAGAGAAAACTCAGGCACACCCAAAAAAGCAGGATGGGAGAGTGGGAGAAAGGGTATTAAAAGCCAGGAACCAGGACAGAGGAACTGTCAGCCACAGGGATCCAGGTGAGGAGAGAGAACACAAGCACGCCAAAAGCAGCAGGGTGGGAGAGCGGGAGAAAGGGGATTAAAAGGCCCAGGAACCTGGACAGAGGAGCAGTCAGCCACAGGGACGCAGGTAAAGGTGGTAGGAGAGGTTTCCATCACGGAGACAAACTTGTCTGTTGGTTTGTCCTGCCATGGTGACGTGTTGATGTGAATTTTCAGGTTGAGCCACTGGTGTTTCAAAACCAGGGGGATGCACATGGTGCAAAGGTATCAGCCCAGCTTACAGACTGAGACAGACTAGGAAGAAGGAGAAGGCCATCCACTTCTCAAAGAATTGGCCAGGGAAAACCTTATGAATAGCAAAGACACGCTGTTTGATACATTACTGCACAACTTTATGAATAGTCTGGTTAGGTTAGAAGGCTCTCAAAATAGGACTGGGAAAGAGCTGCACCATCTGAGTAAATCCAGCCTCAGTCCTATGGATAAGGTAAAGCTTTCCAGACTTCCATTTGCTGATGTGGCACAACTCAAATTGAAGAGAAACAGCTACAGACATCCATTAATCATTGGAACACGGAATGTACAAAGTATGAATCTAGGAAAATTGGAAGTTGTCAAAAATGAAATGGAATGCATAAAGATTGATATCCTCAGCATTAGT
>NW_006921771.1:6471624-6474401 GCF_000298275.1 Orycteropus afer afer
AGCAAGAATGGCCAGACTTCGTCTCACCTATTTTGGTCATGTTGTAAGAAGGGACCATTCCCTGGAGAAGGATGTCATGCTTGGTAGGGTAGAGGGTCGACGAAAGAGGGGGAGGCCTTCAACAAGATGGATTGACACAGTGGCTGCGTTGATGGGCTCAAGTATAGCAGGGATCATAGAGCTGGCGCGGGATCGGGCAGTGTTTCGTTCTGCTGTGCATGGGGTCGCTATGAGTCGGAAACCACTCGACAGCACCTAACAACAACAACAACAACTTTAAAAAAATAATCCACATATTCTGCAACAAAAAAAATGAGTCAGTGAACTTAGTTGTTTTAACAATCAATGTAAAATTTTTTCTCTCACAAAAAAAGTGGCTTTCACCAGTTTTGTTTTAAATGACTCATTTTTCAGTTTGATCCTTGTTTCATAATAAAAGCTATAATTATAAATGAACAAATGAAAAGAAGTCATAAAAGAAAATTAAATGGAAAAAAACAAGTATTATGACAAATTTCCATATTTTAATTTTAGATAAACCATTCATCTCTAACATGTTATAATTAAAAACATTTCTTTCTATTCTTTGCTCTTACAAATTCTTTGATGATTTTTTTCACCATTAAGCTGCCTATATCTACTTTCATACATAACAAGGATAAGGAATTAAGTCTTTCTTGAATCGTTGTATGCTAAAGGTTTTGGAGTCTATTTAGGGCAAAAATGAATGCTCTGTTGTGAAGTTTATGATCATTAAAGTTAGGAAGATGCATAAAGTGATTTCGCACTTCACATTGGGAATATGCATTGTATTTTATCTTCTACTATGAAATCACAAAGCCCTCATGAGTCAAATTTGTCTTATCTGCAAACTTAGTTCTCTTGTAAAAATGAAATTGTTGAACTTCTCCATAAAGATTTGTATTTAGTCATCCAGATAGGCCTGTACTAATTTCCTGGATGCCTATCATGCATTCTTCATCAAGTATATCCATATTGTTTAAGAAAGAAAATATATTTGAAAGAACGTCATACACTTTTTTTTTCTATTCTTTGTAATGTTATCCATAATTTTAAAAAAATTTTAATCTGATTTGGGTGAAAGTTTACAGAATAAATTCATTTTTCATAAAGCAATTCATACACATTTTGTTTCATGACATTCCCTGCAACAGGAATTGCATGACTGCAATTCCCTGCAACGTAACAGGTTTCTTCTCACTTCCTCCCTGTAGTTTCTTCTTCCCTGTGTCCTTATTTCCTATACATTCCTGCCCCCTGAGCTATCTCCATGTGCAAATACTGCCCTTCTGTTCTCCCATGATTGATCGTTCTATGGAGTGTATATCTACCTCATGTAAATGTTCACCCTATATGCCTGTCTATGGTTCAGGTGGAGCCATGGGAGTGAGTGAGTTCAATTCCAGACCTGAAGGGTAACTAGGGCCATAGTCTTAGGCTCTATCAGACTAGTAAACCTGGTTTTTTTTTTTTTTTTTTTTATGATTTTGAGTTTTGTTCCACAATGTTCTCTGCTCTATCCAGGATCTCCTGTATTAAACCCTTTGTACACTTTTGCTCTTCTTTTCATGCAAGATTTAAGTGTGTCCATGGTGGTATGTGGTTATATGAAATTGATCTCTGGCACTCAATACTTCTGGAACACTTCTATCACTTATTTGTTTCTTTCTAATGTTTCTGCAATGAACTGCTTGGTAATCACTATTTGGCAGTATTTGTTTTGTTGTATTTTCAAAATCTTCTTTTAAGTACTGTAAATACCCTGTAAAAGACTGCATGTCTTTAAATTTACTTCTCAGTTCTGGAAAGCTTGACTCATCCAATGAAAATGCTGCAATATATTTATTATTCCACATAACCAACCTGTATACTCTAGCATTTGCATTTTGTTGGCGATGATTTCAGCTTCTCACTTGTTATCACTTTCTTCTGTCTGGTCTTCACCAATATTTTCTAAAGCATCTAGAATCTGAGCATATTATTCCAGGATTGCACTAACTGTTACAGCATAAGCTTTCCAATGTGTATGAGAAAGGCATTTTAGTACTTGATCATTACCTAAATATATTTTAAGAACTGCCCACTGCTGAGTCCAAAAAACTGAACTCACTGCCATTGAGTCAATCCCGACTCATAAAGACCCTCATTGGGTTTCCAAGGCTGTAAATCTTTATAGAAGCAGAATGCTCCATTTTTCTTCCATGGAGAGGCTGGTGAGTTTGAACAGCCGAACTTTTGGTTAGCAGCCAAATGCCTTAACTAGTGCACCACTGGTGAGTAAAGGTGACAAAAAATGTGTAGAGTAACTGAAAAGTAGGAAAAAAAAAAAAAAAAAGGTCCACTGCTTCTAAACAACGGTCTGTTGTGCTCGTCCTATAAGATTAGGTGAATGCACAGCACGTGGTATGAAAATGGCATATTCATTGTCTTCTAAAATTTTCTCTTGCATGCTTTTATAACACCATGATATTGGCATCTTTGTCATAGGACTGGCCTTTGCACTTTAAAAAGTCAGTTTTGCAAACTTCACATAAATAATGAAGTACTTGATTTGCACTGTCTTCACTGGTATGACTTTTTAAGCTTGTAAAGGTGATAAGTCATTTGACAGGTTTTCCATCTATTGTTGTTGTTGTTATGTGCCGTCCAGTCGGCCCCAACTCATAGCAACCCCTACTTGGGTTTCCGAGGCAGTATCACTAGGGAAGTAGGATTGCCCAACCTTCCTTCCGAGGAGTGGCTGGTGGGTTTGAACC
>NW_006921771.1:6479029-6480206 GCF_000298275.1 Orycteropus afer afer
CACCAGCCTTCTGGTTAGCCATCAAATGCCTTAAGCACTACGCCACATATGTATCTTAAAATAATACTTAGCTGATCTGTATGAGAAAGATCAGGAATGGAATCTATAGACAAACTGAAATGTCAGGCTATACTTATTTCACTGAAAATAGATGGTTGAACTTTATCACTTATTAAGTTTAGTAATCCTTCACATATTGTTTTAGACATATATGATGGATTGCCCTTTCCTATGTTAGCATATTTTGAGATGTGAGCTGCTAAAAATGAATCAAACTGAGCAATAATTTCAAGTAAACCTAAAAAAAAATCTACTTTGTAGGAACCCAAACACTTCATTTCTTCCTCAAAAAAATAGTCCACATTCAATGATTTCTATAATGACAGCAAAAATGTGTTGCAAAAATGCTTTCCAATTCTGATGTTACTCATTAATTTGTTTCCAGTTCATGAGTTAAACCAAAACTATGTCCTCCATTTAAATATGATGACATAAGCTCTGTGAATTGAACTGTTTGCATGTTCATCAATCATATTTAAGGTGCACCAATCACTAAATCCATCTGTAGCAAATCAAAAGTTAAATGATTTAGGACTGAATATTTTGCAAACAAAGCAATATACAGAGTCAACTTATGGAGAATATAGTAGCCACTTCCTCTTATAATTTTCACCATTAGCTTTGCATCCTGGAAATATATTCTGGCTACAGAAATGTTCGTTTACCATCCAGAAATTTTCAACACAAATTTTCAAATGGTCCACTGTGATGTGGACAATCAGTTATCCATCAATCCAATAATTTACATCATTAGAAGAAAAATTATTCCACAAAGCAGTATCTGTCTTTCTGTTATTTATGAAGCCTGCAGATGCGACAATTTCAGATTCTAAAATAGTTTCACTTACTACACCAAGGAATTCTTTTGCTACGCAAGGAATGGATGCAGGATTTGGAACATGTTCTGTTATTGTTATATTGCTGTTACTAATTTCAGCACTAGCAGTACTAGTACAATGATTTTTCCCATTAAACTCAAGCATTTGGATTCATTACATTTTAAAAAGGAAGTTAATTTTGGAATTTTCTTTGTTGTTGTTGTTGTTAAGTGCCGTCGAGTCGTTTCTGACTCATAGCGACCCCATGCACAGCAGAATGAAACACTGCCTGATCCCGC
>NW_006921771.1:6480721-6483570 GCF_000298275.1 Orycteropus afer afer
GCTGCTCATTGGTCCAGTTGTGAGGATTTTTGTTTTCTTTATATTGAGATGTAGTAATCCATACTGCAGACTGTATTCTTCAACCTTCATCAGCAGGTGCCTTAAGTCATCCTCACTTTCAGCAAGCAAAGTTGTATCATCTGCATATCTCAGGTTGCTAATGATTCTTCCTCCAATCCTGATACCATGTTTTCCTTCATATAGTCCAGCTTCTCAGATTATTTGGTCAGCATATAGATTGAGTATGTGTGGGGAAAGAATGCAACCCTGACGCACTCCCTTCTTGATTTTAAACCACGTAGTGTCCCCTTGTTCTGTTTGAACGACAGCCTCCTGGTCAAGGTACAGATTCCTTTAGGGATTTTCTTTAGGGATTCACAAATCCTCTTCCTTTTTGTCTTTTGTATGCTTTTGTTTTTACCCTCCACTTAGTTGTCGTCAATTCATTTTACCTGGCTAAAAAATTATGTCATTTTTCATATTTGGTCCTACCATAGCAAATAAATTTGAATGATTGAAAATAAATAAAATGTACATTTTAATTTGGACATTAAACAAAAAAATGTATTTGAAAATTAGTAACAAAAATGATTTGGAGCATGTAATTTTGTTCTTCAGGTCTGAGTAAAAAAAAATAGTGCTTACAAGTCAGTCAGAAATAAATTCATTAGTTTTTTGTACAATGTTTACTGGCAGGCCCTTTGCAGATGTCCACCAGTGTTTTTTGTCTTGAAGTAATACTTGAAAAATTGCAGTCACTTTACATGCTTTGATGCTTCATCTCTATAGTTCATTGGACTACTACTGATGTACTCATTGGAGGTGTGAGTGATCACAAAAAGCATGATACAAACTTGAGTTTGCTTAATGTGAAGACATGTTTTGGTTTGCTTTGCAGCACAGGACTAAATATGTGATGGGTCACATGATTATAGTTCTGCTGGTACTTCTTTCTGTGGTGGACAAGAGAAGACTGAATGTGAGCTTATTCCTGAGTGGACCAAAATGAAAAGGAAAATATAATGTTACTATACACAAAATTTATAAAACATACATTGTATTTCTTTGTGGAATTTTTCAACTCCCTTATTTGGAGATACATACAAAATTGATGTAATAATAGCACCTCTTCTTGAGGTATTTGTTTTGCAAATCATAACAGTATCAATCAATTTCTTAAAGAAAGTCAGTCTGAAGGGAAATGGAATAAAATGCATTTATGTAATTTTTATTATCTAAATAGTTTATTTCTTTGAGGGGTTGTTCAATTTCTTTACACAGAAATACATAAATATTCTGATAAAATATAAATGTAATATTCTGATAAATGCACTCTGTTGCTTTCCTGGAAGATGGGTTGAAAAACAGAAACATATTTTGCACAATAAGCAAATATTGATTTTTATGTCCTCTTAGCATAGTGCCTAAGGCACTTGACTGCTAACCAGAAGGCTGGTGGTTCAAACCCACCAGCCACTCCTCGGAAGGAAGATGGGGCAATCTACTTCCGTAGTGATACTGCCTCGGAAACCCAAGGAAGGATCGCTATGAGTCGGATCTGACTCGACAGCACATAACAACAATGTGCCTAATACATCATTTATTAGCATATAGAGAGTAATATCAAGCACTGTGTCCCCACACAGACAAAACAAACAAATTCACTTGATACATAAATTAAAACTTTTTGTGTTAGATAAATATTAATATTTCTAGTACTTTTTGGATATTTGCTGTGCTAGTATTATTTTAAAGTATTACCCATTTAGTATTGGATCAAATGTATGCTAGATTCTGTTACGTGTGTACCAAACATATTTTAAAGTTAAAGTTACAAATATTATTTACAAACCTTAGGACATAACTGTATATAAAAGCTACACAATTAAAAAGCAACATGAGTGAATTCATTGTAATGGTGGACTTATTCAAGTTCCCTCACTTTTGCATATCATCTGAGATTGGAGTTCCCATTCATTGTGCACAAGACCAAACCTTTGTGTTTGTATCGTAGTAAAGAGCATTACTGGACCTCCTGGCTGGAGTTGCTGCATCAGCAGACGTGGATGTACAAGATAGTTCTCTCAAAATAGATCAGAGATCAATTATCTACTAATATAATCCATCCTTGCCCAGTAACTGCTCTTGTTGGATCCAGTTGCATATTAGGTGAATGTAATAAGAATTAGAGTTGGCAGAGCACCCCACCACTTGTTTATTAGGAAAGAAATAGTATACTCCCTGGGGAGTGGACAGTGGCATGGCCATTGGGAAAGGTGCTTGAAAGGAAAAAGACTAAAAGATTGGAAACAAGATGAATCTGGAGTACAAGCATGGGAGCCCTGGAAAAATGTCTATTTATAATCTAGAGGCAGAACATTCCCTAGGGAATGTGCCCTTTTGCTCTTAAAGCCTGAAACTGTTTGAATAAAGCCCAGTCACATTATGGTGGGTAATCTGCTCTGCTTAATGTCAACTGATTTAGTGACATGTAACTACTTCATATCAGCATTAGACTAGTGTTTGACCAAACAACTGGGCACCATAGCCTAACCAAGTTGACACAGAAAATTAACCATCACAGGCACGTGCATGTATTTATGGGAATGAGTGCAAAATGTGAAGATTTTTGCATCAGAGGTAATTGTCCACCAGAAAGCATCCACCACAGAAAAGGTACTATGCTAGTTATGTTTGTGTGTCAACTTGGCTGGGCCTGGTTGAGTGGCTGAGCAGCTGGTGGTAATTATTCCCCATGATGAGACTGGCAATCAACTCCATGGTGGGATCTACCACAAGCAGCTGAGTAGCTGCCTTTGGGTATGTGGTCTGCTTCCTTTATATAAGGA
>NW_006921771.1:6484010-6498449 GCF_000298275.1 Orycteropus afer afer
AGTATCACTACGGAAGTAGGATTGCCCAACCTTCCTTCCAAGGAGTGGCTGGTGGGTTTGAACTGCCAGCCTTCTGGTTAGCAGTCAAGCGCCTTAGGCACTATGCTACCAGAGCTCCCCAGAGCAGCACTAGGTAACCAGAACAGGTACTGAATAGCCAAATAGATTAAATGGCTTAACCAGTCGATATTAGTCATTGCCCACTCCAGAACTAATCCAATGGGCACAACAACACGAACTCCCGCTTCCCAGGGCTATTCTATCTACTGCTGCCTTTAAATATCCAACTTGATATCTTCCCTTCCAGCTGATATTGTCTTCTAATCACTACACTTATTTAATCTGATTGTTGAACAAATAATCAGAGAAGCTGGGTTCTATGAAGAAGAGCATGGCATCAAGATTGTAGGAAGACCCATTAGCAACATGAGAATGCTCATGACAACCTTGTTTGCTGAAAGTGATGAAGATATGAACCACTTACTGATGACCATCAAAGACTACAGCCTTCAAATGGATTACACCTCAATATAAAGAAAGCAAAAATACTCACAACTGGACCAGTAAGCAACATCACGATAAATGGAGAAAAGTTTGAAGTTGTCAGGGATTTCATTTTACTTGGGTACACAATCATTGCCCATGGAAGCAGCAGTCAAGAACTTAACTGATGTATTGTGCTGGGGCAATCTTCTGCAAAAGACCTTTTTAAAAGTGTGAAAGAGCAAAGATGTCACTTTGAGGACTAAGTGTGCCTGATCTCAAGCTAGGGTGTTTTCAGTTGCCTCCCATACATGCAAAAGCTAGAGAGTGAATAAGGAAGACCCAGGAGAACTGATGCATTTGAGTTGTAATGTTGTTGAAGAATATTGAATATACCATGGGCTGCCAGAAGAAGGAACAAATTTGTCTTGGGAGAAGTACAGCCAAAATGTTCCTTAGAAGTGAGGATCACGAAATTTCATCTCACACACTTTGGACATGTTATCAGGAGAAACCAGTCCCTAGAGAAAGACATCATGATTAGTAAAGTAGAGGGTCCGTGAAAGAGGGGAAGAACCTTATTAGATGGATTGACACAGTGGCTGCAACAATGGGCTCAAATGTACTAACAATTATGGGGATGGTGCAGGATTGGGCAATGTTTTATGCTGTTATACACATCGTTGCTATGACTTGGAACCTACCTGATGACAAACCAAAAAAAAAAAAAAAAAACCCATTACCATCGAGTTGGTCCCAACTCCTAGCAATCCCTCTTTGGGTTTCTGAGGTGGTATCTCTACAGAAGTAGATTGCCCAGTCTTCCTCCCAAGGAGTGGCTGGTAGGTTTGAACTGTCAGCCTTCTGGTTAGCAGTCAAATGCTTTAGGCACCACACCACCAAAGCTCCTCAACCTGATGGCACCTAACAATAAAATAACAATTTGCTCCTTCCGGTTGTCCATCTACCACTCAGGATAATGTGCAGAATCATGATGCAGCAACTATAAACAGATGTCACTTAAGGATTAAAGCCTCTGTCATGGAGTTCCACCTTTAGAGGCTGCAACATTGCCTCTGAGTATGGTAGCTGAATCAGGTTGGTTGATGAAAGGATGAGTATATTTGTATTTCTGTGTGAAAGCATCTTTGGAACAGACTGCATGAAAAGAAGGGCAGGTAAAGGAATGGAATATACTAGACACAGTCTTCTTGCCACTTTCTCCATCCAAGAAATACTGTCTGACACCTACAGCTTTGGTTGCTCTTTTTTAAAAATCACTCTTTCCTTTTTTCTTAAGTTTTTGATTATAAATTAAAACCCACTCACTCAAACAAATGTAAAACTTGGTAAGCTATTGCAAACTTTTTTGAAATGTATTTTACTGAAATATAATTTATGTACAGTGAAATACATAAAACTAGAAGGACATGGGTCAATGCATTTTTTTTTTTTTTTTTTTTTTTGCAGTGTTCCCTCTCCTCCCCTCCTGTCACTGGCAACAAAGAAAGTTTCCCTCCATATATAAACTTTCCTTGACCGTCCACAACAACAAACTAATACTATATTTGTCCTTCTGTGATTGACTTATTTCACTCAGCATAATGTCCTCCAAGTTCATCCATGTTATGTGGTGTTTTGCAGACTCTACATTATTCTTTAGTGCTGCATAGCATTCCATTGTGTGTATGTACCATAGTTTGGTCATCCACTCTTCCACTGATGGGCACGAAGGTTGTTTCCATCTTTTTGCTGTTGTAAATAGTCCTGCCATGAACATGGGTGTATATGTATCTGTTCCTGTTCTGGCTCTCACTTCTCTAGGATATATACCTAGTAATGGGATTGCTGAGTCAAATGGTATCTCCAATTCCAGCTTTCTAAGTAATTGCTATACTGTTTTCCACAGTAGTTGTATAACTTCACAGTCCCACCAGCAGTGCATAAGAGTCCCAATCTCTCCATATCGCTGCCAGCATTTGTTATTTTCTGTCTCATCGAACCTTGCCATCAGTGCTGGGGTGAGATGATATCTCATTGTTGTTTTGATTTGCATCTCTCTGATGGCCAACGATCATGAGCATCTCCTCATATATTTACTGGCCACCTGAATATCCTCGTTGGTGAAGTGTCTATTCATGTCTTCTGTCCATTTTTCAACTGGATTGTTAATTCCTTTGCTATTGAGGTATTGGAGTTCTCCATAAATCTTGGAGATAAGTCCCTTGCCAGATATGTAATTATTGACAAGCATGAATTTGTTGCCATCGTTTTTGTTATGTGCTTTTTCATGGTGTCGATTTCTTTGTTCCATGTAATTTTCTGTGCTGAGCTCGTTTTGTTTGTGAATCATGTTATCACTTCCTTCTTTGCTATTGTTTTAGTATTTGCCAAATATTGTGCTGGTCTTCTTTTTTATTTTGATGTGAAGGTTTATCATTTTTCTTTGATTTTCTGTGATTTATAGTTTTCTTCCCAAGTTTAGAACAGTCCATTCTATCTTGTAGTTGTCTTGATTTCCCTACCATCTAGAAGTTCTGTAATGACACAGTTTTTTCCCTCCTTTTGGTTTGTAGTTGTCCTCATTTGTCAATTGATGTCTTTAGTTCCCTGTTTACAATCTTGTAGGCTTATTTACTTTGGATACTTCCATAGCTGGGATGGTTTCTGGGTTATGTTATCACGTGTGTTAATGGTCCATTGTTGTTTGCTGTTGTTGCTTCTCTGTCCAAAGGACTCCCTTTAGCATCTCTTGTAAGGTTGGTGTAGTTTTAACAAATTCCTTTAATTTCAGCTTATCTGGAAATGTCCTTATTTCACCATCATATTTGAGGGACAATTTTGCCAAGTACATAATTCGTGGTTCGAATTTTTACTCTTTCTGGGTTTTATATATACCATCCTACTATGTTCTCACCTGCATGGTTTCTGCCGAGAAATCCAAGCTTAGTCTTATTGGTTGCCCCTTGCAGGTAACTTCATTTTTCCTGTGCTGCTTTCAGGATTCTTTCTTTGTCTTTGGATTTGATGAGTTTGATGATGATGTGTCTTGGTGATTTTCTTTTGGGGTCTATCCTGTTTGGGGTTTGTTGGACTTCTTAAATGGATAGATTCTCATCTTTCATCGTACCAAGAAAATTTTCTTCCAACAAATCTTCAACAATTTTTTCTGTGGTTTTATCTGTCTCTTCCTGCTCTGGAATTCTGATGACATGTAAGTTATTCCTTTTGATGGTATCTCACATGAACCTTAGGCTTTCTTCATTTTGTTTTGATCTTTTTTCTGATTGATCCCTTTCCAAAGAAGTATTGAGGTATTTGTTTTCAATCTCACTAATTCTGTCTTCCATTGATTCAATTCTACTCCTTTGCCTGTTCAATATGTTATCTATTTCTGAAAATTTAGTATTAATCTTCTAGATTATTATGTGTAGATTTTGTATCATTTCTAATTTTTCATTTATTTTGTCATTTTGTTCTTGTATTGTCTTGCAAAATTGTTGTACAGTTTTCTCTGTGTTTTCCTCAATTTTGTCAGTGTTTTCCTTGATCTGTCTCTCAATTTGTTGAAGATACCTAAATATAATTCTTTCAAATTCCTTATCAGGGAGTTCCAATGTTGCGTCTTTCTTTGGGATGTGTTTTCTGTCTGCATCCTGGTCCCTTGTTTCTCCGCTTTATCTTACTTCTTTGTGTGGACTGTGATGCTCTGTTGTTTCCAAGGCATTGTGACATTTTTGTGTTTATATTTAATTGGTGATTGTATGTTGGAGTGACTTGCCTGCGATTTTCATTTTCTTTGCTTTGTTCGGATGTTATCTACATAGGCAGGGTACTGTGCTGTGCTCCTCTATTCTCTAGTTGGCAGCACTTATGCACTCAAGACCTGTCTCCTTTCCCATTGTCAGCCTCCCATATGTCCCTGCCATCCTTGGCAAACAGAGCCTATTCTTAGGTCCCTGGAATACAAATGTGAGTGCTAGCACTTTAAAATCCAAAATGGCCACCACTTGTAAAGATTCAAAATGGCTGCACCTTCAGTCACTTTAAATATCCAAAATGGCCACCACCTGTAAACAATCAAAATGGCTGCACCCTCTGGACAGCCTAAAGTCCATAGCTCAGGTTGTCTGCCTCCTTGCTGTTTCTCTTCCTAGTCATAGGCCACTGGTGCAGTCGTCCCTGCAGCCCTTGGTGACCAGAACTGATCTTTAGGTCAATTCTCAGGTCCCAACACCACTTGGAAATATTCAGGCTGTTGGTCCCATCAGAGTAGCTGACAGTCCACTTCTCTGACCATCTCTGTACTCACCATTTTCATTCTGGTTTTTCCACTAGTTGGTGCCTAGTCCACTTCTGTATACTTCCTTTCAAAGCTCAGGGCTCCAGGATTATCTTCTATATCTCTGTCAATTGATTTCTCTTTTCTTTGTTGAAGAGGGTCTGTGTAGCTTGTCTGCCTCTTCCTCCATCTTAACAGAAGTCGGCTATTGCAAATTTTGTTTTAAAAATATATCTAAGACATTATGCCATGTCAGCAGATATAGATCTGCTTCATTCTTCCTAATAGATACGTAGCACTGAATCATATAGCTATAAAATAATATATTAAACAAGGATCCCCTTGAGGCCTTTAAGTTATTTTCAATGTCTTGCTAATAGAAGCAATGTGGCAACAAATATCCATGAATATATGTCTTTGTGCATGTGGCAGAAATATCTGTATATAAATCCCTAGAACTGACAGTTTTAGATATTACATACAGTCAGCCCTTGTATTCATGGGTTCCGTACCCACAGATCAACCAACTGCAGATCAAAAATACTTGAAAGAAAAAAAAAAAGCAATAAGTGGCCAAAGCAATCCCTCAAAGGCTAAGAGGGAGGTAAAAATGCTACTTACTTAGCATTTACATTGTATCAAGTCTAATACAAGTAATCTAGATATGATTTAAAGTAAATGAGAGGATGTGACTAGGTTATATGCAAATACTATACAATTTCATATAAGGGACTTGAGCATCCATGGATTTTGGTATCCAACAACTGTAACAACTTCCTGCTATGAGAGAAGAGAATCTAGAATCATTATGTCATCCACCACCTTGCCTCTTATTTTTGGCTCCTTTGTTTCCTTTGTAAATTTAGATCACACCTCTATAGTTCTGTCACCTGCAGACTGTATTTCTTGACTCCCTATTTTGAAAGATAAGAATTTTAGCATCTTCACCTATTAAAATCTTTCCATCTCCCAACTTCTGCCCTCTGTATTTTTACATTGTCAAAGTTGTTAACATTTAAATTCTGTTCTTCAATCATAATTAAAGCTTCCATCCTTCATCTATAGGTTGATTCTAAAAGATGATAACATTTTTGTGGCTACATAATAATTATATACTGCAGTACCAAGTGACTTATGACAACTACATTTCTGTACATTTCAGCTTTTGATTTTTACTGAACTATCTAATTGGAATTATGGAGTTTTTCTCCTTTTTATTTCCCTTTGTTAGAGCTTCATTTAACAAAGACTTTTCATTATGTTTTACCTTCTATTTATACCTACTCCCACGTTTTTTTTTTCTGGAAGAGAATTCTTCTAGTGTATTCTGCTCTCCTGCTTTAACTCAGATGTGTTGCTATTTTTGACCTGCTACACAGCTGTCGTAAAGAGACTTCATTGGTTTTTTGGTTTTGAGCCACTATTTTCTGAATTCTCTCACACTCTCTGTCTCTCCTTCTTTCTTTCTTTCTCCACTTTCAAACAACATCCTACAAAAAATATATATATACAAGGTAAACATTCTGATTTCTTGCATATTAAAATGTCTTTATTCTGTTCTCATACTTGGCATCACCACTCATCTGTCAGTTTGTCATACTGTGGTGGCTTGTGTGATCCTGTGAAGCTGCAAGGTATGCTGCCAACATTTCAAATACCAGCAGGATCACCCATGGTGGACAGGGTTCAGCAGATATTCCAGACTAAGACAGTCTGGGAATAAGGACATGACCAGGTCCACTTCTGAGAAAATTGACCAATGAAAATTTTAGTAATAGCAGGGAAACATTGTCTGATATAGTGTGGGAAGATGAGTTCCTCAGGTTGGAAGGTACTCAAAATACGAATGGGGAAGAGTTGCCTCCTCAAGGTAGAACTGACCTTAATGATATAGATGGAGTAAAGCTTTCAGGACCTTCATTTGCTGATAGGGCACGACTCAAAATGCAAAGAAACAGCTGCAAACATCCATTAATATTCAGAACATGGAATGTATGGCGTATGCATCTATGAAAATCAGAAGTTGTCAAAAATGAAATGGAACACATAAAGATCAATGTCCTAGGCATTGTGAGCTGAAATGGACTGGTATTGGCCATTTTGAATCAGACAATCATATGGTCTACTATGCTTGGAATGGCAAATTGAAGAGGAATGGTGTCACATTTATCATCCAAAAAAAAAAAAACCAACCATGCAATCAGGATGTATTGATAATTACTGGTCATAGGAATGCAAAAGTTGGAAACAAAGAAGCAGCACCAGTAGTTGGAAAATATGGCCTTAGTGATGGAAATGATACCAGAGATCATCAAATGATAAAATTTTGCAAGACCAATGACTTATTCATTGCAACAACTTAAATAGCCACTGTACACATGGATCTTGCCAGGTGGAACACACAGGAATCAAACGAACTACATCTATACAAAGAGAAAGTGGAGCAGCTCAATATCAGCAGTCAGAACATAGCCAGGGTCCAACTATGGAACAGTCCATCAATTGCTCTTAGGCAAGGTTAAGTTGAAGGTCATATTTTTTCTGTCTGGGACCTTGAGTATAGCATACCTGAATTTAGAGATCATCTAAAAAACAAATTTGACTCATCAAACACTAATGACCAAAGACAAGTTGTGGGGTGACGTCAAGCACACCATATATGAAGAAAACAAAAGGAATGAAAAAGCCAGGAAAGGAAGACCAAAATGGATGTCAGAAGAGACTCTGAAACTTGCCTTTGGATAGTAGCAAAAGTGAATGGAAGACATGATGAAGTAAAAGATCTGAAAAAGAGATTTCAAAGAGTGGCTCAAGGAGACAAAGAAAATAAAATATTATAGTAAAATGTGGAAAGGATTGGAGTTAAAAAGTCAAAATGAAAGAACATGCTTGGTATTTCTTAAGCTGAAATAACTGAAGGAAAGTTCAAGCTTCAAGTTGCAACACTGATGGATTCTTTGAGCAAAATATTGAACAATGCAAGAAGCATAAATAGAAGATGGAAGGAATACACGGAGTCACTACTAAAATGAATTGGTCAACATTTAGCCATTTCAGGAGGCAGCGTGTGATCAAAAACCAATGGCACTGGAAGAAGTCCAAGCTGCACTGAAGGAATTGGCAAAAAACAAGACTCCAGGAATTGGCAGAATATCCATTAAGATGTTTCAACAAAAGGAATTTAGAAGACACCTACCTGGTCAACTGACTCAGAGAGATCTATATTTATTCCAAAGAAAGGTGATCCAATAAAATGTGGAAATTGTCAAACAATATCACATGCAAGTAAATTTTGCTGAAGGTAATTCAAAAATGGTGGCAGCAGTATGTTGACAAAGGACTGCCAGAAATGTAAGCTGGATTCAGAAGTGGGTGTGGAACGAGAGTTCATTGCCGAAGTCAGATGGATCTTGGCTGAAAGCAAAGCATACCAGAAAGATGTTTACCTGTGTTTTATTGACTATGCAAAGGCATTTGACTGTGTGGAATGCAACTGTATGGATAACATTGTGAAGAATTGGAATTCCAAAACACTTAAATGTGCTCATGATATGTGTGTGTGTGTGTGGGTATGTGTATCGTTTAATTTGATATATATATGCTGTTTGCTGTTATGTGCCATCAAGTCAGACCTGACTCATAGCAACCCCTCCTTGGGTTTCCCAGGCGGTATCACTACGGAAGTAGAAGTAGATTGCCCAACCTTCCTTCTGAGGAGTGACTGGTGGGTTTGAACCACCAGCCTTCTGGTTAGAAGTCAAGTGCCTTAGGCACTATGCTACCAGAGCTCCTACATATGTACACACACACACACACACACATATACACATACATGTGATATATATACACTTGATATACACACACACACACACACACACACACACACACATATATATATACACCAAGAGGCAGTCATTTGTATAAAACTAGGAGATACAACATGGTTTAAATCAGGAAATGTGTGCATCCTTTCACAAAAGTTATTCAATGTGTATGCTGAGCAACTAATCAAAGAAGCTGGGCTACATGAAAAAGAACATGGCATCAGGATTGGAGAGAGACTCATTAGCAACCTTCTATGCTCATGACAACCTTGTTTGCTGAAAGTGAAGAAGATTTGAGGCACTTACTGATGAAGATCAAGAACTACAGTCTTCACTATGGATTACACCTCAACATAAAGAAAACAAAAATTCTCACAACTGGACCAATAAGCAACCTTATGATAAGCAGAAAAGAGATTGAAATTGTCAAAGGCTTCATTTTACTTGGATCCACAGTCATTGCCCATGGAAGCAGCACTCAAGAAATCAAATGACATATTACATTGGGCAAATCTTCTGCAAAAAACTTCTTTAAAGTGTTAAAGAGCGCAGATGTCTCTTTGAAGATTAAGGTGCACCTCTCCAAAGTCAAGGGAATTTCAATAGCTTCATATGCATGTGAGAGCTGGACAATGAATTAAAAAAAAAAAAAAAAAAAAAAAAAACTCCATGCCATCACTATAATACCAACTCACAATGACCATTGGGTTTCCGAGGCAGGAAATCTTTATGGAAGTAGATTGTCCCATCTTCCTTCTGTGGAGCAATTTATGGATTAGAACCACCAACCTTCTGGTTAGCTGTCAAACGCCTTAGCCACTGTGCCACCAGAGCTCCTATAAGGAAGACCACAAAAGAATTGATGGATTTGAACTGTGGTCTTGGTGAAGAATATTGAATGTACCATGGACTGCTAGAAGAACAAACAAATCTGTCATAGAAGTATATCTAGAATGCTCTTTAGAAGCAAGAATGACCAGAGTTCATCTCTCATACTTTGTTCATGTTGTCAGGAGGGATCAGTCCCTACAGAAAGATATCATGCATGGTATAGTAGAGTCAGTGAAATAGGGGAAGACTGTCAACAAGATGGACTGATACAGTGGCTGCAACAATGCACTCAAGCATGATAACGATTTTAAGGATGGCACAGAACCAGGCAGCATTTCATTGTGTTGTACACAGGATCACTGTGAGTCAGAACTGACTCGATAGCACCTAACAACATACTTGACAGGGGGTAGAACAGATTGGAAATTATTTTGGTCATAATCTGAAGGGATTGTTCCGTTGTTCCCTATATTCAATTATTTCTGTTGTGAGATCTGATGCTAGTCTGATTCCCATTTTTAGAAGTGATCAGTTTTTTTTTTTTTTCCCTCCTGGAAGATTTTTGGATCTTCTATTTTACCATGATGTTCTAGAATCTCACAAATATGTGTCTAGGCGAGCATTTTTTTTCCATTCACCATGTTAGGTACTTGATTGGACTTTTAAATATGAGAATTCATGCCTTTCAGTTCTGTGGTATGTTTTTCTATTATTTATTTTATAATTTTATTTCCTCCTTTTCCTCTGTTCCTATCCCAATTAGTCTTTCCCAGTTCCTATCCCAATTAGTCTTTGTATTAATCAGGTATTACAACACACAATATAGGGTTGCTATTAGTCAGAATCAACTCAAAAGCACCTAACAACAGAACACTTGGGGTGATGTTTCCTCCTGTCTTCGTATCTTTTTGTTTTTTTCAAATCTACTCTCTGGGATACTCCCTATGTTTTAATGTTGAGCTTTTCTATTTAATTTTTGTTTTGTTTTGTTTTTTAGATAGTCAGAATTTTAAGTGTTTTTAAATAGCAGCCTGTCCTCATTTTGGTTAAGTCATAACAAATTAATGTATTCTGAGAGAGATTTGAGGAAATACGCCATTCAGATGTGTAAGTTCTGTTTAAATTCTACTTTACTTCTCTGAATTTTCTCCTGCTTCTGTGTTTTTCTACTAGTTTATCTTCATGTTTCTCTTTCTTATTATACACATAAGATCTTTGGTTCTTAATCTATATTTAGATATAAGGCAACAGACAAAATGATTGTGAGTTCTGCATACACAAGCAGAGCAAACCTATATAGTGTTCACTCCAGGAGTGAGTGGGCCGAAACCAGTCCACTCTTCTTTGAAATCCCAAATGCCAGATGTACCGATGTCCATAAGAGTTGCTTTGTTGTTGTTGTTATTTGCCATCGAGTCAGCCCTGACTCATAGCGACCCCTCCTTGGGTTTCCGAGGCAGTATTACTACAGAAGTAGGAATGCCCAACCTTCCTTCCGAGGAGTGGCTGGTGGGTTTGAACCGCCAGCCTTCTGGTTAGCAGTCCAGTGCCTTAGGCACTATGCTACCAGAGCTCCTAAGAGTTGCTCTAGCTTCCCTCAAATAGTTTGTTTTGTTTCGTTGGAGAAAACATCTCCTTTTTTCATATTTATAGGTACATACCTAGCATTTTGCACATAGCTAGAGGTGATATGAGGAAATTTGACTATTACATGTAGTCTTTTGATTTTCCTCCCTTTATATAGGCCAGGCCTCTCTCCTGAACTCTGAAGCTTCTCTGGGACTCACAGGATAGGTTTTCTCCCTGACTGCAGAGATCTCTGTGTGTATTCTCAGCTCACCCTCTTCCACTCTGCTTCATCAGTCTGTACTCTTTCATCTACTGTTCGCCTTCCACACTTAACGCTGAAGCTCTGATGGCCTCCCTTTCATTGTCTTGTTTAAAGAGGATTAATATATTTTTATTATTCCTTTAGCATCATTTAATATATTCTTGGGCAGGAAGACATGAATGTGTGTGCTCTATCAACCATCTAGAACCAGATGTTTCTATCTTAACATCATTTCTCTGTACAGCGTAAATTATTATTTCATTCCTATGTCCTCTTACCAGAAGAATTTGTCTTGAAAGAAGTACAACCAGAATACTCCTTAGAAGTAAGGATGGACTGACTTTGTCTCACGTACTTTTAACTTGTTATCAGGAGATAACAACTTGTCCCTGGAGAAGGTTATCATGCTTGGAAAAGTAGAGGGTCAGCAAATAAAAAAAAAAAAAAAAGAAGAAGACCCTAAAGGGCATGCAGCGGCTGCAACAACGGGCTCAAAAATAGCAATGATTATAAGGATTGCACAGGACTGGGCAGAGTTGCATTGTTTTCCACATGGAAACATTCATGTTTTTCCACATAGCATGGTTACTATGAGTCAAAGCCAACCCAATAGCACCTAACAATCACAACAGCCTACAGCGTGTATCAATTAGAAATCACTGTCTCTCAAATTCACCTATCCTTATAAGTGCCCCACTATGGAGTTCTGACTCTCACTGTATCACAGCTAGGCTACTACAATAACTGCCAAACTAGTCACCCTAGCTTGATGGCTCTGCCATCTTCCAGAAAAGGCATAACTCAAAATACGTCACTTGGCCTGCTTACTACACTTAACTGCTCCCTAATGACTGAAAACAAAAAACTAAAGTTTGTTTAGCATTCAAATTTCTCAGGAATCTGCCCCACAAGCAGTCCAATCTCCATGCCATTCATGAGATTGCCTCTTCTTCCAAGAATGTCCCTACCTCTTGTTACCATAGCTTGAGGTCTTAATCTTTCTTTCCTTTATTCACACCAAAGCTAAAATGCTATTTCCTCCTGGCTTAATTGACTTTTTTACACTCCCCAGCCATCTTCCCTGACTCCCTAAATTCTGAAATTTCCCAGAACCCTGGCTGAGCATCCGTCATAGTGTCTGTCACAGAGGCCTTGTGCGAGCCTCCTAAGAGCAAGCAAGCAAAGTGGCTGGCACGTAGTAGTTGTTGTTAGCTGTATTGGAGTTGACCTCAGGTCATGGAGATCCCATTCACAAGAAAGCAAAATGCTGTTTTGTCCAACACCATTTCCTTGATCAGTTGTACTCAGACCGTGGTGATTCATAAGGTTTTCATTGGATGATCTTTGTAAATTGATTGCACGATCTTTCTTCCTAGTCTGGAAGCTCCTCTGAAACCTACTTGCATCATAGCAACAGACTCTGAGCTAGAGTAATCCTATTTAATTAGATGTACTTAGAGGGGAGAAGAATCCCGGTGACACAGTAGCCAGGCACTCAGCTGCTAATCAAAAGGTCAACAATTCAAACCCACCAGCTGTTCTACAGGAGAAAGATGTGGCAGTCTGCTTCCATAAAGATTACAGCCTTGGTTTTGGTTCCGGTAAGATGACAGACTAGGCAAAAAGACTGCACAGACCCTCTTCAACAAAGAAAAGGGACACAGAATTAACAGAGACACAGAAGATAATCCTGGACCCTGGAGCCTTGAAGGGAAGGATATAGAAGTGGTCTACCCCCAACTAGCAGAAGAATTTCCATGAAAATACCAAAAAAGGGGACTTATGGAGCTGCGGTCTGGCAGCAACCCTGAGCAATCCTGACAGTACAAACAGCTTGGAGAGTGCTGAGTGGTGGTAGGACCTAAGAATTAACCTAAAATTCAGCCCTGCTAGTCAGGGACTGCATGGAGGACTGCTCTGGTGGCTGGGGAATAAATGGAGACGGCAAAGAGAAAAGTGGGCTGAGCTGTGGACTTTTGCCTGTCTGGAGCCGCCATTTTGAATGTTTACAAGTGGCTTAACTATTTTGAGTATTTAAAGAGACAGTGCTCTTCCAGATTCCAGGGGCTTAAGAATAGATTCTGATTGCCAGTAACCCCAAGGAAACTCTGGACCTGCACGACAGAAAAGGTGCGACATTCCTCTTGTGACTCTTATATCCCACACCTGCTTGGTGAACGAAGGTGTGGCCATCCCCCACTCCTACCCACCTTCTGGTTCCACAGGAACTCCATTGCAGTCTGTGTGCTCAGATGGAGCCTGGATGCCCTACCCTATCCTCCACCAATTTCTTTTCTCTTTATTTTTATTTTTTTTTCCTAATTTGCTTTCTTTTTTCTGGTGTTTAGTTTGCTTGTATTTGTCTGTTTTAAAACTACTATTATTATTAATACTTTTGTCCTTTTTACTATTATTCTTACTCTTCCCCTCCCTGGTCCTAGTTTTCAGCTTTTTTTCTTTTCCCTGTCCTGGTTGAAAAAATAAATAAATAAATAAATAAATTTTAATTTAGTTATTTCCCCCCTTATTTTTCTCATGGTTAACCCCGTTCCTTGTTTTTCTTTTTGCATTTGCCCCATTTTTTTCTTCATTATTCTTCTCTACCTTTTTTCTCTTAGTGCTCTATCCCCAGATATGGCAGGTTTTCTTATTTTTTTTCTTCTCCTTTTTCCCTTTTTTTGTTTTTGTTTACTGTTGCTGTGTGATTACATGGTGTGTTTTTTCTCCATGTGCTTTTAGTTTTTTAATCATTATTCAAATGTAATTTGTGTCTAACTGAGGAGACAGCAACAGTCACCGTAAGATACAACTACACCCATACCTCCTGCAATTTCACTTACTGAGTGAGAGCCACTACCTCCTTCTCCAACAATGGGCCAATGATAAAAAACCACCAAGTAGAGCCTGAATCACCCTTGGCTGCTCTTCACAAATAGTTAACAGAGATCTAAATACAACAAAGCCACGATGTCTAGGAGACAACAGACCATCACAATCCACACAAAGAAGCAAGATAAAGTGGTAGAAACGAGGGAGCAGGATACAGACCCAGAAAACATCTCTGAGGAAGAAGCACCATTGGAACTCTCTGATAAGGAATTCAAAAGAATTATTTTTAGGTATCTTCAAAGGATTGAGAGACAGACCAAAGAAAACACAGAAAAAAACTTAGAAGAATTTAGGAAGAA
>NW_006921771.1:6503785-6520238 GCF_000298275.1 Orycteropus afer afer
CAGGCATATGAGTTGAACATTTACCTCAGGTAGATACACTCCTTGGAGAGAACAATCATGGGAGAAGGAAGGGCTGCTTATGCACAGGGAGACAGCTCAGGGGGCAGGAGTGCATGGAGGGACAGACACATGGAAGAGATAACTATGGGGAGCAAGTGGGAAGGGAGCTGTTGCATAATGGTAAATTGTGGTCACTGTCATGAGACAAAATGTATGTGAACTGCTGTAAGGAAAGTGAATTTGCTCTGTAAATTTTCATCCAAATCACAATTAAAAAAAAAAAAAGATTACAGCCTTGGAAACCCTATATGGTTCTACTCTGAAAGCTGGATACCACCTATGGAACACAACACTTGGAGGGGAAATAGAAGTCAAATATTTGTGTTTATGCATGTACATGTATGCACATTCACATGTGCATTGTAGATACTGGATTAGACACAGACAGCACTAAAGGTTTTTTTTTGTTTTGTTTTGTTTTTTTCTCTCATCTTTCTCTTTGCAAGCCTGAAGTAGGTTACACAATCTTCTTTCCCAAGATGATTTACACTATTCCTTCAACAGCCCAGGGCTCAAATCAGTTTGTAGTCATTCACAGTTTTAACCCAGGGCCTTTTAGGCAAAGAGATGAAGAGCTTTGGCTCAGGAGAAATGTTTCTTGTAAAGGGTGCTGGGGGTGGGGGGAAGGAAACTTTCTAGTTTCACCACTTTTCTTCTTGGCTTTTCTAGGTATGATTCTGTTGTGGGGCCCAGGGGCCTGGAGCCAGGAGAGGGGTTAGCAAATGTTTCCCCTCAGTGTTTCTGAGGGATTCCTGACAGAGCCCGTCAGAGCTGCTTTTCATCAGGGCTGCACGCTTTAGTGCGTCTGTCATGGCTCGCAGACATTGTGTTCCTGGCCAGATTAATCCTGCCTGCATTCATACTCAGGATGTGCGCCACTGGGAGGGAGTGTGCAGTGGGGAGGGAGAGAGAGGGAGAGCAAGAGGGGGTGGGGAGAAGAGGAAAGTGAGGTGAGAAAAGAGAAAGAAAACTTGGAAAGTACTGAGTGTACAGACCTAAGGAGAAACAAAAATTAATTTACAAAATCTGAAGAGAAAACACAGTTTGGACAAATTAAAGCTAAAAATCTGAAATGTAAGAAGAACACGGGTCAAAAAACAAAACAAAACAAAAAAGGCAAATCCAATGTTCCAGAATGTAAGAGGTATTCAATATGCAAGAGAGAAACTCCAAGTTAGAGGTATTTTTTGTTTGTTGGTTTTTTTAAGATTAGAAAGCAGACAATCGCTCATAGATCCATTCTTCCACTTGGCGCACACTGACAGAAGCTCTGTTAGTGCAGGCACCACGCTACAACACATGTTCTCGATTCTGCCATAAGATTATATTAATTCCAGAGAAGAATGTGTAACACAGCAGAGTCTCAGTTTTACCCTCTACAGGACTTGAACTCAGATCAAACCTATTAGAAGGACACTTTGACATTCCCTCAGTAAAAGACTTTTTGGAAAGAAAGGTACCTCTGGCTTGGCCCACAGAGAGCTCCAATCATAATGGTGCCTGTTCGGTTTAGGGAGGCAAAAAAAAACCCTAATCAACCTGGTCTGGCTGACACCTGACTGTCTTTCAGGGCGGTGGTTCTGAGATTCTTGCCCCACAATTGAGACAGAGAGGTCTCTGTCCATGTGAGCACCTTGAGGATAGAGACTGAATCTAGTCACTTTCCATAGTCTTTGTACATTGTGCCTGGTGCTTAGTAGGTACTCAGTTTTTTTTTGGTTGGCTGAGAGATATCAAGAAAGTCATCAGAGGATCCCTAAATATGAGCTGAGCATATCGAAGGTGCGCTCCGTAAAGGAGGCTGAGTAAGTTTGTGGAGTGGCTAAGAAAAGAAAGAGACAGGCATTGAGGAGTAAAACATATGTTGAAATCAAGGAACAGGACGTTTGTCTAATGTGGCTAGATCACTGTCTCCCAAACTTCTGTGTTCATAAGAATTCCTGGAGGAACTATGGCCCCTTGTTACCCTTCAGATCTGGAAATGAACTCACTCCCATGACTTCCTGGCAAACAATAGACAGGCATGTAGGGTGAATATTTACATCAGGTAGATATACTCCTTAGAATGATCAACATGGGAGAACAGAAGGCCAGTGTTTGCATATGGAAATAGCTCAGAGGGCCAGAATGTATAGAAAAGAAGGATACAGGGAAGAGGTAACTTCAGGGAGGAAGTGGGAAGAGAGCTGTTACATTGTGAGGAATTGCAGTTAATGTCATGAAACAAAGTGTGTATGAACCGCTATATGGAAAATGAATTTGTTCTGTAAAGTTTCACCCAAATCACAATAAAAATTAAAAAAAAAAAAAAAATTGCTGGAGGAACTTGTTTTAACATACAGATTCCTGAGATTTTTACACTCAGAAATTCAGATTCAGTGGCCTGAGGTCCAGCAAGGGAATCTGCAATTTTAAACAAGCATCGCCAGTTTATTTTGTTGTAGGTAATCTGCAAACCACATTTTGAGAAGCACAAGGCCAGAGATCTGGAAGTAGGGGTGGGGGGGTGGTGGTGTGTATGTGGTGTGCAAAGATGAGGCCAGTGTTGGCTGAGAAGAGTTTGGACTCTGTCCAGGAGGGGAGCCCTCCAAGGTTTCTAAGCAGAGGAATGACAGGGCCAGAACTGATGGAAATCAACTGTTCTCACTAAAGCTCAGGGCATTTTCTCTTTGCTTCTGCTCCATTAGATATCATTGCTTCAAGAGCCCTGAACAAATAACGTCCCATGAAAGCCTCCAGGTTTTGTAGGATCCAGAGTTCCAGTTACCAGTGGAATGTGGTGTTCACAGGCGGTGTTCAGGCTTGCAAGGAGAGGATTAATTAGGTAAAAAGGCAGTTGTGCACATAAGTGGGTGCCCACACCCCACGTCTGGCCTGGTGTTTTGGTGCACTCATTCAGGCATACAATACTCTCTTCAGTTCTAAGCGCCACCTCTTGAAACAAGTTAAAAAGCAAGTTCCAAGTGAGATGCCCAAGTGCTAAGTTTTACACAGACTAATGATCAACAGCCTTCTGTTTTCATGGGCCTGGCAACCAAACAAGGCCCACACTGCAAAGAACGGTATAGAAAATAATCATTGCATCTCACATATGCCTACAGAGCCTAGTGCTGAAAAATATGTTTCAAGTTAAAAAAAAAAAAGTGCATCACTGAAATTTTTTTTTAAAATGTGTGCCTTGTGGGTATTTTTTTTACATTTAAAAAATGCTGAGTCTCATTGTGTTGTGACAGTGACATTACAATTAATATTTTAAAGTACTTCACCCTTTAAAAAGCACTTTCATTGTAATCTCATTTGAGTCTCATAATTAGTTACCTAGATATTATCATTATTGCTGTTTCACAGATGAGAAAACAGATTTAATGATTGTTTGCAGTCACACAGCTGGAAATCATGGCATCAGAAGCCAATCTCAGGTCTTCTGATTCCAAGATCTGTGATTTTCATGCTGTTGAAAGAATGCCAGCAATCAATGGGAATGTCCAGGTGAGAGAGGCAAATCACTCTCACACCTCCACATTAAGCTACAGCTCAATTTCAGTGCCATTTGCCTCAATGTGTTGGGCATTTCAAATGTCCTTGACGGAGAGGGAGAGGTGGCTGGGGTCACCAACTCTGTGTTTCAGATGGTAGCTGACTAGATTGTAGAGTTAGTGAGATCTCTTGTTGGGGCTGCCAGTCCAATACTTTGTACTTAATGTATCTCTCAAAACCTTGGAAACAAACCTGCCTTTGAGAGTCAACTATAAAATTAATCCTACCAGTGGCCATAGAGTCAATTCTGACTCTTGGTGACCCATGTGTGTCACAGTAGAACTGTGATCCATAGGGTTACAACGCTGATTTTTTGAAACCAGATCACTAGGCCTTTCCTCTGGGGCACCTCTGGGACTCAAACCTCCAATCTCTCAGTTAGCATCTGAGCATGTAAATGTTTGAGTCACCTAAGGACTCCAAATTAACCCTAATAAATGATAAGCAAAGGTATTCCAAGTCACCTTAGAGGCAGGACAGTTCCTAAACTTGTAAGAGTTGGTCATATGAATGGATGTCTTAATGTATCGAAGAAATAATCAGGGAGGACAGAAGAAGGTGTTGGTCTGCATTCCATAGACAAATGTCAGAGAACCACTTTGAGGTCTGCTTGGGGAAGGGGTACCCTGGCCCAACATCCTGACCCATATAGGCCCAGTAGCATGAGCACCTTCACCCTAGTGATAGACACTCTTTACCATCTGAACCAAAAAAACTGACCCCCTGTGTTGTTCCCATACTCATGGAGGGAATTCTGGGATTTGACTTCTCCATTTAACATGTTGTGTGGCCTCTGAGACACAAGGTCCTCCAGTGACTCCCAACCTAACCCCTGGTCAAACACTCATTGAAACATCCAGAGCAAGTCCTGGAAATGATGTTTATAGCTCTGAAATATGCCTTAACACTTATGAAGGGCAGTACTAGTCCACAGCTGCTTGAATGGGTCTCCAGATTTCAACTGAGTGATTGGAAATGAGAAACTGATTTTTCTGTTACACATTTTTTTCTTTTACATTTCCTGCCTCCTTGCTGTGTTGAACCATTCTGAACTCTCCCATTACCACTGTGCACTGTGCTCTCTCTCAGAGGACTTCAAGCATGCCTTTCCACCTCTGGTCCTTCATGCCCTGTCCTCGTTTACCTTCATGGTCCTCGTGCTTTTTTTTTTTGCTTTATATTTTGAAGTAATTTTGGATTTAAAGAAAAGTTGCAAAATGATACAATGAGTTTTTATATATCCTTATTCCAGTTTCCCTATTGCTATCATCTTGTGCAACCAACTACAATAATCAAAATTAAGAAATTAACATTGTTACAATACTATTAACTAATCTACTGACTTTATTTGGACTTCACCAGTTTTTCCACTAACATCCATGTTTTGTTTTAGAATTCAGTACAGGATCCTCCATTGAATTTAGTTGTCATGTCTCTTTAGTCTTCTCTGATTGACTAAAGTTCCTTCTCTTTACCTCAAGTCTTTTGAGGTATATCAGTTATTTTGTACAAGCTTCCTCAGTTTTGCCTTGTCTGATGTTTTCTATTTTTGGCAAGAATACCCAGAAGTGATTTGCCCTTCTCAGTAGCTGTATCTGGAGACAGACATGTACAGCATTCAGAATATGTAACATTGATTGTCTTATGACCTGTGATATTTAACATGATTGCTTGCTTAAGGTGGTATATGCTGGGTTGTTTCAAAGTAAAGTTAATTTTCCTTTTTCAAACTTTATGATTAATAAATATTTTGGGGAGATACTTTGAAATCTGGTGGCACAGTGTGTAAGGCACTTGACTGCTAACTAGAAGGTTGGAGGTTCAAACCTACCAGCCAATCCATGGAAGGAAGATGGGGCAACTACTTCCATAAAGATTTACCGCTTTAGAAATCCAATGGGGGTCACTATGAGTTGGAATCAACTTGGTGGAGGTGGGTTTGGTTTTTGGTTCTTATTTTGAGACTACACAAATATTCTCTTTCTCCTCAAAGTTTTGCCCACTGATTTCAGCATCAATAGGTAGAGCTTGGCCTGGAAAATTATCACTGTGGTGTTTTAGTAATGATTTTCTGTTTCCCTAAGTCCTTCTACATTTATTATTTGAAATTCTTCTACAAGGAAGCACTGCTCCTTCTCCTTGGTTTATTTATTCAGTTATTTATTTATATCAGTATGGATTAATGGATATTTATTTTGTCCTATGGGTTATAGCCAATCCATTGTGAGCTGAAATTTTTCCAGCTTTGGTCACAGGTTGGCTCCTTTGCCCTTTCAACACACGCCCATTTACTCTTGAGTACATTCTTTTTGGAACTCAAGATGCTCCAGGATTCCTATTTTCATTTATTAGAGAATGGTATATAGAAACCAAGATTTCAGTACCAGAAGTCATCACTTCTACACATTGTTTCTGGGTCCAAGCTTCTTTCTCAGACAACTAGGTAGATTGTTTTGTCACTTACTTTTTCACTTCAGATATAGAGAGAAGACAGATCATTTTTCTTCAGAATAAGTGAGACTTTGCTATTATTACTCATATTCATTGAGAGATTAAATATAAGAAAATTTTGCTGTCTCTTCCTATCATTCCTAGACCCCATTAGAAAAGAAAGAAGAGGATTTCAGCCCCAAGAGTTACAATTTCAAGTAGGGTCTGATGTGTGCAGGCAGCCTCATGGACATGTGACCATTGCAGCTACACAGAGCCTCACACCTAAAAAGCCTTGCCCTTGAGGTTTAATCTCTATGGCTGCCATCTTGAAATGCTTAATACTTTTATCTTTGAATTTGTGTAAGTAAAGTTCAAGATGACTACGGGGGGCTCAGAGCCTCAGGTTACATGCCCATGTACCTTCCACTGCCTCCCTCCCACCTCTCCTCCCCAGGACAGGTTCATAACTGCTCACTTCCCTGGCCCCTCATGCCCTGGCCCTACCTGGCCTCCCCCTTCCTACCCCTGCTTCATGACCACAGTAGCCCTTTGCCCCTGGTGGAGGCCTGGGAGTGAGCATAGGGTGAAGTCAGGGTAGGATATGTACCCCACTGCACTTCAAGGCAAGGCAAGGCAGTGGTTTTCTCCATCCTATGTTAGCAGCATGATAGCACACTCAACATGTGACTAGGCTGAAGCCTCTGGCCCATCCCTGAGTGTGACCAAGTATAGAGGTCACAATCCCATGGGTGTTGCTTGTTTGCTATAGGTTGGGACAGCAGAGGATGGAAAAGAGAAACTAACTTCTCTACCCTTGACTGTAGCCCCACATTTTCATTTTGCACTAAACCAAAAAACAAAACAAACCTGTTGTCATCAAGTTGATTCTGACTCAAAGCAACCCTACAGGACTGAGTGGACCTGCCCCTATAGGGTTTCCAAGGAAGGAAGGTTGGGCAATCCTACTTCCACAGTGATACTGCCTCGGAAACCCAAGGAGGGGGCGCTATGAGTCGGGGCCAATTCGATGGCACATAACAACAATATTTATGAGAGCAGACTGCCACATCTTTCTCCAGTGGAGTGGCTGGTGGATTCCAACTGCTAACCTTTTGCTTAGCAGCCAAGTACATAACCACTGTGCCACCAAAAGCCCTGCGGATTAAGTAACCAAGCCTGGGTGTGTTAAATGATGGCAGAAAGGGTGGATAAAATTATTCTAACACACCACATGTTCTCCAGCAAACTAGATCTTTCTTGTTCAAACACAGGAGGAGCCACATATCCTACAGAGGGTCTCAGTTGCCTAAGCTTTCTGAGAGAAACTTTAGCCCTCTCTTTTATGGGACCAGCTGATAGTCTTGACTGTTACTGATTGTGACCAGACACCCAGGGGCTGGGCTACACAGACTCAGATAACTCACAAATCATTTTTAAAACATACAGCTACTCACAAATGAGTATGTCTGTAAAACTGGTGAAATCTGAATATGGTCCATGATTGTGTCAGTGTCAATTTCTTGGTTAAGATATATTTTATTTGCACAGGACATACCGTAATTATGCAGGATACTAGGTGAAGGGTGTCTGGGATCTCACTATTTTTTTTTTTTTTATTACTACATATGAATCTACAATTATCGCAAAATAAGAAGCAAAAATAAACAAAACAAAAACCATAAAGTTAAAAGTCAGTCATATGCTTTCACTTCAAACATCACATCAGTATTTGTTATGGGCTGAATTATGTCCCCCAAGAAGGTATGTTGAATTCCCAACAGCCAGCACCTGATTATATAACCTTATTTGGAAATAGGGTCTTGGCAGATATAATTAGTTAAATTGACATGACATCCTATTAGAGTAGGGTGAGCCTTATGCTAATATGTCTAGTGTCCTTATAAGAAAAAAAGAGACAAAGACACAGAGGGAAGACTAGTGGATGAAGATGGAAGCAGAGACTGGAGTTATGCTGCCACAAGCCAAGGAGCATCTGGGGCTATAAGAAGCTGGAAGAGACAAGGAAGGATCTTCTCTTAAGGCAATAAAGCATGATGCTGCCAACACCCTGGATTTAGACTTATACTCTCGAGAACTGTGAAAGAACAAATTTCTATTGTTTTAAGAAACCAATTTATGGTGCTTGGTGTAGCATCCCTAGGAAAATAATATTGCATCTATATGCAATATATTCTATAATACTCACCCAGCTTTGTATCTAAGACAAATTACTCTTCACTTCGTTTAGGCAAAAATCTAATTTTTAGTTTTAAAACTATGATTCTACTTCTGGCCTTATCTTAGTTATCCCACATCACACAAATTCATTAGGTTTCAACTGATGTGACAGGGATAAAACCAAAATCAAACTCACTGCCATAGAGTTGATTCCGACTCATAGCCACGCCCGTTGGGTTTCCAAATGTATAGATTTTTACAGAATCTTTCTTGCACAGAGTAACTGGTGGGTTCAAATCACTGACTTTGGGTTAGCAGCTAGATGCCTTAACCACGACACTACCAGAGCTCCTAATGATAGGAATACTTAATTTTATTAATTCTTCACTTGTTCAACCATTTGATATAATTATGTACTAGACACCCACTGTGTGCCAATATCAAACGGCAGGAGTCTGGGCACCTTCAGCATGAGGATACAAAGATGAAATGGGGATTACATTAGTGCTTAAGGATATTCCAGCCTAGAGAAGAAGTCACATAGATCCACAATTATCATAAGAAGAGGGCTCCAGAAAGGATAAGTGGAGTTGAGGCAGCATGGGCCAGGCAAGACTTCCTAGAGTAAAGCATTAGAGAATAAGGAAGGAGTTAGATGTGTGGAGAAGAGGAGAATGTGTTTAAGTCAGAGGGACCGAAAGTGGATAGGCTGGTGAGCATGAGAAAGTGTGGTGCTTTGTGGCAGGGCAAGAAACTGAAGCACAAGTTACAGGTGGGTGGGCAAGTGGGAGACAAGCTGGAGAGGTGGACAGGGCCAGCCCAAGGAGTTTATTTAGTCCTGTATATCAAAGGAGATGGAGAGTCATGAGAGGACTTTAAATAAGATAATGTGATAGATGGGAGTCCCTAGGTGGTACAAATGATTAACATGCTTGGCTACTAAACAAAAGGTTAGCGGTTTGAGTCCACTCAGAGATACATCTGAGGAAATGTCTGGCAATCTACTTCTGAAAACTCTGTGGACCACAGTTCTAATCTGACATATATAGTGTCACCATGAGTTGAAAACAGCTTGACACCAAATG
Organism: Orycteropus afer afer; assembly: GCF_000298275.1. Taxonomy (NCBI): domain Eukaryota; kingdom Metazoa; phylum Chordata; class Mammalia; order Tubulidentata; family Orycteropodidae; genus Orycteropus; species Orycteropus afer. The sequence continues at coordinate 6,513,079 of NW_006921771.1, forward strand.
TTTTGTTGTTCTTTTTAGTGACAAGACTGGTCTTATCTTCATCATTCCTGGGTAAATACAAAAAAGGTATGATTTTTTTTTTAAAGGATGAGGAAATCAGTGGGCTGTGTGATGAATTTTCTTAGTCTTTCCTCATCCCAGTCAGAGGTTCATATGTAAGAGACACTTCTCAAATTGGGCCCACCAAGACTCAATTGATTCCATTTCTAGTAAATAAATCCAACCAACAGAAGGCAAAGAAGATGAAACTGGTTTCTGAACCTGAGTAGGAGATGTAGTGGAGAGGTTCCTATGATAACAGCCCCAGAATCTCTGTCTTCCTTTCCCTTCCTCATGACATCAACCTGGAGGTCTACAGTGACCTCTGACCACTGTGAAGAGAGGTCAGTCAACCTTTCTGTAATAGTCTTTATGACTAGGAGGATGGCACAGCTCAAGCATCCTTGTTAACTTCTGCCTGTGTGTGCAGGACTGCTCTCTAGAGACCAAAGAGGTGGGGTAGGGTGGGGTGTGGTAGGATATAGCTAGTTTTCTGATACTGTGGCCAAAAGTTCCAGTGAATCCCTGCTTCCACATGATGGAGAAAAAAAACAATTATTGGGAGCAAAACAAGTGAACAATCTGTCTCTAAGCCTGCAACAGCAGCTTTGGCATTCGATTCTGCCCTTCCCAGTCTCCAGAACATTTATTCCCTGCATCCCATTGCTAAAGACTCTTGCAAGATGTGTGAGAAACTTCTTTCCTCTTAAATGGCTGACTGAACAAATTTAACGGAGGCAGTTACCCACTGAGTTTGGTATCAAAGCTCTAAGGTCCAGTTCTCTTTGAGTTTTTGCTTTCATCTGGAATCTCTCGCCACTGCCCCCACCCCTTTGCTGCCATCAGCCTTACAATATCAAACAGCTGGAGTCTGGGCAGCTTCAGCATGCAAGTTTCTCAGCCTAATGTGTGTGAAGGTAGGGGTTTCTTGTGGGACTAAATGGGGCTATGCTTGCTTCAGGGAATCTGATATCTTGGAAATGTGGAGTCTCTTAGAAATCAGTGTCAACAGATTCTACTTGTCTGGACCTTGAGGAGTGTGCAACAGCAAGCATGCAGGATGGATCACAGAAATGGCCATGGACTGCCCTATTTTCCATTTCGATGTTCCAGCTGACCCAAACTTTTAATAATAAAACTACCATTTATTGAGTTCCTAAACGAAAAAACCAAACCCACTGCCATCGAGCCAATTCTGACTCATAGTGACCCCCACTGGGTTTCCAAGGCTGTAAATGTTTACAGAAGTAGAATGCCCATCTTCTTTCCACAGAGTGGCTAGTGGATTTGAACCACTGACCTTCTGGTTAGCAGCCAAATGCCTTATCGACTACTCCACTAGAGTTCCTTGTATGTATATGTGTGTGTATGTGTGTGTATACATATATGTGTGTGTGTGTGTGTGTGTATGTATGGCATCAGATGGGAACTGACCCATCAGAACAAGCACTAGCCATAAACAAATAGGACAGTTGTGCTGGAGTCCCTGGATGGTGCAAACGGTAAATGTGCTCTGTTGGTAACTGATAGGTTGGAGGTTCCAGTTCATTCAGAGATGCCTCAGAAGAAAGCCCTGGCCAGTGCAAACCCCATGGACCACAGTTCTACTCTGCTACACATGGAGGCACCATGAATCAAAGTCGACTTAACAGCAACTGATTTAGAGTTGTACAAGATAACCCACGTAAAGTCATACACTGAGAGATAAAGGAAAAAATAAATCAGACCTATTGCCATTGAGTTAACTCCAACTCATGGTAAACTCACATGTTTCAGAGTAGAACCTCTCTACAGGGTTTTCTTGGCTGTAATCTTTACAGAAGTAGATCACCAGACCTTTCTCCTGAGGGGTACTGGTTGGGTTCACATCACAAACCTTTAAATTAGTACTCAAGCGCAGACTATTTGTGCCATCCAGATACTTCATTTGTATTATGTCTAATTTTTAGAAATGAAGAAACTAAGATTCTGAGAGGTCAATAATTAGCCTGAGCTCGCACAAATTCTTTAAGGCTATATTCAAACACAGATTTGTCTTGATTCTACACTCTCCCTTTTTCATATCATCTCTCCTCTAGAGTACACTTGTCCATAAGCAGTCTCGTTGGGATCTGGAGACTAGAATACATGGCCAGTAGGAATGACTGTGCTGGCAGCCCCAGGCTAGAGAAGTCAGTCCCAGCCAGCTCAGTGTGTATGAAGAGTAGATGGCATTGTACCAGGCTCACCTGTAATTTTGCCTGTACCATGCAATTTAGGATTTAATTATATGCTGTCTTGCATTGTTTACTAATTGTTACAAAGGTAAATCTTATACTCTCATTCATCATTCTTCATTCATTTAAGAGCAATTCTGTGCATGGTCCTTCTCCAGTAGCCTCTCTGATACCCAACACAGAGAAGTAGACCAATTCAGATAACCAGCTAATACCTCTCTGAAAAACCAAGAACTAGTTAATGTTGAGTGAATTCTAACCCGTGGTGACCCCTGCGTGTAGAGTAGAACTGTCTTCAGTTGGGTTTGCAATGGCTGATTTTTCAGAAGTACATCACCAGGCTGTTCTTCTGGATGGACTCCAACCTCCAATATTTCAATTAGCAGCTGAGCACATTAACAATTTGCATTACTCAGTGTTTCAGTTACCTCATGCTACTCTAACAAAAATATCCCAAATGTATGGCTTTAACAAACAGGAATATTCTCTTACAGTTTGGAGGCTAGAAGTGCGAGTTCAAAGTACCAAGCTCTAGGGGCTGGGTACCCCCTTGGACCTTGGGTTTCAGCTCTGCCTCTTGCTCTTGGTCCACTGGAGCTAGAGGTGTCTCTTCACTCAGGCAGCTGCTGGCTGCTGAAGCTGGCAAGCCCAAGGTCGACATGTAAAATGGCACAGTCCCAAGATTACCAAACAACATGGCAGGCCACTAATTCAAGTCCAGAGACTGTCACAAGACTGGCAGGTAATCAGAGCAGCCTGCTAAACAACAACTTGGCTACATGGAGAATTCGAGTGTGCCAAAAGCTGCAGACCCTTCCCAAAGCTTCTCCTTATATACTGGAAGCAGGCCACATCCCTAAAGCAGCTACTTAGCTGCTCATGGCAGATTCCACCATGGAGTTGATTGCTAGTCTCATCATGGGGAATAACTACAACCAGCTGCCCAGCCACTCAACCAGGCCCAGACAAGTTGACATATAACCTTAACTATCACACCCAGGAACTCAGCTCTAAAGAGCAAATGAGATCTAATTTTCCCAATAAATAATTAGTATGTGAACCTATATGTTTATTTTGAAAATGTAATCAGAAAGCTGGCGGTTCAAACCCACCAGCCACTCCTCGAAATGAAGGTTGAGCAATCTACTTCCGTAGTGATACCACCGTGGAAACCCAAGGAGGGGTCACTATGAGTTGGGTCTGACTTGAGAGCACATAACATTAAGATACTCCTTAAAAAATAAACACCTTATATATTAATCAGCTAGAATTTTAAATGAGGAAGTTAGGTTTACAAATATCTTATTCCCAGCACCTCTGATCAAGATAAAATATCTTTATCTGAATATTAGCTTTTTTTGGGGGGGTGTATATAAAAGCCAATTTACTAATTGTTACTATTCTAAATTTTGTTATCTAGTCTTTAACCTGCATCCTTACATTTGAACTCCATTCTTGTAATGTATAAACTTCTTCAAATTTTACATTGGTTCAAGTTAGTAAGCCACCTTAAGTTTTTGAATGCACTTGGATACCCCTTTTATAAAGGTCATTTAGAAGGCCACCAATGATTTCTTAAAGTCTTGACAAAATTTAGGCATCTTTTAAATATGCTTGTCTTACTCCAAAAAGTAACCTATAACTCATGAAACAATTACAGGGAAGCATTATGTTGCAATGGAAAAAACCTGGGTTTTAGAATTAGTGTTACCACTTAGTTGTTGGGAGTTTAGGCATATTACTTAATCTCTGTTATCTGTAAAACTGAGATAATCCAATCTACCCCAGTGGGGGGTTGTGGGAATTCCAGATCAAGTGTATACAAAGAATTCAGCACAGAGGCTGGAAGAGGTAGATGCTCCATAAATGTTAGCTTATTTATCAGAAGGTTATTGGAAAGATTAAATAAGATTATAAAGATAATTGAGTTCAATAGTAAACAATGAGTGTTGTCTCCACTCCAGTATATTTGATGCCTGTTTTCTTTATCTAGCCAGTGCAAACATCCAAACTGAATAATTTGCGTCAAACCTCCACTTAGGACCTTATGTCTGATGATACCATTATTGTTGTTGATTAAAATAATCCAAGAGATGGGGATGTGCATTGGAACCACTGAATTATAATCTTACAATATCAATCAAAAACCTTTAAAATGCTATATCCATTGATCCAAAATCCTACTTTTTAAGAAATTATCAGATTTATGACAGGATATTTAGTCAAGTGCAATGCATGGTAATAATAACAATGGAAATAATCTAAATGTATGACAGTAGGAGAACGGTTGAATAAATAACAACCTGTCCCTTTCAGGGAATATTACACAGCTGTTAAAGTCAAACTTGGAAGGATAAAGACATGGAGAAATAATCACATTAGAATGTTCAACTTCAATGTAGGAAAACAATTTGTGCATACCCTTGTTGTTGTGTGACATTAAGTCAATATCAAATCATAACAACCCAATTGGATAGGGTAGAACTTCCCCTAGATTTCCTAGGCTAAAATCTTTGAGGGAGCAGATTGTGAGGTCTTTTGTCTCATAGTCACTGTTGGGTTTGAACTGCTGACCTTTTAGTTATCAACTAAGCACTTAACTTTTGTACCACCAGGCTGCTCTGCACATACTATGAAACTAATTTTGCAAAATATGTATGTATACATAAAGAGGGAGTTCTGATGGCATAGTGCCTAAGGCATTTGACTGTTAACCAGAATGCTGATGGTTCAAACTCACCAGCCACTCCTCAGAAGGAAAACTGGGCAATCTACTTCCGTAGAGATACCTCCTCAGAAATCCAAGGAGGGGTCACTATGAGTCAATTTGACTTGATGGCAGTGAGACACCTAAAGAAAAGTGATTGTTTTCAATCATCCCACTATATTAACAGTGTTATCACTTGGTGAATTTTAATGTGATTTTCCTCCTTCTTTGTGCTTTTGCATACTTTCTAAATGTTCTTTAATGAATATATTTTATAATCAGGAAAACAGATTTATATTAAAACAGAGGGGGAAATCATCAAGTCCTTCTTTCTATATGTTTACATCTTAGTAATTTTCCTAGCACACTTGAGTCTAGATATCCTGCACAACATGGAGTTCCTGTTTTTATGATACAATTAGGGTCACTATAGGAGACCTGAGCATCCTGTGGAAGAAATACACAACTCTTCATGACATACTTTGAAATCCCTTCCAGTTCATGCTGCATTGCCCTATCAATACAGTGACTTATGTTGTTGTTATGTGCCGTCGAGTTGGACCCGACTCATAGCGACCCCTCCTTGGGTTTCCAAGACAGTATCACTACGGAAGTAGATTGCCCCATCTTCCTTCTGAGGAGTGGCTGATGGGTTTGAACCACCACCCTTCTGGTTAGCAGTCAAGTGCCTTAGGCACTACGCTACCGGAGACCAACCCACAATTCCGTCTCTCCAGCCTCCCTCTTTCCCATTAGAATTTGATATTTTGATCACTTCCATTCTAAATGCCTCTTTCTTAGTGGGGATCCAAATACATAAAACCTCCTATAAAACAAAATGTCAAGGTACATCACCATTAACAAAGAGGAGAGTAACAGAAAGCACCTTACCAACTCCAGACTCCATCTAACTACTTCGAGATGGCGGGGATGCTGGAGTGGAGGAGGTTAAAACAGGCAAATGAAAGAATTAGTCAACTAACATGCTGTAGGCAAAGGAGGAGAGTTCAAAGATAAAGTGCTTTTTATAGAAGAAATAATGACAATCACATTGATATAGATGTTGAGCAAGGGACAGTATACAAAGGAATACAGAAGAATCAACCTGAGAGCTTCATGTATAAAGTTCTCATTGCAATCTTACCCTCACCACATGGACTGTACTCAGAGTCATCTCTCAAATTAGAAAACTCCTTATTTGTCTGGGGCTCCAAGGAGAGGCCAGCTGACCTGTCCTTTGGAGGATTAACAGTTCTGCACCCAGGGGGGACTCCAGGCCTTGTGGTCCTGAATTACGCCTCAGAAAGATGACAATGAGAAGGTGGAAGGTAACATGGTTGTTGAATGGGGAGAAAACTAAGCCTTTGAGAGTGTGGAGGAGAAAATGCTGGAGATTAAAAAGAGAAGGAAAATGGGAGGGGGAGGAGATGGAAAGAGAATGCACATGAGCTGGTTTCACCTTTTAAAAATGGGTGGTCCACTTTATCCATTTTGCCCAAGAATCCAGGCACACAGAGCTGAATGTACCAGAAATCTGCTGCCTGAATTATCAAATGCGTTTAAAAAAAAGTACAAAATATTGATAAAAAAGTTTTTTCAATGACTGAACAACAACTTGGCTACATGGAGAATTCAAATGTGCCAAAAGCTTCCTTACCTCAAGATGTAGCCTACATTTAAGTTGAACATTCTAATGTGATTATTTCTCCATGTTTTTATCCTTCCAAGTTTGACTTTAACAGCTGTGTAATATTCCCTGAAAGGGACAGGTTGTTATTTATTCAACCGTTCTCCTACTGTCATAAATTTAGATTATTTCCATTTTATTATTACCAGGCATTGCACTTGACTAAATATCCTGTCATAAATCTGATAATTTCTTAACAAGTAGGGGTTTTGGATCAATGGATATAGCATTTTAAAGGCTTTTGATTGGTATTATAAGATTATAATCCAGTGGTTCCAATGCACATCCCCATCTCTTGGATTTTAATCAACAACAATAATGATATCATCAGACACAAGGCCCTAAGTGGAAGTTTGACTGAAATATTTTTTTTCACTGCCCCCTCCCCCACTTTTGTCGAGGTGAATTTAGTAACAGTAAATAACTCATTTATGTTGCCCTTTTAAATGTCTTTTGATTCAGAATCAATTAGAATCATATACTCAGCATAGATACAGTATATGTCTGTACT
>NW_006921771.1:6520338-6546065 GCF_000298275.1 Orycteropus afer afer
CATACAGTGGCTTCCTACCTCTCCAAGACAACTATTCCAGTACCTAGGGCAGATGGTGCCTTGATTCATTCCAGTCTTGCAGGGATCAATTCCCAGGACAGCTTCCTTACCACAAACTTGTGTTTCCCTTACAGCATATGCCTTAACCCTTCTGGGTCTTGTTTTTTTCAGCTGCAAGATGAGGATATGGACTGGTAGATTTTCAAAATCTAAGTTTCATCGCTATAGAATGAGGAGACCCAACACACCACCAACTTAGCATTTCTCTGACTTCCCCATACTCTGAAGCAGTGGTTTTTAAAATGTAGTCCTTAACCAGTCTCCTCAGCATTACCTGGATACCAAAAACCCCAAACTCACTGCTGTCCTGTCTGTCCAGACCCATAGTGACCCCTCCTTGGCTTTCGGAGGCAGTTTAGTGTAGTGAGTAAAGCACTTGACTGCTAACCAGAAGGCTGGATGTTCAAACCCACCAGCCACACCTCGGAAGGATGGTTGGGCAATCTACTTCTGTAATGATACCGCTTCTTACTTCTGTAATGATACTGCTTCAGAAACCCAAGGAGGGGTCGCTATGCGTGTCCACAGCACATAACAACAACAACATCTCTACAGAAGTAGATTGCCCAGTCTTCCTTCCCAGGAGTGGCTGGTTAACCAGCCTTCTGGTTAGCAGTCAAATGCTTTAAGCACTACACCACCAGAGCTCCTATTACCTGGATATGCGTTGGAAATGCAAATTCTCAGACCTAACCCCAGACTGAATCAGATTCTAAGGGTGGAATCCAGCAATTTATTATAATAAGCCTTCTTGGGGATCTGATGCACCTCAAGTTTGAGAAATACTGTTCTCAATATTTTCTGCCCAACAGTGAGTGCAGAAAGGGTTTAAACACACACACACACACACACACACATACGGTAAGTAACTTTTCTCTGTGGCTGTTATCCACCACCACCACCACCCCCAACCCCCGTTCTTCCAGTCTCTTTCTGACTAGGCTCCTCCATCCGGCTATTCCATCCCAGGATGATGAATGGAGGTCAGGGCGCTGTCAACTGAAGAGGACCGGGACAAACTTCCCGCCCCAACGCGAGAGGGGGGAGGAGGGAGGCGGTGTTGGGGTTTCCCGGAGCCGATTTCCTTACCGTTTTTTAGACTGACGCTGCCCCCTCCCCCACTTTTGTCGGGGTGAGTTTAATAACAGCACATTTGCTTTTAACTGTTTATCCAGTTGTTTGAAGAATGAAGGAGGAAACTGTTGACAGATGAGTGTCAGAAAAAGGCTTAGAAAGGAGAGACTGGGCAAGAGGAGGGAAGGACAGTGTAGAAGAAGAAGAGCCTGAGGTGTGCCTAAAAAGAAAGCGGGGGTTCAGGGAAGTCTGTCTATGTGGGAGAAAGACAGAGGACACTGCTTTTGGTATAGGGAAAGAAGTGAAGTTGGGATGAGAGTTTTGGACTAAGGCGCAGCAGAAAGTTCCTCCTAAGAGAGAAGCTGCTCTAAAGTTCGGGGACAGCTTTTTTTCCCCAAGCTTTCTCTCCAAGACTTTTTTTCTGTGCTTCATTTTGCTCCTCCCCCTCCTCTCCGCCTCCTCAGCTCCCTCCCTCCTCCTACTCGCGCGGTAATGGGAGGCTCCTAGGCTGGAGAAGCAAAAGAAAGAATTGTTTGCGAGTTCAGTCATCCAAAAAAGCTTCTTCCATATGGAGGGACAGGGTGCGCTGGGCGCGGCGTCCCCTGCCTTGTCCGCCTGCTGCTGCTGCTGCCGCCGCCGCGGCCCCTGTTTACAGCCGCGGGGACCCTGAGCCAGGCCTGCGGGTGTCGGCCGTCGCCGCGCGCGCGCACACACACACACATACAGTCACACATACACACACAAACCTATACACGCACACACACACCCGCCGCAGCCACGCGCGCCCGCACGCGCCTTCCCTTCCCGGCAGGCAACTTCTCCGTCCGAGGGTCTTTTGTTGCTCTTGCTGCCGTCGCTGTCCTGTTTTGTGTCCCCGGGTGTCACTGTGCGTGTTGTGTGTCCGTGTGGCGCGGCGCAGTTCTGTGTAGTTCTCCCTGCGCCCACTACCCTGGCCCCAGGCCCTGGCTCACCCTTACCAGGCGCCGGCTACATCAGAGGTGAGTTTCGTCGCTGAAGTTTGTTTTCTTTTCATAAAGAGTTGTATTTATGTGTTGGTTTGGGGTGGTGAGGGCCAGAAGGCGGCCAGAGGCTTGGCAATGCCGAGGAAGCGCCGGGCTGGTGGCTGATGGGGACGCGCTGGCGGCGGGAGCCGGTCCCGGCGCTTGGGCGACGGGTTTGGGCTGGAGGCTGTGGCCGAGGCGGGGCGCGCCTGGCACCGGGACCGGAGAAGTTGGGGTGTAGCGGACGTCGGGGCTCCCCCGGGATGTCGCCGCCAGCGAGCCGCGGCCTGGGCCGGAGGCTCCACTTTAATTCCTTGCCGGCCCAAGTTTGGCCGAGTAGTGATTTAGTCCCCGCTGTTCCCGGAAGATTCTCGGGTGCAAGAAGGGCTGAGGCAGCTTCCCAAACTGACCGCGAAGGTTGACATCACTGCTGCGGCTCCTTGCACCAAGTGGTGGGGAGAAGCCCCTTTGGATGTTGGCAAATACTGCCTAGAGCCACCCAACACCCATTTGGCCTCTTCGGTGGTGAAGGTTTATGGTAGCTGGCGCTTTAGAAAAATTAGGGACCCAGCGGAGCTGGAGCCGAGCAACCGCAGGAAAGCATCCCTGGCTGGAGGGCTGAACAGGGCAAGGCTGCGCTACAGTGTCCAAAGGTGTCCCTGGTTTGGGGCAGCGGATAGAGTGTGTGTGTGCGTGTGTGAGCGCGCTGGAGCGCGCGCGCAGCAACATCTTGGGGTTGTGCCCTTGGGGTTTTTGTTTGTGAGACAGAGGGAGGAAGGGGGAAATGAACCTCACGGACAAGTAGGAAGGGGCTGTGGGGAAGAGCAAGGAACTGAGGGAAATTTTCTGCTGGAGTTTTGAAAGGCCTGCTAAATACTCAGGGTGTTCAATGATAGTGTGGTTTTCCACATGATGTTGGTAGGTAGGCAATGAATGGTCACACTTGGTCTGGAGAAGTTTAAGGAGCCCCAAGAAATTGTTTTGTTTAGTTTTGTGTAGATTTGTTTTGGGGACTATTGGGAAGACTGGGTGGTGGTGGCAGTGGAAGAGTTACTTGAAAGGTTGTTGCTTTCCTGCAGAGATGTGGCAGCAGAGCTAAGAATACCCAAACCGCACACCAGCAATCCTAAACAGGCACTTTCTGGGTGTGGTGGGGTGTTCTACCGCTCCCCCATCCCTTCTCAGCAAGTTCAAATGGGTTCGCATGAGTTTTTGACCCATAGTTACCTCTTTCAGTGGACTGACAGAAAAGATATTTTTATTTCAGGCCCCTGTGCCATCTCCAGGTGCCCAGTACCCAACACACATTTGTCACGTAGTTCTTTGTTGCCCAGAGTTTTGCAAACACTGGCCGTCTAATGAGTGTAATTTAAAAAATTCTTGAACATGCAAACATTTTTGATTTATTTGGTGACTAGACCCTTAACAGGCAGCCTAGCTCTGTGATGGTTTTTTCATCCGTTTGGTTACAGCCAATAAATCACTCCCCATTTTCTCAAGGGCAGCATGGAAAATATTAAAACATGGTCTTGTCTGCCAGAGGTGGGGGCTAGGGCAGTCCTTACATCTGGGTGACTTCTTTTCTAAACTTAAGGTGAATCTGAGGCAAGAACTTGGCCATTTTGAGGTGTGTAACAGGTTTCCCAGGAATGTTTCTGAGGTCTTGTAATTGGCACTTTTTAATAGTCCTGTAATTGAAACCCAGAAGGTTCTCATGGTAATCCTGAAGCACCTTGGGGTCAGTGGGATGGAGGGAAGGTGGAAACAGCAATGGAGTTATGATTTTCCTGCCAAATGAGTTTTGAGAGTGAGTTTATGGAAAGAAGTTAAAATGAAAGAAGAGTTGCCTATTCATGTCACGTTGCTGATACTGCTCACCACAATATTAATTTATTACTCAAGGTTTGCCCATTCAGGAGGCTAGAGGCAGTGTGCTTCTATGAAGCCTGAGGATTAAAACGTCACTGTCCCTTTCATCCTATTTCAAGTTATCTCAGAAAAGTAACACTGCCAGAGACTAAGGAGAAATTGCCCAAGCCACAGCCTGTTGGCTTTTCTGGGGTAAGGAGACTGACAGAAGCCATGATGGGTATTGGTTCCTTGATCACAGCTATAGGAGTTGCTGTTGCTGTTACATGCCGTTGAGTGACACCCGGCTCATAGAGACCCCTCCTTGGGTTTCCGAGGCAGTATCACTACGAAAGTAGATTGCCCAACCTTCCTTCTGAGGAGTGGCTAGTGGGTTTGAACCCCCAACCTTCTGGTTAGCAGTCAAGTGCCTTAGGCACTATGCTAGGGGTAGGGGTGAGGAAAAAACAGTGAGGAACCTGCTTAGCTGCTGATTGGTTGGCCAACTTGTGGTAAGATGTATGATTCATGTTCCTTTTGGTCCTCCAAATGTGTCCAGAGATTTTCTTTTCTTTGAAGTGCTTTTTGAAGTGTTTGGAATCTTAACTCTCTTCAGCAACTGATCTGTGATCTCCATGACCTAAGAATGAAAAGGAGATTTTACTCATGAAACAATTCAGTTGACTTGCTCATGAACCCCACAGAGTTTAAGAAAGGAGGGCAAGAGGTGGCCTGATGAACATAGGGGATCCGAGTTCAAATTTGGACAAAGTTACTGATACAGTTAACGAATCAAGCCTTTATCTCTCTGTCTTTCAAATTACAGTTGCGGAAGACTCAAATGTACTAGATAATTGCTGTCTAGTATTTTGTGACCTCTGAATAAGAAAGCATTATGGCATCAAAAGATAGAACATTTAGACTTTGCTATCTTTCATCCAAACTCCCTTGCTATCTGGGAAAAATGGGAGAGGGGAAGAAAATAGAAATTGGGAAGGGAGAGGAAAGAAAGTGACTTGGAAAAATCTATTTACTTTAATGTAAGCAGGGCTTCAAATTGGTTCGAACCAGTTCAGTCATGGTCGACAAAGTGAAATTGGAACAGACTCGAATTTTGAAAATTTGAGGAGCTCTGGTGGCATAGTGCCTAAAGCATTTGACTGCTAACCAGAGGGCTGGCAGTTCAAAATCACCAGCCACTCCTTGGAAGGAAGATTGGGCAGCCTACTTCCGTAGAGATACCACCTCCGAAACTGAAGGAGGGGTCACTTTGAGTCGGAATTGACTCGACAGCAGTGAGTTTTTTAGAGTTTTTTGAGAATGCTAACTGGAAAGTGAAAAAATTATAGTTTGAAGCCCTGGAATGAGAGACTCAGAAGAGGCATAGTGAGTCCTTTCAGGAGCCTGATACATGGCATTGGATTATTGCCAGGACTGTAGAGGGCAGCACACGTTCAAAGTGGCACGGCACTGTCATCTGCCATCTTTGAGTTGGACACCACTGTTTTCAACTTAACTGGAAAAGAGAGTTGGTTGCTATGCAATGCATACATTGCCCTAGTTTTCTAAGGGAGATTAAATTTCTAGCAAAGCTTCAGTCCACAATCTTTCCTGTTCCAGTTAGCATTCTGGTTTACCCACATTTTAAAAATTTGAGTCCATTCCAGTGTTGCTTTGTTGGCTATGACTGAACCAGGCTGAACTGGTTCAAAGCCCTGAACTTAAGGAAATTCTTGTCATCTTTTTACTTTAATTCAACACACATTTATATGCTTCAGACACACTGTGAGCTCTTTGTCTCAGAATAAGTTTTCTTAGTCAAGAAATGGTCCTTCTCTCATTTTTATTTATTGTGCAACCATCTATTTAAAATTCTTCTTTACATAAAATCTTCTTATAAGTTGCCCACGGTCTTATACTCTAACATAATTTTGTTTCACTCATCCACATATAGGAGCTCTGGTAGCATAGTGCCTAAGGCACTTGACTGCTAACCAGAAGGCTGGCAGTTCAAACCCACCAGCCACTCCTCAGAATGAAGGTTGGGCAATCTACTTCCATAGTGATATCGCCTCGGACACCCAAGGAGGGGTCGCTATGAGTCGGGTCTGACTCGACGGCACGAAACAACAACAACAACATCCACATATGTACATACTTTTTACATAGTCATAATACTGATAGACTCTTTTGTAACCAGATAGCCCTGAAATAACCTTTGTGACCAAAAACTCACAGAGAACAAATAAGTCCAACCACAGTGTTTTTAGTCCTGTAATTAATGATCTTACTTTTAATGCCTCTTATTTAATATCCTATGGGACTAGCATGTGACTATGATGAGAAACCACTTTGCTGTTGGTGGGAATCACCCAAGACCTAAGAATGTTCCTACAAGGGTAGCCTTAAACATATGTTCATAATTTATGAGACTGAATCAAATATTTTGGGTTGAGGGGGTGGGACGGGAGAGTGTGTTTGTTTTTAATCTAGAAATTCATGTGTATTTAGAAAAAAAAGTCCTTCCTAAATAAAGCTTTTGCTCTTTGGAGCCCTTGGGATTAGTAATGGGTAGAGAGAAGGGGAGGAAGTTAGGTTTAAGGGACCCATCTCAAGTGGCACTGCCCTTAGGATTAGGAAACAGGTTGGTGCCTGCCCTGGCTCTGCCTGTAAACTCCATTCACACTGACTAAAACTGCTGATCGAATCGATTCCTGCATCTTCACTGCCACAGAGTTAGATGCCTTCCTTAAGCTTGCCCAGAGTGCTCAATTAGTTGCCGGGTTTCCCTTATTATTCCAGCCATCAGCCCCATCATTTCGATTCCTACAAACCCAATGCTTGTTAAAGCCCTTGACAATGGCTGCTGACACTTGACTGGGCTCCCTATTGACTACATATCACCACCCCACCCATCCTTCATGAATTCCATAACATAATCAAGTCTTTGGTAAAAATTCAAATCAGGCAATCTGCTTCCATAGAGATACTGCCTCGGCAACCCAAGGAGGGGTCGCTATGAGTCGGGGCCAACTCGATGGCAAATAACAACAACAACAACAGCTCTCTTATACGTGGTTCTGTCATAATATCCCCTAACTTGGAGCCCTCTGCTCTAGCTCGATCCGTTTAGTAGCTGACCCTTGGTTTTTATTGGGTTCATTCCTTGCTTGCTGCCTAAGCACCCCAATCTCCTTCCCTGTAAGCCTATCATGCTATATATGAGGGCTATTTATAATGTGTTCCTAAGAAATATTTGGTGAATATTGATGAAAATGGACCACTGAACTCAAAAGTAATAAATGATTTTGTAAGCTAGCAACAGACTGTTTTAAATGTAATCATTGTCCTTAGTCATTGACCATTTCAGTTCCAACAGAGAGCCTGGGAGCCTTAGTGACACAGTGGTTAAAAAAATGCTTGCTGCTAACTGAAAGGTTGGTGTTCAAACCCACCAATAGGAGAATTCTGTAACAATTACAGCCTTGGAAATCCTATGGGGCTAACCCTATGACAGACTAAAATTGTCTGTCATAGGGTTAGGGTCACTATGAGCCAGAATCAACTCAACAGCAGTGGGTTTGGTGCTTGGTTTTGGAAACACTATGGGCAGTTCTACCCTGGCTCTAGGATCACTAGAGTTGTAATCGACTTGATGGCACTAGCTTTTTCGGTTTTTGTTTTGTTTTATTTTATGAGCTTTTCTTTAAGGAACCCTGGTGGCACAATGGTTATGTGCTTGCCTGCTAACTGAATATTAGTTTGAAGCTACCCAGTGGCTCCATGGGAAAAAGACCTGATGATTTGCTCTTTTAAAGATGACTGCCTAGCAAATACTATGGAGCAGTTCTACTCTCCCATGGGGTCACTGTGAGTCAAAATCAACTTGATGGCACACAACAACATGATCTTTGAAAGGAGTACTTGGGTGGCATAAATAGTTACATGCTTAATGATTGGTGGTTCAAACTCACCCATAGAGGCCTTGGAAGAAAGGCCTGGCAATCTGTTTGCAAAAAGTCATAGCCGTGAAAACTCTCTGAAGCAGTTAGTTCTACTCTGCACACGTGGGTTCACCAAGAGTGATACTCAACTCGACATCCACTAACAATAACAATATTACCTTAGAAAAGTTACTTTTCCTGTTTTTTTTCACTTATAGAATGGAGTAATAAGGAATTACCATGGTTTACAGACATGTACCTTATAAAAAGCAAATACTTCAGAACTGTTTGTTTATTTTGTTGTTCAAAAGACTTCTCAAAAAGATTTCTCTTTTTTCTCAGTCCCAGAACGAGCTTCCTGGAACCCATGACCCATGAAGTCTTGTCAACATTCATACCTTCTAAGGGTAGCTGCAATGAATTAGAAGAAGCAGGTAAGGCTTTCCACTCACAGTCTAATATTTCTGGCTTACTTGGGTCAACTATTTTCTCACATTTTGTGTCACCTCTTATTTCCTCATCCTTTAATATTGGAAGAGTACAATTTTGAGTGGAATGTAGGCTAAACTTCAGGTTGGTTCTAGGTAGGCTCGGGTACTCTTTTGGTCCCTGGATGGTATAAACAGTTAACGCACTCTTTAAAAAGTTGGTGATTCATGTCCACTTGGAAGAACCTTGGGCCAAAGACCTGGCAATGTATTTCTGAAAAATGAGCCTTTGAAAGCCCCATGGAGCAGTCTACTGTGACATGCATGAGGTTGTCATGAGTCAGAGTCAACTTCATGGTAATCGGTAAATTCTTTTAGTCTAAGCCTGTGGTGGCTTCACTCCCATGAGATGGTGATGTGAATACTCCTTATCCTGAGGCAAACTCTGGCAGGCCTGTTAGACACAAACCATATACTATAGGATTTAGACTCTAAGTCAGCTGTGGAAAAGTTCTAGCTTAGTTTTGGGTGAGGAAAGCCCCATGTTTATTTCTCTGTCAGTGGTATTACAGATAATGCCTTGTGGTCTGATGTACTGGGCAGTGTTTATCTCACAAAAACCAAAGGGATTCCACTTTTTTCAATCTTCTGAGATAAAGTGGGGAAATAATTTTCTCTTTTCCTGATGGTGAATTTGGTCTTATCTTCAAAGAATGTCTTTGATGTTTGGACAGTAAGAGGAAATTGTAACAGAAAGATGATAGGCAATAAGGTACTGTCAACCTAATTTAATTGCCAGAGAAAACATTGAAGAAAGTCTCAACTGGTTCTCTTGTTAGCAATGAGAAAGTGCATAATCTGGATAAAGTGAGTAGGATTAAAGAAAAAATAACCCAAAAGGAACTGAGCAGCAGAAAGAAGGCAAAGGAATGTTGATTCTTCTCCAAAATGAATTTGGACAGTATTGGACAAGGTGGAGGTGATAAAGTGTGTATAAGATGGAGCCTTCATCCCTTCAACAAGCTTTTACAAGGATTTGTATGTGCCTGGCATCACCATGTGGGCTGGCAGGGATCAATATCAGACTCCATGCCATCCAGAATTCCATTACTGAGGGGAAAGGAAATGGAAAACACTATTCAAACTCTAGGAGCTCTGGTGGCGTAGTGCCTAAGGCATTTGACTGCTAACCAGAAAGGTGGTGGTTCAAACCCACCAGCCACTCCTTAGAAGGAAGACTGGGCAATCTACTTCCATAGAGATACTGCCTTGGAAACCCAAGGAGGGGTCACTATGAGTCGGAACCGACTCGACAGCAGTGAGTTTTGAGTGAGTTCAAACTCTAGTGCTAAAGTACTTGAACTGGGTCCATCAAGAAAGACTTCTTGAGAGAAGAGAGTCAAAATCTCAGGCCGAGTCTTAAAGGAAGAGAGGGGACTGGCAGGACTTAAATGTCCTTTTACTAATGCCTGTAGGTTTTTCCTCATTCTTGCCATGAAAACTCACTTTTCCTCAGTGAACAGTAAACTAAAGCAGCTGTAGTTGAGTTGACCTGACTCACAGTGACTCTATACATGTCAGAGTAGAACTCCATAGCATTTTCATGGCAGTGACCTTTTGGAAGCAGATCAGTAGGCCTTTCTTCTGAGGTACCTCTGGGTAGGTTCGAACTGCCAACCTTTCAGTTAGGAGTCAAGCGCTTAACTGTTTATACCACTCAGAGACTCTGCTCAGTGGATGTAGGCTTAAGTATTCTTGAGACTTCAGATATTAAGATCAGAGTGGTTTTTAAATTTTGTTGTTGTTGTTATGTGCCGTCGAGTCAAACCTGACTCATAGCGACCCCTCCTTGGGTTTCCGAGGCAGTATCACTACGGAAGTAGGATTGCCCAACCTTCCTTCCGAGGAGTGGCTGGTGGGTTTGAACCGCCAGCCGTCTGGTTAGCAGGCAAGTGTCTTAGCCACTATGCCACCAGAGCTTTAAATTTTAGGAAAGTTAAAACCTGGAATATTTACACTGAATGCAGAATCTCAGAAATCTAGGTCTTAGACATGTATCTAACTCCAGTTACTGAATTACTTTTGTGGGGAGGAGAAAGAAAAATACATGATTTTCCCCTGCTCCACTATCTCATCCATGTCAAATTTTAGTTGAGAATCCTCAAAACACGACTTGACTTCACCTTTTTACCTTTCAATTCTGTTTGCCCTTTGTTCTCCTCCTGCCTGCCATCACTGTGAAATCATTCCCAGAGTGCCAACAAGGCGATACTTATTTTAGGGACAAAGAAGAGTCTCTGGGCTCTCCAGTTGCCCAGGAACCTTGGCTGCTGGAGATGTAAATCCCACCCAGGATGGGAGCTACAGGTAAAGTGAGAGGGAAGGGATGCTGAGATGCACTTGGACACTCTTGAGGAGAGATCTCCCTCGCCTTCCCTGGCCCTGCCAATATTTTTCCAGATTAGTCCCAGCCAAATGCCTTTACTAGTCTGAATTTACCTAACCTTACAATGCCAGCAGGTTTATTAGGTGTGGGTCATAGTTAATTGGAGAGGAAAATTGGGGGTTCTGGGTTTATTAGTTTTCTATGAAAGCAGAGGCTGCTCTTAATTATTTCACAAATCATCTCGACTCTCTTTCTCTTTCTGTCTAATGAATATCATCCCACAGTAATGTTATGGTAGTTCTTCCTTTCTGCACTGCTGGGTCCAAGTGAGAGGCATTCAATAATGCAACCAGTTAGCTGAGCACCCTCTTTTGCAAGTAAAACCACATAAAGTAATGGAAATGCACTGCTGTTTACCTCTGCCAATATGAATGGATGTTTTGTAGTAAAGGAGTTGTACAAGAACCTGCTGTATTACAGCCAAGAGTTCGATTCTAATGAATCTTCCAATTTATGTGCCTTTAAAACAATCACCTGCACCCCTCCATTGATAGCTTTGGTGGTCTGCCGTCTGTGGAGGCAGAGCCAGGTCCAGGTGAAAGCCACAGTCAGATGCTTTCATTCTGTAGCCCTCTGTTGTAGAGATTGAGGCTGAGTGGTTTGGCCTGGCTTGAGCCTCTCTGGACTGTGGCAGTTTGCCAGCAGGTTTCACTGGGTGGTCTTTGACAATAGGAGCAAGGAGGGGAGGGGGAGCTCGGCTTTCCTCCCCCAACAGGAACAACAAGGTGGCTTTCTATAGGTGGGTTTCACATCAGCAACCAATCCCCTTGTCACTGGAACACCATAAAGGTCTTGAGTGTGGGTGGAAAGAATTGAACAGGTTGCCTGAAGGCCGTATTGTGTTAGAGTTAATTTTTTTTCCTCTGATTTTACCATGAAGCTGAGTGTTTATGTGCTGAGCCTCCCTCCCAAGAGGGTGAGCACACACAAGCAGCAGGCACCCTTCATCATGTGAAGGGAGTATTATTATTCTCACTCGTCAGGCACAGAAGCAAACCTCATGGCTAGCCTCTCAACCCACCACTCAGGGAATTCACAGTAGAATGCAAGGCAGGCTGGCCAAGATTGACAGTCTT
Organism: Orycteropus afer afer; assembly: GCF_000298275.1. Classification (NCBI taxonomy): domain Eukaryota; kingdom Metazoa; phylum Chordata; class Mammalia; order Tubulidentata; family Orycteropodidae; genus Orycteropus; species Orycteropus afer. The sequence continues at coordinate 6,532,216 of NW_006921771.1, forward strand.
AGTCCAAGAGGCAGCACTGCCTTGCCTCTGCTGGTTCTTCCAGCTGGTGAAGAGAATAACAACAACAACAACAACTGCCATGTAGTGAGCACCTGCTGTGCACCAGCATGGCACTAAACACTACAGGTATTAACCCATCAATCTCCCAGCAGCCATGTGAAGATATACATTAAATCCTATTCTGCAGTAAAGGGGAATAGAGTTTAAATAATTGTAGTGACTTGTTCTGGGTCTCACAGCTGCTAAGTGGCAGAGTCAAAATTTCATTGCTAGTCTTTCTGGCTGTAAAACTTTGGCTTTGGGTGAGTGGGGGAAGGGGGAGCCCAGACAATCCTTCCCTTCAAAGGATAGCCCCTTAACTTGGGAGAACTGTTTCTTTTATAACTAACAAAGTGTAAGAGACTGGGAATGGGGATATTATGAGACTGGCCTTAAAACCAAAAACCCAACCCACTGCAATTGAGTCAATGCTGACTCATAGTGACCCTATGGGACAGAGTAGAACTGTCCCACTGGGTTTCCAAGGCTGTAAATCTTTAAAGAAGTAAACAGCCTCATTTTTCTTATGCAGAGCAGCTAGTGGGTTTCAACTACCAACCTTTTGGATACTGGCCGTAATGTACGAGAATTTAAAACTGAGACCTTCCGATTTTGAATGGGTCAGCAGCAGCAGCAGCACGAGGGAAACCAGTCTTTGTTCTGCGTAGGCAGTGGTAAGAGCTGCTTCTGTTTTGGCTCTTATCTCACACATGTTTCTTGCCTGTTTTTTCCTGGACATCATCTGAATCAGCTGTCCTCAATCTCTGCTTCCACTGTAGCTGACCGTTGAATCCATTTCCTCCTAGAATCTCTGCATGTCTAATCAAACAAGTCATCTGTGCCCATGGTGGGAGTGGAGGGGGAGAAGGTGTTTGGCCCAGCAGATGCCAGAAGTGGCAGCTTGCACAGAAGAATACCCTGGGGAAGGAAGTAGCAGCTTTGACAGACAGGTAACTGACAAGAGATGGTCCCTTCCAGGCAAATATTCGTAGGGCAGCCAGCAAAAAGAATTCGACAGGCAGTTACATGCAGAAGAGCAAACAGACTTCTTACTCACTTGGGAGCTCTGGTGGTGTAGTGCCTAAGGCATTTGACCGCTAACCGGAAGGCTGGCCGTTCAAACCCACCAGCCACTCTTCCGAAGGAAGATTGGGCACTCTACTTCCACAGAGATACCACCTTGGAAACCCCAGGAGGGGACCCAGATCTGTCTGGGGAGGACTTGTAGTTATCTTGTTTCTTATTGTTATTATCATTATTATTTTAATGAACATGGAAAGCCTGGAGCCAAGGAGTTCTGGGTTAAGAGGGACACAAGACACCTGGTTTTGTTATTGTTGTTCATAGTTGTCCTTGAGTTGGCCCCTGACTCCTGGCGACCCCATGCACAATAGAATGAAACACTTCTCAGTTCTGTGCCATCCCCATGTGTGGTATTGTGATCCATAGGCTTTTCATTGGCTGAGTTTTGGAAGTAGATCTCTAGGCCTTTCTTCCCAGTCCATCTTAGCCTAGAAGCTATGCTAAAACCTGTTCAGCATCATAGTAACACACAGGTGTCTACTGACAAATGGGTAGTGGCTACACATGAGGTGCATTGGCTAGGAATTGAACCCAGGCCTTCTGCATGGAAGGTAAAAATTCTACCACTGAGCCAATAATACAACCTGGCTTTAAGATATAATTAAATGACCAACTAGTTGGGTAACCAAGAGGAAGTCATGGAAACTCTGTGCCTTTGGCCATTCAAACTGTCTTCTCAAAAGTACTATGCTGTGATATGGCACAAGGCGACACTTTCGATTCAAGATATTCTTGCTCACCTCAAAGCCCAAGGCCTCTGGCATCTGAACTCAAGGATAAACTTTGTGAAATTGGCCAAAGGTCAGAGTCTGGGCACTAGGAATGTGTCTTCTCCTGTTTTTGTGTTTTTGTTTTCTGAAGAGCAGGAGCCTGGAGTGAAGGTGAAGGTGAAGGTGGTTTGATCCTATTGCCAGATATTCTTCTGGATCCCTCCAGACAGGCTGCCTTTACCTCCCTTATAGGAAGAGGCAATGAAAGGTCTCCAGGTCCACTGGGAGAGGAAAAGACTTGTGGCATGAGGATTCTGGTTAACATTCTTCCTGAGATAGGAAGGTACAGAAAGAGTTTGGGGAGTTCCTGGGGGAGGCCCACCTGAGAAGACAGAAGTCTGGAGCGAATCCTATTAGGAAAAAAGGGTGAAGTTCTGGGGAAAGATGGGTGTTCCAGGAGGGAGCAGCATTGCTGGGGCCACTGATAGCTCTGAGATTCTGCAGCATCCTGGTTAAGGGCAGGCTTTGGAACCAGATGGGCCTGGACTTGAGTTACTAGGCATACGACTCTGGGCAAGTTATTTTAACTTTTAGACCTCAGTTTCTTACAGTTTTTGTAAAGAGGATATAAGATAACACATAGAAAGCACATGAAATTCATTGTGAGCATTTAGTGGATGGTACCTATTTTTCGATAAGTAACTGATGAAGATCTTAGTGATGAATATCAAAGACTGTAGCTTTCACAATGGATTACATCTCAACAAAGAGAAAACAAAGATCCTTGAAACTGGACCAATAAACAACATAAATGGAGAAATATTGACATTGTGAAAGATTTCATTTTACTTGGATCCACAGTGAACACCCAGAGAAGGAGCAGTCAGGAAATCAAATTACATATGGTAGTGGGCAGATCTGCTGCAAAAGACCTCTTTAAAGTGTTAAAACCAAAGATGTCACCATGAGGACTAAGGTGCACCTGACCCACACCATGGTATTTTCATTCTCCTCATATGCATGCTAAAGCTGGGCAATGAACAAAGAAGACCAAAGAAAAATCAATGTCTTTGAATTATGATGTTGAATATGAATTATGGAGAAGAACATTGAATATACCATGGTCTGCCAGAAGAATGAACAAATCTGTCTTGAAAGAGGTACAGCCAGAATGCTCCTTGGAAGTGAGGATGGTGACACTTCATCTCATGTATTTTGGACATATGATTAGGAGGGACCAGTTCCTAGAGGACATGATGCTCAGTAAAGTAGAGAATCAATGGAAAATAGGAATACCTCAGTGAGATGGATTAACACAGTGGCTGCAACAGTGGGCTCAAGCATAGCAACAATTGTGAGGATGATGCAGGGCCTGGCAGTGTTTCATTCTGTTGTACCTGGGGTTGCACTGAGTCAGAATTGACGATACAGCACCCAACAACATCATCACCTGTTGTTACTCTGACAGCAGAAAACAAAGGGAAGCAAGAGTGCAAGGAGAGCTATTGAAGGATTTGTGCAGCTGAGAAGGATAAGTATGTAGAAAGCTGCACTCATGGAACCCTCACTGTTTCAAGGTCTAGGGAGAGTAAAGATGAGGAGATGGGAGGAAGACAAGTCCACAGTGGTGTGAGGCCCTGCCCCAGATGCACCATATATACCAGTCGTCAGATTCAGTCTTTGGGTAGGTACTTCCTACCCAGCCTCTCTCTCTGTTTCTTCTCCAACTTGGCATCTTCTATTCCACCTCTTATGGCAGAAACCTTGGAGTTACGCTTGACTTTGTGCTTTCTCTCATACTCTGCTTTCAATTGGCAAATTACATTGACTTTAACTTCTAAATGTATCTAGAATTCTACAGCTTCTCACCATTCTCATCTTCTATCAGCACGTCTTGCCTAGACTAATGCAATAGCTTCTAATTCCCCTTTCTTCCAGCCTTTCCTGAAATCCCCCTCTCCTCTCCACTGCCAGCATAGGCCATTCTTCACAGGCAAGTAAATGTCACAATTCTGAAACATAAGCCAGATGTGGTCACTTCTCTGCACAAAACTTTCCATGAATTCCCATCTTATCCAGAGAAAAATCATATTCCTCAACGATTCCCTCAGCTCCACACTTTGTTGCTCTGAGCTCCCCTCTGCTCCCCAACCCCTTGCCCACTCCTGCCCCCACTGACGTCCTTGATGCTTCTCAAACTAGATGAGCAGCTTCTCTCCTCAGGGCTTTTGTCCTCTGCCTACAAGGCTCTCTTCCCAAGTATCTGCACAGCTCCCTCCTTCACTTCATCCCAGTCCCTTATTGCTGAGGTAGTTTTTACCTTATCAGTGACAACTCTTTATCAAAGAGCATTCCCGTCATCATTTCCTATCTCTCTTTCTTTAACCTAATTTATTTTTCTTCCACATTAGCCTGACATATATTTATCTGTGCTTTTGTTTATTGCTTGCCTCCCCTGTAGAACCAAAGATCCCTAAGATTGGAAGCTTTGCTTTGTTCCTTATTGTCTCTTCAGTGCCTGGAATGGTATCTAGGACAAAACAGGTACTCAGGAATTTTTTTTTTTTTTTTTTTCAAAAATAGTTTTTATTAGTATCTGTCTTACTCAGTTTCTGACATATCTTTTAAAAATTTCAGCAAGAAACATCACATCACATCGTTTTAACTATTTTATATATCTGTATAACAGTGTAACAATAATCTCTCATTACTTTTTTTTTTTTTTTTTTTTGCTACTCTCAAGAGGGGTGAAATAAGAGTTGCAAACAAAATGAAATAACTATATATGGATCTATATAAGAAAAATGTGTTCCAGAGTATATGTGTATGGGGGATTGTGTGGGAAGTGCTAAGAATTCTAATATTAGGGTGTCTGTTTAAGAAAATCTAGGAAGCACTGTGCTAGGCCATGGCCAAAAGAACTCCATTCTTTCTCTCTTCTTCAAGTTGACTGACTTAAGGAATGTCCATGGGTATGCCAGTTTTCCATCAGTAAGATGAATATAAGAATGAATGCCCTCGCTGCCCCTTCCTCATTCATCACTTCTTGCTCCCATCCAGTTAGCCCACAATGGAACAAAACACTGCCCAGTCCAGTGCCATCTTCATGATTGGTTGCAGACCTTTGTGATCCATAGGTTTCTCATTGACTGATTTTCAGAAATAGATCACTAGGCCTTTCTTCCTAGTCTGGCTTAGTCTGGAAGCTCCACTGACACCAGTTCAGCATCCTACCAACACCCAAGCCTTTGCTGACAGACAGGTGATGCTGCACATGAGGTGCATTGGCTGGCAATCAAACCTAGGTCTCCCGCATGGAAGGCGAGAATTCTCCTTTTGAACCATCAAAGCCCTCCATTCATCACTTAAGAGGAATTTATTGAGTATCTGCTTTATGCCCTGCACTGTGAGAGAATTGTCTAGGAAAGTTAGAGAAGAGCAACTCATTCCTTCTGCTCCCAAGAGTTTCTAGTCTAGTTGTTCATCTGGGATCTCCCAAGTACACCTGGGCCATCTACTTTGCTACTCCACTCCTTTAGCACTGTCACCTGAGTTGAATTGGAGTTCTGTAGAATCTGGTTTGGAACCACTAGACAAAGCCATGAAGAACCTAGGATGAATTTGAGAATGGTTCAGGTCCATATACACATGAGAGCCTGGTGGGAGTTGAGTGGGGCCAGGCCCTGTGCTATGCATGCAGGTGACACAGATGGTCTCTGCTGTTGGAGAGCTTACCAAACCAAACCAAACCAAAACCAAACTCACTGCTGTCGAGTCAATTCCACTCATAGTGATTCCTTGTGTTTCCAAGGAAGTATCACTATGGAAGTAGATTGACCAGTCTTCCTTCAGAGGAGTGGCTGGTGGGTTTGAACCTCCAGCCTTCTGGTTAGCAGTCAAATGCCTTAGGCACTATGCCACCAGCGCTCCCAGTTTGAAGGCATATCTCCCTCCGGGAGGTCATCCAAATGGCTTATTCCTTGTATTTCCGTGGAATACTAGTTGGAGAGCTTACAGACCATGGAAATACAAGGAATAGCCTATTTGGATGACCTCCCAGAGGGAGATAGGCCTTCAGATTTCATCTAAGTAATTTCTAACTTGATTCTAGATTTAGAAGCTATGGAGGATAGGGATAAACATCCCAAGATGTCTTGTGTTGACAACAAAGGTGAAACATGTGTCTGAGAAGTTGCACTAAAAAGATCTCCAAACCCAACATCTACAGCATCTCAGGCAGCTGAGGGAATGGACTCAGCATCCACCTTCTGTTTTAGACATGTTCTTCTCTCCCACCTTGCCCCGTACTTAACATCTAGCTGGGAAGCAAGGGGCTGGAGAAGGAGCAGTGGCAGCTGTGTGCAGCAATTGACCTGACTGGAGCCCTAAGGGGCTGCAGTGCTGGCCTTTTATCATTTTCCATGGAACATGTCCGTCTGGTAAACTGTCAAGAGTAGCCTGTGTTTTGGTTCCACATCTGGCAGTATCAGCTGTGCAGACCTCCCCATCCCAGTACTAAATATAAAGACAGGAGGAGCACATGGGGCTGTTTGCCTTCCTACTCAGTAGTTTGTTTTACTTGCTTTGGGAGCTGCAGAGGCAGCTGTGGTGAAGTGTGCTTCCCTTGGGCCGGCAGCACTCTTACTTGCCCCACATCCGGTGGCCTGCCACAGGCCCCTCAGTCTTGGGAAGTCACAGCTTCCAGCCCTGCCCAGTTTCCAGTGGTGTTTGTGTTGAGCCCTGGAAGTGACTGAGTGCTTGGGGCCTGTTTTGTGGTCATTAGGGAGGAAGCCCAATTAGGTGCAAAGGGATGGAGAACATTTTCCTTGCCAAGAGGTACTTCTTTCTGGGTCAGACTCTTAAGCTGAAATTCTTTGGGCGTTTGATGGCAGAATCTGTAATATTCAAAGCATTCATTAGTCACTCTGAACAGTGAGGGGAGAGGTGGTATGATGGTTTTTAGAACGGGAACTCCTTCAACCCAACTTCAACTCTGGACCACAGTTAGAGGAAAGGAAGGTGCATGTGAATGGGATAGAAGTGTTTTGAGCCAATCACCCCCACTGAACCAGGCTGAAAAAGACAAAGGATAGAGAAGATAAATTGTGTAGAGAGAGTTTCAACCTTGGGGAACAGGGACTTAAATTTATGGATGGCTTCCATTGCTTCCTGTTTTGGAATAAACAGAGAGCTGAGGCCAGATGGTACCCTCTCACTCTAAGGACTGCCAGCCAGGTGTGGCAGAGTTTAGTACAAGGAAGAAATAAGGCTTGTTGGAAGGTCATCTTTTGGATGGTAGAATTCCATGCTGGTGATCCAAATCCATCCCACCTCCTCATCTTGTTTCTTTTTCCTTGCCTAGCCCACCCTCCAGTCCATAGTCTGAGCAATGATTTACTAGGAGCTCTGGGCTGCTGTTCAGTGGCTCTACCCAGTTGCTCCCTGTGTAAGTGGAGACTAATACTACCTTTCCAAGGTTTGTCTCTGAAGATACAGTGAGCACTAATGTGGTAGTGTCTTTAAAACTCTTTAAACTTATAAAAGAATGATATTTCTAGGAAAACTGTCTTTGTTGCTTCTATTAGTTATGGAATCAGGGTAGCTCTCTAACTCCCCACCCCCAACTTGCTGGGTCTAACTCCAGAGTCCGGGAGGCTGAGATAGGGATTACTGTCTGGGGAGGCAGAGGACCTTGAATTACACTGAACTAAATGAGTGTGGCATGCCTGTGCCTTACCAAATCTAGCCTTCACACCAAAATCACCCTCCTCATGTCTGTCTCCCAGAAAGTGCTTTGAGAGACCTGAGAAGGAATCCTAGACCAGCTTCTTCAGATACATGCCAGGTATTCTGGTTACCTAGTGCCGCTCTGACAAGAATATACCACAAATGGGATGGCCTTAACAAACAAGAGTTTATTATTCTCTTATAGTTTGGAGGTTTTAAGTCCAAGTTCAAAGTGCCAGGCTCTAGAGGCTGGGTGAAAGCCCCTCAACCTTGGGGTCCAGCTCTGCTCCTGCTCCTGGCCCACTGGAGCTAGAGGCTTTTCTTCACTCAGACAGCTGCTAGTTGCTGAGGCTGACAAGCCCAAGGTTGACAAGTAAAAAGGCACAGTCCTGATGTTACCAAACCACACGGCAGGCCGTTAATTTAAGTTCATTGTACCCTAAGGTTAGCAGAGCATGGCAGGCTGTTGAACAATGACACAGCTACATGCAGGGTCCAAGCATGCCATAAGTTAGAGACTGTTCCCCGAGGCTTCTCCTTATATACAAGAAGCAGACCACATCGCAAAGGCAGCTACTCAGCTGTTTGTGGTAGATCCCACCATGGAGTTGATTGCTAGTCTCATCATGGGGAATAACTACCACCAGCTGCCCAGCCACTCAACCAGGCCCAGCTAAGTTGACATACAAATTTAACTACCACACCAGGTAATGTGTGTCTAGGAACAGGGACCACATTTCCTGAACCAAAAGACAAGTATGTGATCTGACAAAGCACTTAATTACTTACTGATCTGAGCAAAAAAAACAACATTAAAAAAAAAAAAAAAAAAGAAAATAAAAAAAAAAAAAAAAAAACCAAAAAAACAGCAACTCAGAATGTCTGATTTTATATATTTCTTATGCATTAAAAATATATATACATATCATCTTTTAGGCTAAGGAGTGGCATTCTGTGCAGTTGGACCATCCAAAAACATTGCAATGGTATGGTCACCTGTTGGAGCAGGAGGTGCTGAGAGATTCAGGGAGGTACAGTGTGGAGCCTTGTACCATACAGGAAACTTCTGTGTGTGTGGGTGGAAGCAGGTGTGATTGGGAAGTCTAGCACAGGTTGGCCTTTTGTGTGCACTCTTCCTCTGTAGCAATCTGTAGAAACAGGGCAAGGTCCCTATTACACCCACTCCCACTCTTCAAAAAAGCCAGCCTGCTTGGCAGTGGAATAGGCAAGGTCCTTAATAACTAATTCTACATGCTTTGAAAGTCAAGAAGTAAAGAGGAACAGTGTGTCCAATTGAGATGGGATCTTTGGTAGGCAGAACTAATTTTCCCCACAGGGGAAATAAAACAAAATGCCAGTGCTAAGGCCCTTGGTCTTGTTGGAGAAAAGGCAGTGAGACCTTGTTTCTTTGTATCTCAGCCAAGATGAGCATGTTTCCCTACCCAAACATGGGGTATTCTGACCTAGTAGTATCTCCCTTGTAGAAGAATACCACCCATTTCATCATGCCCAGTGAAATCTGCCTCTCTTCAGACACTTGACGTCTCATCCTGAGCTGTTTCTGGTTATGCAAATATGCAACGATAAGCCTTGCCTTAAAGGAATGCTGTTAATGCCTTTTTAGGCATTTTCTACATGGGCCCAAAGACATTTTTATAACCATCAAAGAGGGCTTTCCAGTTGATCCATTAACAGATGCTTGTTGAGAACCTACCCAGCACTGTGTCTGCTGCCCTCAAGACACTTATAACCTAGTTTCTGAATATTTTTTAAATCAAAGTAAGAGGTTATTTCACATTGAATTGCATTATCCACATTATCTCTGGAAGAGTGCTTGATTCAGAATAGGTGTTCAGACATCCCCTCCTCCTAAGCATCATTACTGCTGTGGCTTGAGATGAGCTGATCATTTATCATCTCAAGTCGAGAGCTGGGAGCTCATATTCTTGGGGAATTTGGCTGTTTAAAGAGTTTTGTCACTTATGTATGCTTAGAACTTTATAGGTAGAGAAATGGAGGAGAGCTAGAAAAAAGTGATAGTTTCAGAAGTCCAACCTGGTTTTCCTGATGCTCTTCCCTCTGGACCTTGGGGCCTCTGCAGCTGGCTCTGCAGTCAGGAGAAACCAGCCAGAGTTGGAGACATATCACTGATATGTGATATGCTCTGGGTCATGGGGAAGGCCCTGTGTTCTTGTCAGGGAAGCCCCAGAAAGGAAGCAGAGGGCATGATCGACAGCTGGCTGCCTCCGAATCTTGAGACCAGGGGAGTCAGGAAGATAAACCCCTCAGGGTCCCCTGGCTGCTGTCAACAATCCCATTTTTGGGAATGGGGCTGCCTCTTTGACCTGGAGAACTACTAAAAGGAATTTACAAAGATCAAAGAGAGGCACACCACTCTGCAAAACCTTAGCACCCTTTGAAACCTGCCTGATAGTGCTATTTGGCTTGACTGAGATGATATTCGGTAGGACCAAACCAAACCAAATTCCTGCTGTCTAGTTGGATCCGACTCATAACCACCCCTCCCTGGGTTTCTGAGGCAGTATCACTACGAAAGTAGATTGTCCAATCTTCCTTCAGAGGAGTGGCTGGTGCGTTTGAACCACCAGCCTTCTGGTTAGCAGTCAAATGCCTTAGGTAGCACACTGCCTCTGTATTCGGCAGGAGGGGACTGTATTCCTGGAAGTTAATGCAGGATTGGGAAGGTTTGGGAAAACTTGATTCTAGTCATACTATTGAAAAAACAAATTTTATTATTATTTTTTAATTTAAAATCTGAAACATACTCAGAAGCGGGAAGAAGACTATAATGAACCCCATATGCTAATCACTAAGATTCAACAATTATCAAGACACAAACAACAATTTTTTAAAAAATACTGCTTTGTGTTCTTTTCTTTGCTCTGTGTGCTGGATGGAACAAAGAAGGATGTCACAGGGGTTACTCCTTACAAAGGAAGTGTGCAGTTCAGTCTCCATCCCCTTGCACTGGAGTGAAAAGGAGAACGCTGGTTGTTCTGAGATGTTTCTGTCTGGTGCCTGCATCAGAAGTTCAGTTCTGAGTGAAAGCTCATGCTGTATCTTTGTATTCCCAGAGCCTGGATTTAATGGGGTTCAATGAGTGTTTGATACTTCTAAGGCAAGGGATGCCTTGAGACAGGTGAGTTTCAGTCTCAACCGTGTAAGTGGTGTTGGTGCTTAGCTCACCATCTTGAGTAAAAAACAAGGGCAGGGCAGATGGTGGGATACAGACTTGAATGACAGGTCATTATCAGGATGGTAGGATCTCCTGAGTACTGAGGGAGAGAGCCTAGGGGGTAGAATGTGTTAAGGATTAGGTGTGATCATTGGGAGGAGGAGCCCAAACTCCTGATTTTGTTGAGAAGGAGGCCAAAGGGGCTCTGGTGGTGCAGTGGTTAAAGTGCTTGCCTGCTAAAGGAAAGGTCAGTGATTTGAACCCACTTCCCAGGAGAAACATGAGGCAGTCTGCTTCAGTTAAGATTTACAACCTTGGAAACCCTATTGGGCAGTTCTACTGTGTCCAATAGGGTTGCTATGTGTTGGAATCCATTCAATGGCAGTGGGTTTGTTTTTCTCACAACAGCAAAAGAGAGCTGGTGCTGATCTGTTCCCTGCCTGGCTGCTAGATTCCAACAACCACAGGCCCTGGGTGTGGTGGGGCAGGATTCTGAGAACTGAGGCCCCAGCTCCAGACCTGTTTTACTGGGTGGCAACAGCAATCTGTAAGTCACCCATTCCACCAAGGCCCTGTGCCATTCCAAGGACTGTTGTATTCATTTTAGAATTGTCAAGAGAGGGTGAACAAGGAGCAGGGCTCTATAGGGAATACAGTCTTCTACTGGCCTCTGGAGTGCTTTGCACCTCTGCTGTTCTGGGCCTCTTTGGGGCAGGGGTCGCTGGGGGTGAGGAGTGGTTAAGGAGTATGAAATAGGGTGTTGTAGGAAGATGAGGGAACAAGCTGCAAGCACTTCCCTCTGATCAGACCCTGGGGTGCATCCACAAATTGCCTTATACATGGGCAGTGCAAATAGCTAAGCACTAGACTACTAGCAGAGAGGTTAATGGTTCTAATCCACCCAGAGGCTCCTTGGAAACAAAGCCCTGGTGATCTACTTCTGAAAAGTCATGGCCATTGAAAGCCCTATATAGAAGGCAATTCTATTCTGCAGCACATGGAGTTGCCATTCATTAGAATTGACTTGATGGCAGCTGGTTTTACTGGTGAGGCTAGCTACACGGAAGCCAAAGGCAGAGTATACCGAGGTAGACACAGCACAGGACATCTCTGGGCCCTCACTTCCATCAGCAAATCTACCCCTCTAACTCCCTGCCTGGCCTTTTTCAGATTAAACTTCCAGCCCTATCTTCCTCTCCCATGCACGCATGGTGTGTATATGTGTTTTAATTTTTTCTTGGCAGAAGTTAAGACGCAAGATGGATTTGGAAGGAGATGAAACCAGTCTGGGTATATGTTGGGCAGCTTGCAGCTTCATCCCTGGAGTGGGAGAGCCCAGGGAGGGGCTGGTGCAGGGACCAGACTGAAAGATGAGGGTGAGGAATCAAGTCCTCCCCAGCTGGACCAAACTGAAGGGTGACTTCTTCTGGAAGACCAGAAGCTAGAGGCTGAGTTGCTTATCCTTTGGAATGTCGAACAGCAGGTTCCAGGGGACCCAAATCATATCTCTGACCTCTTCTTCACATCTGGTGACCTAGGATGTGGAACCAACTCCTGTTTTGTGGCCTCTGTGACCCCCTGAGAGTGTGGTGATTTTGTTAAAGGAATCAGTGAAGGCATCTCAGGCTTTGTTGTGCAAGCACTCAAATTTGCATATGCTTGGAAATCTTTCTGCTCCCCTGCTAACATTTCCCTTGGCACCACCCCCTACCCACTGCCAAATGCAGTGTGACCTGGCACTACTTGGCAGGGGTTCTGAGTACCAGCAGTAACCTTGACCCAGGGACTTGCTGAGTGTCTCTTCTGCTAGTGAGGAGGTTGCCTTGGCCTTCAAAGTAGGTGCTCTTTGCAATAGTGGCCTCCCCCTTGGGTCTTTACTTCTGTGCAAAGAGGAGAAAACTAGGCATCTGAAAGTCCAGACAATATCCAGGGAAATCTGAGAGAAGCTTTCTGGGAATATTTTTATTATTACTGTTATTCCTTTAAATGTTTTAACATATTAAATTTGTAAATTAAAAAAAATGTTTATCTGTAAAAATTAGAGGAGTTTTTAAAAAAATAAATAAAAACACACAGTAGGGAACATCTTTATGCAAAACTGTCCGTTACAAACCTTGCATCTGAAACAGGACATTTCTGGCAGATGTTATTTACACAGTTCTCAACTCTCACTTCCAATTACCAGGAAAGAGGTTTTTAAATGCTGATACCTAGGCCTCACCTGCAGAGATGCTCATTTAATTTATCTGAGGTACTGCCTTGACTTTTACTTCAGGATATGCCCCTAGGTTATTCTCATGTGCAGCCAGAATTGGCAAACCCTGTGTAGTTATAAGAACAAAAAGAAAATGAGCGAGACTAGGTTAAGAAATGAAAGAATTTTATTGTCTCTCAGTACATGTTGGTGCATATAACTGGGATCTCAGACTCAAAGCACTGCTACCAATTTTTTGGATCAGATTCAGGCACCCAGGAATTACTGTATGCATGTGTGTTTGTGTGTCTCTGAGCATGTGTGTGAGTGTGTAGTGGAGAGGCTTTCAGAGATGTGGGTGCAAGTCATATTCAGGAGTTTGGACTCAGACTGCATTATGGGAATCTGCCAAACCAGTCCCTCATGAAACATGGTGGCAAGTGCATCACTCAAACTAGACTTACTTTTTTTTTCTACCTTATTCAGTTATCTTGTTTATTAAGAAGAAGGAAAAAAACAACAACAACACTACTTCATTCTATACCTGCTTGAAGCTGACATAGATGCCAAGACCAGCAGGTGGAGAAGCAGCCAGTCCTGGCTGTCTCTTAATTAAGCAAATTGCTTAATCTCAGCTTCAATTTCTGCATCTGTAAAATGAGGATAAGACTACTTCCAACCTCATAGGGTTGTTGAGAGTTTAGACAAAATAATGCATGTATATTAGCTCATTGTCTCACATGTATTTACTCAGTAATTATTGGTCAAATAGTTTTCTTTGTTTTATGTTAAGAATGATGATTTCACAGGGAACCAGAGATAGCAATTGGCAAGTGAGGACAACTACAAACAAAAAGAGGGAAAAGACTGTGCAGTCACAGAATTTCTAAATGGTGAGGAA
>NW_006921771.1:6551775-6565103 GCF_000298275.1 Orycteropus afer afer
CATGAGACAGGGTATATGTGAACTGCTGTATGAAAAGTGAATTTACTCTGTAAATCTTCACCCAAATCCTAATAAAAAAAAAAATGATGATTTCTTCTGATGCTAAATATTTGCCTTAATCTTATATTGTGACAAAACTTCATGTCTTAAATTGCAATGACTTTTAACTATATATACAGATCAATTAAATTAGGGAATTAGTAATCTAACAGGGAAAAAGTCAGTCTTTAAATGTTACTATACCTAACATGGTAATTTCACCAAACTAAATATTCCAAAAAGAACAAACTGTCAGGTTGATCCTGACTCATAGCGACCCCCGTTGGGTTTCTAAGGCTTTACGGAAGCATATGGCCTCATCGCTCTTCTGAGGAGCAGTGAGTGGGTTTGAACCACTGGCGTTTTGGTTAGTACCCAAATTCATTAACCACTACACCACTAGAGCTCCTAAAGCTAAGTACTCAAACGAAAAAAATAAACTAACTGCTATTGAGTAGATCCTGGCTCATAGTGACCCCTCCTTGGGTTTCCAAGGTGGTATCTCTACGGAAGTAGATTGCCCAGTCTTCCTTCTGAGGAGTGGCTGCTGGGTTTGAACCACTAGCCTTCAATTTACTAAACAAAATAATTTCAGATCTGTAAAGGTTGTTAACAAAATATTACATGGGTTTTCATTTTATCCCCAAAATATTTGTCCATATTGTATGGAAGCAACAGGATTCTGGAATTAGAGGAGCTAGTCTTTATAAGCCTAAGGAGTTGAATGTTGGAGATTGACTGGAAACTCTTTAGATGTGATAATGAGGTAATGAGCAACATTTTATGATCCAAGAGGTTGTTGGGATCAACAGGGAAATGAGACCCCTGCCTACAGGCCTATGGGAACATAATAAGATAATAATGTCAGTGATGACAGGATAATATAGTAGCTTTTTTATTTTTTCCAAATTTTCATTTTTTAATTCCAAAAGTGATACTCTATACCCACTTTGGACATCTCTGAAATGTTAAAATAAAAAGTGCAAGTCCTTTAATCTTCAGAGATGCTAAAATTTGAGTTATCTCCTGACTTTTTCTACACCAATCTGAATAACTAAACCAAACCTATTGCTGTTAAATTGATCGGACTCATAGCAACACTATACACCAGATATTCATACATAACTTTTTTAAGTAACAAAAATGGTTTTGGAACATTCTCCAGAAATC
Organism: Orycteropus afer afer; assembly: GCF_000298275.1. Lineage (NCBI taxonomy): Eukaryota > Metazoa > Chordata > Mammalia > Tubulidentata > Orycteropodidae > Orycteropus > Orycteropus afer. Next base: position 6,552,985 of record NW_006921771.1, read on the forward strand.
TCTTATGCCAATATTTCCCAAAGTGTATTTGACAAAGTCACCATCACTAATGGCATCCTGAGAAAAAAGTGTAGTGTGGTCAGGTAAGTCCCGTCTTGTGGTCAAATAAATCCAAGCCTGGGGTTAAATAAATTCAAGACCTCAGTGAATGCTCTCTTCCTCTCTAGGTAATTCAAGATGCATAATAGCATATTAAAGGCTCTGAAAAGTCCAGCAGTAAAGAAACTTGATTAACTTTTCTTAACATAGAAATTCCCTATTGGGAAGTGCTGTTTTAGGCATTCCTCTCTACTCTTCTCTCCACACCCCCATCTCCTATCTGTAACCCTGTAGGGTAGGCAGAAAGGAAGCTCATCTATTCAATTAATCAACAAATGGTTATTGAGCTTCTACTTTGTGCTAAGTTCTGGGGCTTCAATAATGAGTAAAATAGCATAATCTGGGCCCTCAGGGACTTGCACTGTTATCCTGCAGCAAAATGATGGGATTAGCCACATTCAGTGATGGATTGTGTCCTGTAGTGCACCTGGGAATGACAGAACCTTTACTTTGACATCCTTTTTGCAGCTGGTGGAGCCCAGGCACAGGAAGCTGGAATTATCTCCACCCCCTCTGCTCCTCACCCTTCAGCAGCCTCTCCAGTTCCCCACACTTTGCTCCTGCTGTAAACAGTGGTGCCTGATCCAGCTGGCAGGACTCCATGTGTTTGTTTTCTCTGCATGTGCCAGCCGTGCACCAGGGCCACTGGGCTTCACAAGCTGGGGAGAGCTGGTGGGGTAGAGGAGGGGAGCTTCTGGCCCAAGGTAGGCACTGACAGACAGACGGACAAGAACACACTTCACATTTCCAAATTGTTATTTGTTTAAGTAGTTTCAAAGAGCATTGAAACTGAGAAGGGGAATACTGGGGGTGGGGTGGGGGACTGAATGTATATATATATTTGGGCCTCAGAGAAGTTGTGAAGAAAGTGGGTTTGTATGAGGTCAGATGGGAAAGAAAGTAAACTGTCATGAATCTAAAGCACACTTCCCAGCCGGAGCTAGAGTTGTTTGCTGTGTGAGGCCTTGGGTGCGTGTGTGTCTGTGTTAGAGGTAGTGAGCGCACATGCCCAGAGCATGATGGGGGAAGCCAACATGGAGATCTCCTACCCAAGATATTCCCTATTCTTAAACCTCTTTAGGGAGTCCCTATGTGGTACAAACAGTTAAGCACTTGTCTACTAATCGTAAGGTGGGTGATTCACCATCCAGAGCATCTCAAAAGAAAGGCCTGGTGTTCTACTTCAGAAAGATCACAGCCATTGAAAACCCTATGGAGGACAATTCTACTCTGACACCTGGAGTCACCATGAGTCAGAATCAACAGGATGGCAGCTGTTGGATGAAATACTAGGACTGAATCTGCAAAACGACTCCAACTAAGAATATTCCTAAAAGTAACTCTAGAAGGAGTCATCCTAATTTAACAAGTCACTCATTCATTTATGCTTTCTTTGTACCAGTCATTACTCTAGATAATTTATTAATGTAATATATTTTTCCTTCAACATTCTTTTGTGAGAGGCAGATTTTGTTGTCCTTTGCCAAACTGGTTCCTCTTAAATCCAGAGTAATTATTTCTTGCTTGCAGTGAAGTCTAAGTCTTGTCCATGTCACTGTGAAGTCAGTTGCCCCCTAAAGAGTAACTTCTCTTCCTTCTTGGCTCTGACCTCAGCAGTTCAGCCAACTCTACCTTTTCATTTGAATGCTTCAAATTTCCTAGGAGCATGTATGAGCATGTTGGGGATTGGTGTGTGTGTATGTGTGTGTGTGTATGTATGTATGTTAGGGGTTGGGGGCCTTTGCTTGAATCAGCCCCAGAATCAAGCATCTTGATCTGGGTCACAGAACCTGAGATGTATTTCTGGGTCATGTGAAGGGTGTGAATGTGGGCTCGGTGCCATTGATTGCTCAATCATCATGAGGAAGGGGCATAGAAAATGACTGCCAAGTGACAGTTTAATTGGACTCAATGGTAATTATGTTGCCCAACTAACAGAGTAAATTAAAGTCTTTTCAACCCCCAAAGGCCCCTGAGTGCACAGCTTCTCTAACTAAGAAAACATCTCCTTCCTTGTCCACATGGCTACAGTTCTGTCTCCTCTCTGTCATGACCTTTCACCTCTGTCTTTCAGGCCATTCATTATTCATTCATTCAACAGGTATTTGCTGAATACTTCCAACTGTGTTAGATGCTGACATGCTCTTGTGAATAAGATACCACCATTCCTGACCCCTGAAGCCTTTGGTCTAGCAGTCACGTGGACAGCAAATACAGTCAGTCCTGGGGTTACTGATGAGATCTGTTCCTAAGTGTGCCTTTAAAGTTGAATTTGTAGCTAAATTGGAACAGGTGCATATGGTTCTTATTTAGCGTTACTTTAAGAAAAGGCTCCACACCTTTCAGTGATTTAAAAGCTGCGTGTTCATCAGGTAAAGGTGATTGTGATGAGGAATTTGTTGCAGGTAGGGATTGATTCAGTTGTTTCAAAGTGAGAGCTGATTTATATAATATTAAAGGGAGAGTACTAGATGTCCATAAGGCTGAATTTTGTAACCTGGGGACATCACTGTAATTAAAAGTGCGCTGTTGTTTCCACGGGGATGCACATGGTTCTAACAGGGCTGGGTGCCTAACCATTGCCTAGTGCACCACCTGACCCAGTGTGAGTGCTCTGAACTTGTCTATTTAAGAGGGGTGAGTTTCCCCCAGCTGCTTTTCATATTCTCCTTCTCCACCTCTTCATTTGCAATCCCAGCCCATCCAGAAAGGTAAAAAGAATATGTCTCCAAAGTGGAATAGGACGTGACAAGGTCTCTGCTTGGATATTGACGAAGAGAAAGAGCTGTGTCCTGACTGTCTTGTTCACCGAATAATAACCACAGTGGGCTCCCATGCCAGATCCTTGAGGGAGGTCATAACGGGAATACCAGACACTCATGCATTGCCTTCCTTTGCTCAAGCTCTGCTTTGCAGCAAGATCCCCTGAGGATGCATCAGATGCAAACTCCATATCTCAAACAGAGCTAGACCTAGGAAAGACCTTGCAAGTAGATCTTTAAAGCTCAGCAGATATTCACTGAATGCTATTATGTGTCCAGAAGAGAGACTTGTAAATGAGTAAGTAAATGAGAAGTGACAGGCTAGGTGACAAAGCCAAGGTTTAAGAAGTCTCGTCAGTTGGTGTCGTTAGCCACCTCCAAATTGGACCCCAACCATGCATAATGGAATGAAACATCATCCTCATGATTGGTTGCATATTGGACCATTTGATCCATAGGGTTTCGTTGGCTGATTTTCAGAAGTAGATCTCCAGGTCTTTCTTCCTAATCTGTCTTAATCTGAAAGCTTTACCAAAACCTGTTGAGCATCATCAAAAAGCAACCTCCTTTGGGTTTCTGAAGAGCTCTAGTAGCACAGTGCTCGAGGCATCTGACTGCTAATCAAAAGGTTGGTGGTTCAAACCCATCAGCCACTCCGTGGAAGCAAGCCTGGACAATCTACTTCCGTAAAGATTTACTGGCTCAGAAACTCAATGGGTTTCAAGTTGGAATCAACTCAGTGGCAGTGGGTTTGGATTTTTTGGTTTTAGTTTCTGAGGCAGTAAATCTTTACAGAAGTAGATTGCCCATAGTGGCTGATGGGTTTGAACCACCAGCCTTCTGGGTAGCAGTCAAGTGCCTTAGGTACTATGCCACCAGAGCTCCTTTTCAGCATCATAGCAACACACAAACCTTCGCTGACAGTTGAGTGTTGACTGCAATGAGATTCATTGGCCAGGAATCAAACCCAGATATCCTGCATAGAGGCCAAGAATTCTACCACTGAACCACCAGTGCCCCTCTAATACTGTCTACTGGGCTCAGATAAATTCCTTTCACACTGGTGGTTTTGTGAACTCTGACCACCAGAAGGCTTAGAGGTAGATGTTCCTGTTTCCTCTCCAGTCATTGTATTATATTCATTGTTTACGTGATTTTTGTATGTATAGTCCTGGCCATAAGCTGTTGTTAGAAATGGGGTAGAAAAAGAGATGGTTTTGTTGTGGCTTTGTGCATTCACTAAATGAGGTTGGAAGTGAGCCCCTTTCTGGGGTTGTGAATGAGGATCGGGTAGGGATGTTTTCCTTTCTGTAAACACTTCTCCATAATGTCTTGCCTCAAATGGCCTACTATCTAATTGGTAACTTTCCCCCTTTCTCTCAAAACAAGTAGAGACACTACGGAGAAATTATGATCATTATTGTCATTATCATCATCAGGAGAGTGCAGAGAGAGGGCACAAGTGGAGGTGTGGGGGCAGGTGAAGGAAAAGGCTGTTAGCATAAGTAATATTAAATGTTGACTAGCTATGAGTTGGGGCCGACTCGATGGCAAACAACAACAACAACAACAACAAGTGTTGGGTAGGAGCTCTGGTAGCATAGTGCCTAAGGCGCTTGACTGCTAACCAGAAGGCTGGCGGTTCAAAACCATCAGCGACTCCTCGGAAGGAAGGTTGGGCAATCTACTTCTGTAGTGACACCACCTCGGAAACCCAAGGAGGAGTCGCTATGAGTCGGCTCTGACTCGATGGCACATAACAACAACAACAACACCGTTGGGTAGAGATTGAGAGGTTAGTTAGAAATTAAGTCTGTCACAAACTCAGGAACTCCACAGACCCCTATGGAGGGACGGATTACCCAATAAGCAAGGAAGCATGGGCTTATTTTTTCAGATGTGGCGAAACACATGTGAAACTGTTCACTACAGATTAGTAAGTAAGCACAAGTAAGTCCATGGTTACCTTGCTTAATGGAAACTCCATCCCTGTCAGGAATTGTAAATTTGAAAAGGCTTTGATTCTGTAGGAAGTATTGGGGAATTGGAAGCAAGAGAGATGCCAACCTTCCTTAGAAGCAGAATCTTTGATGTGGTGAAAAAATGAAATTTTTCCCTAAAGGTTAGCAGATAAGCCCATGCTTACCTTGCTTACTGAGTAATCCAACATTGCCCCTATCCCACAAGGCTACTGTGAGGTGTAAAACACTATATGCAACTTAAAGTGTTACTACTTTTTTTTTTTCACCAAAGAATATTTCTTAAACTTCTGACTCATATGTCAAGTAGCAAAATAAGCCCACTGATTAAATTTGTGTAGCCTATAAGGAAAGAGCAAAGAGATGATATAATGGATATCTAAAAACCAAAGTCAGTTCTCACTCATGGCAGCCCCATGTGTTACAGAGTAGAACTGCTCCACAGGGTTTGCTTGGTGTAATATTTATGGAAGCAGATTGTCAGGTCTTTCTTCTGCAGTGCCGCTGAGTAGGTACGAGCTTTCAACTTTTGGGTTTTTAGTCAAGTCCAAACCATTTGGAACACCCAGGGACTCCTCGTGTGTCTATCCACTGCCACTGAGTCAATTCTGACTTGCAGCAACACTATTCATCAAGGAAAGTTACCAATAAGCAACACAGTACAGAGTAGAACTGCCCCCATAGGGTTTCCAGGGCTGTAAATCTTTATTGAAGTAGACTGCCTCATCATTCTCCTGTAGAGTTGCTGGTGGATATGACCAGCTGACCTTTTGGTTAGCAGCCAAATGCTTTAAGGACGGTGCCACCAGCACTCTTTCCATGTATTTCTACTAGAGTTGTTAAAATGCAACACGTCTGTAAGTCTTAAAGGACATTAACTTATAAGAGCACCCAGGTGGCAATGCCACTGTATGAAAGCAGAACTCCACTGAATGGCTTTCAGTAGGAAATTTCCATGACACCTGCCCCCCAAAATTATTGCATGTTTGCTGTGTGCCAGGCTACTTTCTCACATGTTCTCATTTAATCTTTTAGCAGGTCAGCTAAGTACATATTATCTCTCTCATTTTCACCAAGAGTAAACTCAGGGTCAAAGAGATTGGTTGCCAGGATAGAAGGGGCAGAGCCCATATCCAAACCTGATCTTGCCAACTTCTAATTTTTTTTTACTTAGTGGAGAAGGTATGTCTCTAAGGAAGAGTTTGAAATAAGCTCTAAAATCCTTATATGAAAAAAGTCAAAACGGGTTTAGATAACATCTCTGTACATCTATAAAATGAGAACAATTATACTCCCTAAGTGATGAATAAGGAAGCTATAGTGGTACAATCCACCACTTGTCTATCAGTTTGTCATACTGTCATGGCTTTTGTGTCACTATAATGCTGGAAGCTATGCTACTGGCATTTCAAATATCAGCAGGGTCACCAATGGTGGACAGGTTTCAGTGGAGCTTCTAGTCTAAGACAGACTGAGAAGAAGGATGGGGGCCATCTACTTCTGAAGAAATTGGCCACTGAAAATATGAAGCAGTGAAACACTGTTCTGATATATTACTAGAAAAATTTATGACTACCCATGAAACATTGTCTGATATAGTGCCGGAAGATGAGCCCCTCAGGTTGGAAGCCACTCAAAATACGACTGGGGAAGAGCTGCCTCCTCAAAGTAGAGTCGGCCTTAATGATGTGGTTGGAGTAAAACTTTTGGGACCTACATTTGCTGATGTGGCACAACTCAAAATGGGAAGACACAGCTGCAAACATCTATTAATAGTTGTAACACGGAGTATATAAACTATGAATCTAGGAAAATTGGGAGTTATGAAAAGTGAAATGGAATGTAGAAAGATTGATATCCTAGACATTATAAACTGAAATGGGCTGGTATTGTCATTTTGAATCTTATAATCATATAGTTAAGTACGATGTTGTTGTTGTTGTTGTTATGTGCCGTCGAGTCGGCCCCAACTCATAGCGACCCCTCCTTGGGTTTCCGAGGCAGTATCACTACGGAAGTAGGATTGACCAACCTTCCTTCCGAGGAGTGACTGGTGGGTTTGAACTGCCAGCCTTCTGGTTAGCAGTCAAGTGCTTTAGCCACTATGCTACCAGAGCTCCCGTTAAGTACGATAGGACTGACAAAATGAAGAGCAATGGTGTCACATTCATTCATCAAAATGAACATCTCAAGATCTATCCTGAAGTACAATGCTGTCAGTGATAGGATAATATCCATACACCTATAAGGAAGACCTCTGGTGGTACAGTGCCTAAGGCATTTCACTGCTAACCAGAAAGTTGGCAGTTCAAACCCACCAGGCACTCCACAGAAGGCAGACTGGGCAACCTACTTCCGTAAAGATTTACTGCCTTGGAAACCCAGTGGGGGTTGCTATGAGTCAGAATCCACTCAGTAGTCATGGGTTTGGTTTTTCGGTATAAGGAAGACCAGTTAATATGACTATTACTCAAATTTACGCACCAACCACTAAAACCAAAGATGAAGAAATTGAAGATTAAGAATGGCCATACTTCCTCTCCCGTACTTTGTGTTGTTAGGAGGGACTGGTCCCTGGAGAAGGATATGCTTGCTAAAGTGGAGCATCAGTGAAAAAGGGGAGGGCCCTCAATGAGATTGATTGAGGCTGTGACGATGGGCTCAAGCATAGTAAATGTGCAGAGGGCACAGGACCAGGCAGTGTTTTGTTTTGTTATATATAACTTTACTACGAGTTAGAGCCAACTCTATAGCATCTAACACAACAAGTGGTGCAATGGTTACGCACTCAGCTGCTAACTGAAATGTTGACGGTTCAAACCCACCCACTGCTCCACAGGAAAAAAGACCTGGTGACCTGCTGCCATAAAGATAACAACATCGGAAACCCTATGGGGCAGTTCCACTCTGTCATATGAGGTCGCTATGTGTTGAAATCGACTTGGTGTCACCTAACAGCAACAGGTTGTGACTATGAAAAGTAATGGTGTATATGAAGGACCCAGCCCTGAGCTGACCACGTAGGAAGAGCTCATAAATTTAGTTTCCTGTCCTACATCTCTACTGTCATACCTTCTTACTTCCCCATGCTCTTTTCTTGATCTCTTCAGGCCTGAACCCATCCTTCTCTTTCTCACTCAAGAACTGTATTTCTCCCTCTTTGCCTACCTCCTTCCCCTTCAGCCTCTATCTAGCTCAGGGCTGTGGTGATGCTGGCTCAGTCACCAGATCCTCCTAGATTAGATTTTCTTGCAGTCCAGTGGCTGCAGGAAGCCCAAAGCCTCAAGCTCAGTTTATTGTTTGTTTTAAGGGAAGAGATGAGAGGAAAAACAAAGGAATTCCTTGAATGGTGGCCTAAGCCACAGGAACATCTGTAGGGTACAGATTTCTGCAACTTGGCCCTCCTCCAGGGCTGCCCACACTGATCTGGGGCCATTTGGTTTTTCAAAATGAAGACAGTGGTTACAGTCCTCTTTTTTTTGTTATCACTCCACTGATAACAGTGTGTCTTTCTCTGTGAGTCCCTCCTACATGTTCTTGGGTCAGATTAACATTCCTTCTCCATTTGTAAATTTCAGTTTTTGATAAAATGTTAAATTCACGCCAAGGCTTTTCTAGTGTGAGGGTTAGCGTTAGCCGCCCTCAAGTCATGGTGACCTTATGCACAACAGAAGAAAACACTGCCTGGTCCATAGGGTTTTCATTGGCTGATTTTTAGGAGTAGGTCTTTCCTAGTGTGCCTTATTCGGAAGTTATTCTGGAGCCTGTTCATCATGACAACACACAAGCCTCCACTAACAGATGGGTGGTGACTGTCATGAGGTGTATTGCTGGGAATCAAACCTGGATCTTCCTCATGGAAGGCAAGAATTCTGCTACTATGGAGTTCCCAGTGCCCCTAGGTACAAGAATTACTAAGAAGTATTTGATATGTCCTTGTCTTAAAGTAGTTTATAGTGCAGAAAAGAGGCATATTATAGAAAGCTCTGTGATCAAAACCCATAAATCATTGTGGAAATGTTAGGATACATGTACAAAGTGCTAGAGGAATTGGAATGAGGGATGGTCACAGGAGGCTTCGTAAAGGACAGTACATTTGAGATACATTTTACAGGATAATTAGGATTTCTTTTGTGAAGAAAGAACATGTGCAAAGACAGTGGAGGGGAAAATTCAGTATTTGCTTGGATTTTAGGGCTTATGGGAGGAAAATACTGGAAAGGCTGATTGAAGCCCAATTATAAAGAACCTGGAGGGTTGTGAGAAGGAGTTTCAACTTCATTTAACCATACTCAGTTGAACGGCTCGCAAAGGTGAGTGTGCTTATTTGCTTGTTGAACTCAAAAGGGGAAGAATCTCCTAAAATTCCTATGCATTTTCAAATCAATTGTTTTTGTTTTTTCATATTCCTTTCAAGGCCACACCCAGTTGCTTACATGCGTTATTAAAAGTGTGATTTGTATTGCTTTTCTTTACCATATTTGAAGCATTTTCCATGTCCGTATTTAATCTTTATAATTTTTATGGCTGCATAATAGTCTACCAGTTATTATGCTATAATTTACCCAAGGTAGCATGGTAGTGCAGGATCAGGTATCATTCTGTTGTGTCCTGCGTGGGGTCACCATGAGTTGGGCTGACTCTGTGGCAGCTAATAGAATGGAAGAGTAAAAAGAACCAAGCATTTTAGAATCAGAAAGATTTGATTCAAATCCTGATTCTGTGATTTACCATCTGATCTTGGGCAAGATATTTAATCTCTTTAAACCTCAGCTTCCCTATCTATAAAATAGGGAGATCGTACTCCTATCATGTAGGGCCACTGTGAAAACATAACAAATTAAATGAATTATGAAAAGTACCTGGCTGATAAGAGGCAGTTTTCCAATGAATGGTTGTTGTTAGGTGCCATCGAGTTGGCTTTGACTCATAGCGACCCTGTGTACAACAGAACGAGGTGCTGCCTGGTCCTGTGCCAGCCTCACCATCCTTGCTATACCTGAGCCCATCGTTGCAGCCACTGTGTCAATCCATCTCATTGAGGACCTTCCCCTTTTTCACTGACCCTCCACTTTACCAAGCATGAGATCCTTCTCCAGGGAATGGTCCCTTCTAACAACATGACCGAAGTAGGTGAGTCGAAGTCTGGTCATTCTCACTTCCAAGGAGCATCCTGGCTCACGTCTTCCAGGACAGATCTGTTAGTTCTTTTGGAAGTCTGTGGTCCTTTCAGTATTCTTTGCCAACACCACAACCCAAAAGCATCAACTCTTCTTGGGTTTTCCTTATTCATTGTCTAGCTTTCACAGGTATATGAGATAACTGAAAATACCAGGGCTTGGTTCAGACGCATCTTAGTCTTCAAAGAGACATCTTTGATCTTCAGCACTTCAAAGAGGTCTTTTGCAGCAGATTTGCCTGGTGCATACATCGTCCGATTCCTTGACTGCTGCTTCCATTGATGTTGATTCTGCAACCAAGTAATACGAAATCTTTGACAATGTCAATCTTTTCTCCACTTATCATGCTGCTGCTTATTGGTCCACTTGTGAGGATTTTCATTTTCTTTATGCTGAGATGTAATCCATACTGCAGACTGTAGTCTTTAATCTTCATAAGTAATTGCTTCAAGTCATCTTCACTTTCAGCAAGGAAAAAGTTGTGTCATCTTCATATTGCAGGCTGTATATTCCTCCAGTCCTGATGATGGTAGCTGCCCATATGTCATCTTTACTGTTTTGTTGAATTTAGTGTTCTAGAAAGATGGTAGGTGGCCATGTGGAGGCTGACTTAGATGGGGGAAGAGGAGAGCCAGGGAGCCAGTTTTAGGATTCAACACCTGTGCTGTCTAATACAGCAGTCTCTAGCATACATAGCTCTCGAACACTTGAAATGTGACTCGTCTGAATTGAGATGTATAAAAAATATAAAATACACAATAGATTTAATAGATTTATAAGACTTAATATAAAACAAAGTGTGAAACATCCCATTAATATTTTTAATATTGATTACATGTTGAAATGTCTTGGATGTACTGGTTTAATTAAGAGATATTATTAAAATTACTTTCACAAAAAATTTTTTTTTTTTTCAGAAATTATAAAATGACATATATGGCTTGTGGAGGCCATGGGGGTGCAATGGTTAAAGAGCTTGGTTGCTAACCAGAAGGTTGGCAGTTTGAACCCACCAGCTGCTCCAAAGGAGAAAGATGTGGCAGTCTATTTGCATAAAGATTACAGCCTTGGGAACTCTATGGGGCAGTTCTACTCTGTCCTATAGGGTTTCTATGAGTAGGAATTCACTGAAAGTAACAGGTTTGTTTTGGTATATGGCTTACATTATAGTTCTGTTGAACAGCACTGCTCCTCTCAGGGTTAGAGTTCAGATCAGATACTGGGATGAGAAATCAGAGAAAGGTGGGAGGAGGCATGGATGGGCAGTGGAGTGGATTTTAGGGAAGAGCAGATGAATTTGAATATATTTGCATACCCTGAGCTGTGAAATGGAAGGCAAGGATTTAGTCTAGATTAAAGTAACTGTCTTTGTTTCCCTTACAAGTAGGCCAGTCTGGCTCTTATCGCATCCCATGCATGCATTTATTCTTGCACAGACTTGCTTGCATAGGGATACTCTGCCTATCTCCTGTATACTTGCATGCACTTGGCACCAGAATCAGAATTTACTTGGCACCAAAGGGCTTCTGGAGTGGGATCCACATGATCCTTGCAAGGAAGGATGGGAAGAGCTTGGCCACTCTACCATGCTCTAGAGTGTTCCAAGATTATATCACTGTGGCGCTCCAGCTCCCACTCGCTGCTACTTTGTGGACCACTCCTCTGTAGCACATGCACTATTCTGGGGTCAAATAAGCCCAGATTAGAACTTTGTAGAGATGAGGGGGGAAAAAAAAAGAAAAAACCTGGAGGAAAAACTTCTCCTGCAGGGAGATTTAGTGCTCTGAATCCTATATGCCATCACCTATTCTGGCTTCTTCAAGATTCTGTGAGTCTTTAGGGAAGAAGCATTACCTTTATGGATCCCTAATGTATGAGTCAGGGCCGACTCGACGGCACATAACAACAACAACAACAACAAATGGCTGTAAGGAGCCCTGAAAGCACAGTGATTAAGTGCTCAACTGCTACCAAAAGTTCTGAGGTTTGAACCTACCACCTGTCCTACTGGAGAAAGATGGGCAACTGCTTCTGTAAAGATGCACAGTCTTGGAAATCCTATGGGGTAGTTCCACTCTGTCCTATTGGGTTGCTGTTAG
>NW_006921771.1:6565203-6636486 GCF_000298275.1 Orycteropus afer afer
GAAAGTTTGCAGAACAAATTCACTTTCCATATAGCAGCTCACATATACTTTGTCTCATGACATTGACTACAATTTAGCACAATGCAACACCTCCGCTCCCACTTCCTCCCCATTGGCCTCTTCTCTGTGTCTTTCCCTCCATGCATTCCTGCCCTCTGAGCTGTCTCCCTGTGCATACACAGCCCTTCTTTCTCCCATGATTGATCTCTCCGAGGAGTGTATCTACCTAATGTAAATGTTCAGCTCATATTTGGCTGGAAGCCACAGAAGTAGGTTCAATTCCAGACCTGAAGGACAGCTGGAATGATAGTCTCAGAGGTTCTACCAGGCTCTATCAGACCAGCAAACCTAGTCTCTCTCTCTCTCTTTTTTTTTTAACCCCTAGTGATTTTGAGTTTCCTTCTCCCACTCTATCCAGGATCTCCTACATAGCTCCTCCTCCGAGTGGTTGATAGTGGTAGCCAGGCACCATCTAGTTCTTCTGGTCTCATGGTCATATAGGGTGAGGACTGCATGGTGTACCAGTCTCAGAATAGTTTTTCAGATAACAAATGCTCTTTCAATTTAGAGCCAAGAACTGACATTGTACCTGGACCTTGAAATAACCATGGTACCATCCTCTGCAGGGCTGTTGGTATATAGGGACTTGGGTTGAACTAGGAAACTACAGATTCATGATGCATCTTGGTGGGTGAGAGCAAGGAAAGTAGAAAATACTAAGCAATAACAACAAATATACCACAGAAGAAGAGCCAGGATCTGCCTTGGTTTTAGCAGTTGTATATGACTTCCCCTACATGACTTTGGGACCAGAGAAGGTGGATAACAAAAAACCCTGTAAGATACCTTACTACGGCAGCAGTCTTGCTGCACATTTGCCATGTCTTTTGGTTCTACTAGAGCCATTTCACCCACCTCAGCCCAGACTGTGGTTGTCAGAAGTAAAGGGTTTCAAATTCTTCATCGGCAATAGTAAAATCATAGCAGCTTATGTAGTCATTCATTCAGCAACCATTTACTGAGCTCTTCCTGTGACCCAGACATCATAGGATTCCAGTTTCAACTATAAGAGAGAGAATATATAAAAGTTCTTACAGTTTGTCTTTGCTTTTATTTTGTCTTAATTTTAAATTTGTGATTTTTATAGTCACAAAACAAGTATCTTTATGTTTTACATGTTATGAAAAAGATTCCTTATTCCCTGAAGAATTCTACCATGCCTTTATGAATTTTTATTTTTTCTGAGAAGTTGGGAGATATGTGCTTGCTGTGTCCTCTTCCCATGTTCTCCACCTTCCTTCCTTTTAGGCCTGGAAGAAGACAACCTGTGACCTCAGGGAACCCAAATCTCACTCCTGGCAGACCTTGTGACAGGGCCTAATTCACTAAGAGCCCAGGAGCTTAGTGCAGAGCATCTCCTTATGTTCTTATCTTGGCTGTGGAAGACCATGACTGTCACCTCAGAGAGGAAGTGGGCCGGAACCCAGAAGGCCAGTGGAGGGGTCTTCTTTCTCTGCAAGAATTTATTTCTAAAGTGATTTTATCACCTTGCAACACCTGTGACTTTTCAAAGCAACTGTGGAAAGCTGGGAACTGGCCACAGGCCTGACAGTCTGGGGAGGTCTGTGTTGCTGCTTTAAATTGGTTGGGATTGGAGATGCTGGGTGGGGAGGGTCAAGGGAGAGAGGTCAGAATACCTGGATGTAGAAGGCTGAGTTAATATGAAGGTTTCTGTCTCCCAAGGCCTTGTTGCCTGAGTGTTCTTCCAAGGACCATACTCACTCACATACACCATTTCCTACACGTGTGCACAGACACAATACCACACTTCCCTTCCTCTGTGTAGATGCTGCACCCCTCTTCTCCCCTCTGCTCTCCTGGGAGTGCCCATTCCTCACCTCTCACCAACACCACATTACCTTTCTTGCTCTTAACCCCAACTTCAGCCTTTCCCCAGCCCTGGCCTTTCCAGATTAGAGCTCTCTGGGGACCTGGTCCTTTTGAAAGGAAGAAAGAAAGGAAAAGGGAGGAAAACAGAAAGAAAGAGGGAAACAGAAGAATGAAACCAGACTGAGGGGGCAGTGGTGCCTGGAGCTATCTCACTGCATTACAATGAATATGGACTCTATTAAGCTCCGTTCTGCCTGTTAGTGTTTCCCGGGGCAACACAGCCCCCATATGGCAAGCATGCAGCAGATTAGGGTAGGCCCCTAGGCCGCATTGAAGGCTCTGGGGCTTGACTGGCAGTTGAACCCCCTCCCAACCTCCCCCAACTCCTCACACTTGACACTGCCTGTGTTTATCTAAAGCAAGGGGAGGGGGGCTGCTTTGGAAGGTTTTGTCCGGCTCTGAGAGAAGGGAGCGGAGGCTGGAGGCTGGGTGGGGAAAGGAAGGCTGAGGGAGGAAGGAGGGTGGAGCTGGGGTGAAAAGGGATAGGCAGGAAGGGAAGGCTTCATAAATATTCAAGAGGAGCGGTGAATGGAGAGAGAGAAATAAAGCAGATGGAATTCGTGTTAAAGAACAGCACAATCACCCTGTTTTGAGCCCTCCAAAAACAAAACAAAAAAAAAAAAAAAAAGAAGAAGAAAAAGAAAAGAGAACGACCTTCTAGAAGTGTAGGAGCTGCAGTTACCCAATTAGCAGGGTTGTCAAATTGAATTTATATGGAATGGGGTGGGGGAATTGAGGAGGGAGTGTAGAAGAAGGGAAGTTGTTTTCTTTCTCTCTCTCTTTTCCCAGTTTAGCAATAAAAGTTTTTTTTCTTTTAGTCCTCTTGCTTTCTTCAGTGGTGGATTAAAAAAAAAAAAAAACTCTGAAAAAATGAGTCCATTTTCAGGAGTATATGTGAGGAACGAAACAAGACTTCAGAGCTTTCGGGGTCACCCAAGTAACTTTTTCCTCAAGTGGTAGAGATAGGTGAGGATTAAATGCATTTTACTGAAAGCCTAGTGGCAGATGAGGAGTCAAGACATTCCCTTTATTTGTAAGACAGATGTGGCTTCTCTTGGGGGAGGGGGCATTCCTCAGAACTGAGATGGTGTGTCCATGATCCTTTTCTTTCCCCTTGCCTTGGAGGAGACCTTTGGTAGCCTGCTCTGTACTAACCGAAAGGTTGGTGATTCTGATGCATCAGAGGCCCTCACAAGAAAGGCCTGGTGATCTCCTTATGAAAGCTCACAGTGAAAAGCCCATGGAACGTGGTCCTTTTCTGCATGATCATAAGTCAGACCTGACTTGAGGGCAACTAGTGGTTTGCCTTGGTGATATGGAGAGTGATACCTGCCTGAGTGAAATAGGCACTGGCCATGTTTGTTGGTAAATTTTGGATTCAGTGAGAATGAAGAACCCAGGTTTTGCTACTCTCTCCAAAATGCCACTTTGAATATATATTCCCATGTTCAAAAACCATCAGTAGCAGCTCTGTGTCTATGGTATTAATTTTAAACCCTTTGTCCTGGTCTTCCATACCATGACTCAATCTCAATTTCTTATCTTTTTATATATTTTTTCTATTCCTTTATCATAAGCCCTCAGGAAAAAAAAAAAAAAAAAACATTGTCGTCAAGTCAATTCCAGCTTATAGTGCCCCTATAGAACAGAGTAGAACTGCCCTATAGGGTATCCAAGGCAATATCTTTATGTGGAGGCCTAGTAGCACAATGGTTAAAGCTCTCAGCTACTAACAAAAAGGTCTGCAGTTTGAAGTCACCAGCTGCTCCATGGAAGAAAGTCTGCTTGTAAAGATTTAAATGCTTGGAAAGCCTATGGGGGCAGTTTTACTGTGTCCTATAGAGTCACTAGGGAGCTCTTGACTGCTAACCAGAAGGCTGGCGGTTCAAACCCACCAGCCACTCCTCGGAAGGAAGATGGAGCAATCTACTTCCGTAGTGATAATGCCTCGGAAACCCAAGGAGGGGTCGCTATGAGTCGGGTCTGACTAGATGGCACATAACAACAACAACAACATAGAGTCACTATTTCAGCTCACTAATGCCTAGGATATCAATCTTTATGCGTTCCATTTCATTTTTGACAACTTCCAATTTTCCTAGATTCATACTTCGTACATTCCATGTTCCGATGATTAATGGATGTCTGTAGCTGTTTCTCTTCAATTTGAGTGGTGCCATATCAGCAAATGGAGGTCTTGAAAGCTTTACCTTATCCATAGGAGTAAGGCTAGGTTTACTCAGATGATGCAGCTCTTTCCCAGTCATATTTTCAGAGCCTTCTAACCTAACTTGACTATTCATAAGGTTGTGTGGTAATGTATCAAACAGTGTTTCTTTGATATTCATAAGGTTTTCCCTGGCCAATTATTTGAGAAGTGGACGGCCTCTTCCTTCTTCTTAGTCTGTCTCAGTCTGTAAGCTGGGCTGATACCTGTGTACCATGCGCATGCATCCCGCTGGGTTAGCAACACCAGTGGCTCAGCCTAAAAACTCAAATCAACATGTCACCACGGTAGAACAAACCGACAGACAGGTTTGTCTCCCTGTTGGAAACCTCTCATAGCACCCTTACCTGGGTCCCTGTGGCTGACTCCTCCTCTGTCCAGATTCCTAGGCCTTTTAATCCCCTTTCTCCTGCTCTCCCACCCTGCTGGTTTGGGTGTGCCTGAGTTCCTTTCCTCACCTGGATCCCTGCAGCTGACTGCTCCTCTGTCTGAGTTCCTGGCTTTTAATCCCCTTTCTCCCACTCTCCCACACTGCTGCTTTGGGCAGGGCTGAGTTCCTCTCCTCACCTGGATCCCTGCAGCTTGACTGAGTCAGATGGGTTGGCAATAAGTTTTTGGTTTAATCTTTATGGCAGCGGACTGCCATAGCTTTTTCCCACTGAACATCTGGTAGATTCAAACAGCAGATCTTTCAGTTAGCAGGCAAGCACTTAACCACTGCACTACCAGGGGTCCTCTTCTGGAATGTTGTTGTAGTTGTTGGTGCTGTTGAGTTCGCTCCAACTCATAGTGACCCTGTGTACAACAGAACGAAACACTGACCCATCCTGCACCATCCTCAGAATCCTTGCTATACCTGAACACATCGCCACAGCCACTGTGTCATTCCAACTCATTGAGGGCCTTCCCCTTTTTCTCTGACCCTCCACTTTACCAAGCATGATATCCTTCTCCAGGGGCTGGTCCCTCCTGACAACATGACCAAAGTAGGTGAGACAAAGTCTGGTCATTGTTGCTTCCAAGGAGCAATCCAGCTGCACTTCTTCCAGGACAGATTTGTTAGTTCTGGCAGTCCATGATACTTTCAGTATTCTTTACCCACACTGCAACTCAAAAGCATTAACTCTCACAATCATTATCCATTAGAGAGATGAAAATCAAAACAACAATGAGATACCATCTTGCTCCAGCACTAGTAGCAAAGTTCAACAAGACAGAAAATAACACATGCTAGTGAGGATGTGGAAAGATTGGGATGCTCATACACTGCTGGTGGGACTGTAAAATGGTACAACCATTGTGGAAAGCAGTATGGCAATTCCTTTAAAAGTTGGAATTAGAAATACCATTTGACCCAGTCATTTCATTACTAGATATATATCCTAAAGAAGTGAGAGCCATGACAAGAACAGACATATGCACACCCATTTTTTTTAGTTTTCTTTGTATAGGTCTTTTGTGTCCCTGGTAAGATTTATTCCCAAGTATTTTACTTTTTGGTAGCTATTGTAAATGGTATTGATTTCCTTATTTCCTTTTCAGCAGTCTCTTTGCTGGTGTAGAGGAATCCAACTGATTTTTGGATGTTGATCTTTATCCTGCCATGATGCTAAATCTGTCAATCTGTTCCAGTAGATTTTTGACTGAGTCTCTTGGGTTTTCTAGGTATAGGATCATATCATCAGCAAATAGGGATAGTTTGACTTCTTCCTTACCAATATGGATGCCTTTGATTTCCCTTTCTTGCCTTATGGCCCTGGCTAGGACTTCCAGTATAATGTTGAATAGAAGTGGTGATAGTGGGCATCCTTGTCTGGTTCCTGTTCGCAAGAAGAATGGTTTCAGTCTCTCTCCATTGAGTGCAATGTTGGCTGTTGGTTTTGTATGTTGTTGTGTTTGTTGTTATGTGCCGTCAGGTCGGACCCAACTCATAGCGACCCCTCCTGGGTTTTCGAGGCAGTATCACTACGGAAGTAGATTGCTCCATCTTCCTTCTGAGGAGTGGCTGGTGGGTTTGAACCTATTTGGTTTTGTATAGATGCTCTTTATTATGTTGAGGAATGTCCCTTCTATTCCTATTTTGATGAGAGTTTTGATCAGGAATGAGTGTTGGATTTTATCAAATGCCTTTTCTGCATCAATTCATTAAAGATTCTCTTGATGTTTAATTAATTTTATCTAAAAAAAGAATAGGAAATATAGTCAGATTTCCTAACATTTAGGGACTGACAGTGGTGCCTTTAGTCTGTATGTTAGGCAGTCAGAACAGTGCCCAGGGGATCTGCAGTGTGGAGGGCTTGCAGGGGGAATCTTACTTGTTTGCTCACTTACTTACCAGTTTTCCTGTCTTAACTTAAGTGGATTTACAGATTTTATTATTCAGTTTTAACTAAATTAACACTCACAAAAGGACAAGTGGCTTAAAGAGATTCCTACAAAGAAACTATGGGTTGAAGAGAATGCTGATAATCCAAGTGCATGCAAACAGGAAGAAGACAATGGAACTGACCCTTTTCAAGCCACAATAGGAAGTAAAACTATGAAATAGAGTCCCATCTAATGAGTCAAGGAGCTCTGGTGACATAGTGCCTAAGGCATTTGACTGTTAACCAGAAGGCTGGCTGTTCAAACCCACCAGCCATTCCTCAGAAGGAGAATTGGGCAATCTACTTCTGTAGTGATACTGCCTCGGAAACCCAAGGAGGGGTCTCTATAAGTCAAATCGACTCGACGGCAATGAGGGAGTTTTTTCTAGTAAGACAGTAAAATAATTAGCATGCAGGCACATTGTGTGAGACTACGTTCATATCGTTAATGATGAACATAGTCCAAATATATGTTCTACCTTAAAATATTACATAATGATATAAGATGAGCATGATTAGTGAGTCATTACCTCATTGTTTAAAATTTGTAAATTTTGTAAACATTTTGTAATATACCTAACATTTTAGTTTGGTAGTACATGTGTTTAATTTATAAGTAAGTAAATTTTCATGTATTAGGGATGTTGCCTAATACATGAGTATTCCACTCATAATGGAGCAAGATCATAAAAATTTGGAGACCACTGTTTAAGATAAGCCTTCTGTGCCAGCCAATTGAGGCACTACCCGTATGTTTTAGTTATCTAGTGCTACTCTAACAGAAATACAAGTTGGTGGCTTTAACAAATAGATTTATTTTCTCACAGTTTAGGAGACTGTTAGTGCTCCTGGCTCTAGGGGAAGGGTTTCTCTCTGTCAGCTCTGGGGGAAGATCCTTGTCTCTTCAGCTGCTGTTCTTTGGCTCCTTGATGATCTCTATGTGGCATGGCATCTATCTTCCCCCATCTCTGCTTGCTTGTTGCTTGTTAATCTGCCTTTTTATACCTCAAGAGATTGATTTAAGATACATTTTATACTGATACTTCCATATACATAACAAAGAAAACCCTATTCCTAAATGGGATTATAACCACAAGCCAAACCCATTGCCATCAAGTTGATCTCAACTCATAATGACCCTACCGGACAGTAGAACTGCCCATAGAGTTTTCAAGGCTGTGTCTTTATGGATGCAGACTGCCTCATTTTTCTCCCCTAGAGAGCTGGTGGGTTCAAACAGCCAACCTTTTGGTTAGCAGCCAGATGCTCTAACCACTGTACAACCAGAGTTCCTTGTTTATAACCACAGGTATAGTAGAATTTACAATATGTATTTCTGGGAACACAATTCAATCCATAACACCATAGACAAGCAGACCTGCTTTCCTGCCTGGTCAGTGCTCACTCACGTGAAGTGCCCTTCTCCCCCTTACATATGCTTATCCCAAAAGGCTCAGGTTCAAAACCTGCATCTAGAAAACCTTTCCTGAGGGCCTGAATTGAAAATGATCTCCTTCCTCTTCTTTTATTTGCCACTTCCCATTTCTGACTGCATTGGTGATCAGTTAAGGTATTATGTGAAGAGTACAGAAGTTGTTATATGAGATTAATCCCAAAATTTCAGTGGTTTTGTGCAACAAAGTTTTATTTCTTCTCATGTCATAGACTGAACTGCCACCTATCTTGTAGAGATGCCTTCAGATCACCAAGGCTGGAGAAGGAAGAAATTTAAGAGGCTCCCCGGCTCTTACTGCCTTGGCATGGAAATGACACCTAACACTTTCATTTATATGTCATAGGCTAGCACTAGTCATGTGGCCCTAAACTGAATGAAGAGGAGGCTGGGAAATGAAGAGGAGTTTATGGTCATTTGTGAAGCATTAGCTGATTTTGTTTTACGCATCTCAGGACTGCATCTGTGTTCCAGTACTCACACTTTAATACACATGGTCTTGTATGTAGTTGTTAGAGGCGGTTGAGTCGGTTCCAACTCATAATGATCCTTTGTACAACAGAACAAAACACTGCGCAGTCCTATGCCATCCTCACGACTGTTGTCATGCTTGAGCCCTAGGTTGCAGCCACTGTGTCAATCTCTCTTGTTGAGGGTCTTCCCCCTTTATTTATGACCCTCAACTTTACCAAGTATGATATCCTTCTGCAGGGACAAGTCCCTCCTGATGACATGTCCAAAGTACGTAAGACGAAGTCTCTCTACCCTCGCTTCTAAATAGCATTCTGGTTGTACTTCTCCCAAGACAGATTTGTTCATTCTTTTGGAAGTCCGTGGTATATTCAATATTCTTTGCCAACATCTTAATTCAGATGCATCATTTCTTCTTTAGTCTTCCTTATTCATTGTCCAGCTTTCGCATGCATATGAGACAATTGAAAAGACCATGGCACGGGTCAGGTTCACATTAGTCCTCACAGTGACAGACTAGGGTATGTATGTAGTCCATAGTAATTTTTTTTCTTCCCAATAATATTAATAAAAATTTGAAAAACATAATTTTTAATAGAAGACAGATATACAAAATCTAAATAGGGAATAAGGTAGAAATAGAGGCTAGTTCAGAGCATGGCTCATACTTAAAAAGATCAAACCGTTTTATTCTCCACTGTTTGATACAGAGTGGTTCTAGATAGATTTCTAGACAGTAGTCTAAAACTGTACTGCCCAATATCATAACCACTAGCCACTCATAGCTATTTAAATTAAAATGAAATAAAATAAAAATTTCAGTTCTTCGGCCACACTAGCTACATATTAAGTATTCATTTAGCTACATGTGGTTAGTATCTAATGTTTTGGGCAGTGTAGATATAGAACATTTCATTGATAAAATTCTGTTGGACAGCACTGCTCTAGAAAGTGAATGGAAGAGGTTTGTATGAAGAACAATAGGAGATTTTTCTTGATCAGGCTGTAAATGGTAAAGGATTACACAGACAGTTACTGTTATAGATAATAATTTAGATGGAATTTTTTAATACATAAGAAAGTAAATTCAGAAACATTCTAAAATTAGTTCTAAAATGTACAAGCAGTTTGGTTAACATGGCCCCAGAAACAATTTACTTGGGGCAATGTTGGGACAGTGGAAAGAGCACGGCACTAAGAGTCAGAAGACCTGAGGTAAAGCCCTAAATCTCACTTAATTATCTGGGAGACTGTCAGAAAATCACTTATCCTTTCTGAGCCTTGCTTTCCTCATTTATAACAGCTGGGGTGCATTATTGGAATGCATAATTTGGTATTATTCTAAGCTATTTATTTTCTCTGAGGGTGCTCCTAATTTAAAATGGTTCCCTTTAAATAGGAGCTCTGGTGGCATAGTACCTAAGGCATTTGACTACTAACCAGAAGGCTGGCAGTTCAAGCCCACCAGCAACTGCTTGGAAGGAAGACTGGGCAATCTACTTCCATAGAGATACCTCCTAGGAAACACAAGGAAGGGTCACTATGAGTCGAAATTGACTTGATGATAGTGAGTTGGTTAGTTTTTTAATTATTAAAATATTTTTAGGTAAAAATGCCCTTTCTTAATTTCCTCTCTAAAACTGATCTAAACTCACATTTTAAGTCCTCTGAGCATGAAACTCACTTATTTCCTTGGTATTTCCCCCTGTGCCAGTCTGCACAGGAGTACCACTCTTTTCTTGGAGCTGGGACTGCTGACACTCATAGATGGTCCCATCCCCCAGCCCAGCCACCAGGCTTTTAGGAGCAAAGCCTTTCTCTACTTTCAGAGACAACTGAGAATTTTTTTTGGGTGGTCAGTGGGGTGGGCAGATGGTTCAGCCATATCTGACTTTGAGTTGTCAGATATTGTACAAAAATGCAGATGTGCAAAAAAATATAATTTAGAGACATAAGTATTTCTTTTTTCCTTGTAGCTACCCCCTCTAAAGACAGATGTCATTCTTGCTACTAAGTGAATATTTTTTTAAAGTCTCTTCTTGCTGTCTGCTGGATAACTCTCTCCTGTTCAGCCCAACTTTGTTATTGGTCTTAGCACATCCAAAGGGTGCGTTTTGTGCTGTAGACCACCGAGGCTTCCCTTTCTAAGACAGCTAGGGGTGGACTTATCAGCATTATGCTAGACAGCATGGGTGCTCTGGCCAGGCACCTTGCCCTTGTGGCTTTGTCTCACTCTTCCTCAGACCAGTCACCCAGTCTTCTTGGGAGAAGGTGGGGTGGCTTCTTCCTGCTGATGATCGACTCTGAGTTGTTTGTAATTTTCTCAAAAAATAAATTCTCTGAGGCTACAAATTTCTCATGCTTGGTCTCAAGCCCAGAAGTGTGTTTTGTTGTTGTTTCTGGAAAGTTTCAAATAACGTTTATTTGGAGATTATTTTAGTGGGAACATTTATGTCAGCAGTTGAACCTCTCACACACATTTTCTTTTATTCTTTGTATTCAAATAACCCTTAAAGATGCCAAGTACCCAGGCTTCAATGAAGAATTCATGGCAAGAATTCATTTCCCCTTCTCTCTCATTTTTCATTTTTTCCCCCTTGATCACTCCTCTCTCTCTGAGAAAATGCATAGAAAACAAGGCCTCCTTTTCTCATCCAAATACAGGACAAGCTTTGCATTGCCATGAAAAGTAATAGACCTTACTGTTGCCTTCACTCAACTCTTAAACTGTACCTTTTTCTTTTCACAATGGGGCGAAGTTACAGCGCAAATTGCATTTCAATTTAAGCCTTACTTGTTTTTATTTAAAAAAAAAAAAAAAAAACCTTAAGGCAATGTTGTCAGAAACATAAGTCTTTGGAATTATTATCTTTTCAGACCAAACTCACTAAGTAACTTGCTCCAGGAAGTAACTCCATTTCCCCAGCTGCTAAATAAGATCCATCATACCTACAGTGACTGCACACTCCCCCCGCCCCCCCTTTTTTTTAAATATTAGTTACAGTTCTACTTATATGTGATTTAGACTCTACATGCCATGTTTTGGAGCGCTTATAATGGTACCTGCTTGCAGGTCTCTTTTGGGGATGAATGAGTTAACTCTTCTTCCCCTTTGGATACCTGCTTCCTCTCACCCCCTTTCCCTCTACAGCTACTTTTCTTTTCTCCTTGTTGCTTTTAAAAGCAGTGCTGGTGGCTGGCAGCAATAGTGGGATCTGTTTCCATTTTGAACTTTATAAATCACCAAGGGTGCAGAAGTAACAGGGATTGTTTGGCTGGTCCTCCTTAAGCAGGAGGGGGTCTGGGCTGAATTTCCTCAGTAAAACCTTTGTCGACTTTACAACCCAGACACCTCTGTAGACTCTCTGTGTTCAGATAAGGAACAGCTCTCCCTACCTGCTTTGTCTTCTTGTCCTCTTTGCCTTTTAATACTTTGTATTCATTGGATCTCTTCCTCCCCCTCCCTTCCTTTCTTTTAGCCAGGAAGGACCTGAACAGTTTCCCTTCATTCCAACTCACCGAACCCGTGGGGATCAGAGTAGAACCGTGCTCCACGGGGTTTACAATAGCTGATTTTTCTGAAGCTGATTGCCAAACCTTTCTTCCCAAGTGCCTCTGGGTAGACGTGAACCACCTACCTTTGGTTAGCAGCCAAACATGTTAACTGCACTACCTAGGGACCTAAGAAGGAAAAGGTATTATCAGTCTCCTTACTAGGAACTCATGCAGTGTTCTCTGTAAATACATCATTTTTTGGGGGAAAAGTAAATTAGAGTATTAAAACATGTATCTGGAAAATTAGGGAGCTCTGGTAGCGTAATGCCTAAGGCACTTGACTGCTAACCATAAGGCTGGAGGTTCAAACCCATCGGCCACTCCTCAGAAAGAAGATGGGGCGATCTACTTCCATAGTGATACTGCCTCGGAAACCCAAGGAGGGGTCACTATGAGTTGGCTCGATGGCACATGACAACAACAATAATATCTGGAAAATTGAGAAGAATCCAAAGCTTGCTTTTTTGGTAATAGTTTACATATGTATTAATGAACTTTTTCTCTGGAAGTCACTGTTAAAAATCTTCACTGCATCATCTTTATTCCAATTATGTTTGTTAAGCACCTATTACTTGGTGCTTATAGCCCTGATAGAAAAGATGCAACACAGCAGGATGATACTGTGGTAAAAAGCACAAAGTTTTGTAATCAGTCTAACCTGGGTTTCAGTTCAGGTCTACAGTTACGTGGTTTTAGGCAAGATTATATTTGGACCTCAATTTCTTCACCTGTGAAATGGGGATAATAGTATTCTCCTTGTAGAGTGGTTGTGAAGATCAAAAGGGACACTTTGTACAAAGAGTTTAATTCCATACCTGTACACAGTGGCAAACATTCTAATAAAGTTTCACTTTGCTGTTAACAGCAGAGTTCCTGGGTGGTACAGTTGCTAACCAGAAGGTTGGCAATTCAAACCCGCCAGCCACTCCTCAGAAGGAAGGTTGGGCAATCTACTTCTGTAGTGATACTGCCTTGGAAACCCAAGGAGGGGTCGCTATGAGTCAGGTCCGACTCGATGGCAAATAACAACAGTTGGTTAAGTACTTGACTACTAATTGAAAGGCTGGTGGTTCAAAGCCATCCAGCGGTGTCTCAGAAGAAAGGTGGGGTGATCTGCTTCCAAAAGGTGGCAGCCTTGAAAGCCCATTTGAGTGCAGTTCTCTTCTGCACACATGGGTTGCCATGAGTTGGAATCAACTAATGAATATCAGCACTTTGATGTACTGGATTGTCTTTAAAAAAAAAGAACCAAAAAAAAAAAAAAAGCTTTATCTCTACATCCACAGGAAATTATTGTAATTTGTCAGGAAAGAACTTTTGAAAAGCCTCTTTAAAAAGTTTCTTTCAAAACACTATTAGAAAACATCCCCTTTTCCTTTCCTAGTGCAATCAAGGAGTCTTGGAAGTGCTCTAATGTAGAAGTCATAAGGCGACAGAATGAATGAAAATCAAAGGGGAAAAGTTTTTTAAAAAATAAAAAATGCAGAATGTTAGCATAGGGGCTAGGGTCCTAGATCTGACGTCTCTCTTGGCTCTTGTTTAGGGTCTTATCAGGCAGAGCACATGCGGGGCATGGCCTCTCAGCAGCCAAGTGGAAAGCAACAAAGCTAACAGCCCTTGAAGAAGCCAAAGGTGGAGGCCGATCCGAGGCACTTTCCACACAGAGTGAGATCTTTGAGCCCATCTTCAGATCTCTAGGCCTGGAGTGCTGGGATTGAAAGGCTCAAGACCATTTCTTACAAATTACTGTGAAGCCAGCAAAGACTTTCAGAGATGCGAGCAGCACAGATCTCACAGTTGGGAGCTTTACTAATTCCCTTGATTTTTCAGTGGTAACTGTAAGTCTGAAAGAATCAGTAGTTAGATGAATCAGTCCAGAAGAGTTAACATTTTTAATATATGTCACACTCTTGGAAATATTACTATTATTACATGAGCATGATTACGGAGGACTTAGTCACTGCCCAGGTTATTGGCATGTGGCCTTAAAGCACTGCTTGAAACTCATACTGATGCCTCACTACCTACTTAGGATATTGATTAGAAAGCAACTACAACAAACAGAAAACACTCCCCAAGTTGCCATCAAGTCGATTCCAGTTCATGACGACCCTTTGTCCATTAGACTAGAACTGTACTTCTTGGGGTTTTCAGTGAATGATTTTGCGGAAGCACATAGCCAGTTCGTTCTTCTCAGGCACCTTTAAGTGGACTTGAACCTCTAACCTTTTGGCTTGGCTGTGAGCCCATTAACCATTTGCAACACCCAGAGAACTCCAAGCATATTGACATACCTTCCTTTACTTGCCTAATGTTCTGTAAGTACACCAGTAAAAAGCATAGCTAATAGAAGCAAAATCTTGGTTTTAACTGTCACAAAAGTGTGTATGTGTTAGCATGTACTTCTGCCCCCATGTGATTTCATTGACTCTTTTAGAGACAGTAGTTTGAAGGAGGCATAGTACTGTGACAGAGAGGAGTTAGAGTTCTAGGCAGGTAATAAGAGGGTAGTTGATAGCCGAGAAAAGTCATCAGGTGGCTGGATGTACAGCATAATCTGTTGCCCAAGGAAGTTTGTTCTGGGTTAGAGATGCAACCTGGGCAATCATCAAGAGCAGAATGGAACACACCAGAATTCAAGCATCAAGGGTAGAGGGATATGGAAGTCAGCAAGTGAAGCAAGGCATATGCCCTGAAAAAGTGGGGGTTCTTTGCTGATGTGTGACATTTGTCTCTGCTAGAGGTTATACAGACAGCTGAGAAGGGTAGGGTTAATTCCAGGAATAAAAAAGAGTTCACAGGAATACAGGCATAGAGCTAGGATGAGGAGAATCAAAGTAGAAAATCTTTAGTGAGTTGATAATTCATTCTTTAGTAACATCCCCTAAAAGGGGGATCCTATAAGCCTTATAAGGAGCTCTGGTGGTGTAGTGGCTAAAGCATTTGGCTGCTAACCAAAAGGTAGGTGGTTCGAATCCATCAGCCAGTGTGTGGAAAAAAGATGAGGTGGTCTGCTTCCACAAAGATTTACACCCTTGGGAATGAAATGGGGGTCACTAGAATCAGAATCAACTCGATGGCAGTGAGTTTGGTTTTTGGTTGGGAGCTCTGGTGGCGTAATGCATAAGACATCTGACTGCTAACCAGAAGGCTGGTGGTTCAAACCTACCAGCCACTCCTCAGAAGGAAGACTGGGCAAATCTACTCTTGTAGAGATACCACTTTGGAAACCCGAGGTGGGGTCACTATGAGTTGGGACCAACTCAACGGCAGTGAGTTTGGTTTTATTTATTTATTTTTAATGTCTTATACACATGACACTGCTCTTCCCTAATAGTCTGCACTAGTATTTTTAAAGGCATAAAATCACCTTCTAGCTCGAGGGGTCAATTCCTAAGAAGCTTCTCTCAGGTGAGAAATAGTATGAGAGTGTTCTCCAGGCTTCCAGTGGCTTGGCCAAGTCTACATTTCAAATGTCACCAGCATATGCAATGGAAGCTGGAGTGGGAGACAAAGCCAGATCTTATGGTGACTACAGGGACATCCCAGGTGTTCTCACCATGGCCATTCCTCTCTCTCTGTCTCTCACAACAGAGTGTTTCAGGGGACTGCAGTATCTCTTTGAGTGACCCACAGTGGCTTATGGGACGTTGGCTTCAAACCACCTGTGATACACCATACTGCGTGGGATGGCAATTCAGAGAGGAAGGAGGCCTGAGGTCACACTTGCCTGCCTCATCTTAGCCACAGCAGGCTGCTTTGCAGACTTGAGTGAGTACTTTCCTTCTCTTTCTTAGCCTGCTTCTCTTGGAAGAGAACACTTTGCCCTAATATAAAATGGAAGCATTAGCATTCTACAATAACTCTTTAAAAAGGCCTTCCTCTCCCTGGATTTCAAAGAACAGTTCGCTCTCACTGGCCTCCGGGGACATGCTCAAGAATACAAGATGAGAAATGATCACAACAAAATGGTATTTTATCCATTCAGAGACATACCAGAGGAGGAGGGGATAATAATAATAACTGCCTTTTATGGAACATTCATTAATGAGGTCTGACAAGCAATTTCTAAATTTACACACATTGTTTCACACAACAACCCTGTGGGGCAAGTATCATTAGCTCTGCTTTAGAGATAAAA
This sequence comes from Orycteropus afer afer, assembly GCF_000298275.1. Lineage (NCBI taxonomy): Eukaryota > Metazoa > Chordata > Mammalia > Tubulidentata > Orycteropodidae > Orycteropus > Orycteropus afer. Next base: position 6,581,367 of record NW_006921771.1, read on the forward strand.
AACTGAGACTCAAGGGGCTAAAGTCACACTGCTCAGAAGTACTGGCACTGGGATTCAGAACCAAGTCTCTCTAATTCCAAAGCCTGAGCTCTTACACCTTTACACTACACTGCTACTCCAAATCTACTTTCTGGGAATAAGGACAGGTTGAAGAATGAACCCAAGGGCAATAGAGTTACTCAGAGAATGACCAGGTCGTCTGCAGTCCTCAGCTCTGGAAGGCTGTCTGGGTGTTGTTGGTTTCTGGGGTGCATCAGTTCATTGCTGCGTCTCCGTTCTTCCTCCAGATGAGGTCCCTCAGGTCACTGTCCAGCCTGCTTCCACTGTCCAGAAGCTTGGAGGGACTGTGATCCTGGGCTGTGCGGTGGCACCTCCGTGGATGAACATCACCTGGCGCCTGAATGGGAAGGAGCTGAATGGCTCAGACGATGCTCTGGGCCTCCTCATCACCCGTGGGACCCTCATCATCACTGCCCTCAACAACCACACCGTGGGACGGTACCAGTGTGTGGCCCGGATGCCTGCAGGGGCCGTGGCAAGCGTGCCGGCCACTGTGACACTAGCCAGTGAGTGCTACTCTCCATCCTTCGCCCCTCTGCCTTGTGCTATGATCTTTCTTCCTCTCTCCCTCTTTCTTTCTTCCCTACCATTCAAACAACCCATGGTTGGTCTTACTTTAAACACCCACTGCCATCAAGTTGATTCTGACTCCTAGCAACCCTCTGTTGCAGTTGTTGTAATATGCTGTTGAGACGATTTCAACTCATAGTGACCCCTCCTTGGCTTTCTGAGGCAGTATTAGTATGGAAGTAAATTGCCCCATCTTGCTACCAAGGAGTTGGCTGGTGGGTTTGAACTGCCAGCTTTCTGGTTAGCAGTCAAATGCCTTACGCACTATGCCACCAGAGCTCCTAGTTTATTCAGTTTATTACTTATATCTCATGTCTTTTTTTCTATATATAACCACTTCACAATTTTAGAATATGAAGTAAAGCTCGAAAAAGAAAATTGTCTGATACTCAGTTATAGTGACAGAAGTATTTTATCTGTATACATGCTACCAAAGTGAGCACCAAAGTGTTTCATTTGATCAGCAGAGTTTCAAACTTTTTGTCACCCATCAACCCTATGGAACATAATAGAATTGCCTCATAGGGTTTCCAAGGCTATAAATCTTTATGGAAGCAGACTGCCACATCTTTTGTCCGCAGAGTTGGGGGTAGGTTCAAACCGTCAACCTTTTAGTTAGCAGCCCAATGCTTTAACCACAGAACCACTAGAGCTCCTAGCCTTATGCTAAAAGGTGTTGTAAACGCTGAATTTTCAAATCAGAGAGCTGTAACTACCCAATAATCCCTCAGTGGTCTAATCATAGCATGGGGGACCATTTTGCCACTGTGAATATTCATTCTAAATAGGGGCGATGCTTAGACTCACGACAGAGAGAGAGGCAAGCGTTCTTGACATGGTTGAATTATTTCTTTGAGTCCCAGAACTGGGTCGTGCCATGCCCTTCAGTTTGGACACCCTGTGGTTGTAGATGCCATTGTGCAAACTACTTGTCCATCACCTTCCAGTTCCCTTGCTCATCCCTACCGCCCACAATCAGAGGCTATATGTTACTTGGACAGAGCCTCCCCATCCTGGATTTGGCCTCCTGTCTTTCTGTGAGTGGCAGGCATATACCAAATGCCTGGAATATAAGTAATAGAACACAATGAAAAGAAACTGTGTGACAAAGAGGTGAGAGGAGAAAAGAGAAGAGATAAGTGACAGCTCTGACAGAGGAGGATGCCGGGAAAAGACTTCATATTACTATTATATTTAATTAGCACTTGAGTGCACTATGTTCCAGGCATAATATATACATTATCAGATTCTCTACCCATTATGCATAGAGCAAAATGAGACTTGATTGATTAAATAAACTACTGAAGGGTACAGAGAAGTCTTTCTTATAAGTTGAGCTAGAGCCAGGAAATATTAAGAATTGCCTCCAATTTGGCCTCTTTCTTGGAACCTCAGCTGTAGGGAATAGGGAAATTCATTGGAACTTTAATGGTATTTGAATTTAACTTTGAGATGATTTCCAGAGTTTGTCCCTCAAGACTTGGCAGGGACCTCTGTCCCTGACAGCCTTGCTTGGGGCTTCCATGTTCACCATTATCATCACCCTCTGGGATGATGTGATTTCAGGATATTGGTTGTCTTAGTTTATGGATCATGCCTGAGGCAGCAAACTTCCTAAATGCCCCTCTATCAATGCCAGTTGGGGTCTCAGTGTGTGTGAGGCATAGATTCTGGGAGGGAATGTTGAGAGATGGGAAAGCAGAAAAAGCCCTTCCCTGCCTTCTGGTCCACAGAGCCCCAGAGGTACATCACTCAATTTTAGTGACAGAAGTATTTTATCTGTATACATGCTACCAGGAGAGAGGAATGCAGGTCACAAGCAACACTTTGTTCTAGGGAAATAGTCAAGGGGAGAAAGGCAGGGTGCATCCCCAGCTGTCTCCCCTGGAATCAGGCTGACCTTGGGCTGCTTTGTGGACCCTCCTCATACAGTGGGAGTACTGATTGAGTGTCAGGGATCCAGAGAGCAGCCTGTGAGTGCTCAGTGAGGGAGCCCTACCAGTGTTGCATATCAGGAGGGGGTGCAGGGGTTGCCAGGAGACTTGGTCGAGGAGGGTAAGAAGACAGAGCTGAAAGGGATCCTGTCATCACAGCAACAAGGGCTGAGGTCAGAGCTACGCTTCCTACCATCATACTCCTCATCTGCTTTTTAAAACTGTAATTACACTAGAGAAAGTTTAGAATATACAAAAAATACTGTCTCCCCTAAGCCCAGCATCCTCACACAACTACGTTACTGTTTTGTAGTCTGCCTGTCTAGTCTTTATCTGATTTTTACGTTGTTGTAATGACACTACTGAATGTACAGTTTTTATTTAATTTCTCCCCTTGACATTGTGATAAGCATTTTTTATTATTTATTATATGATCATAATTCACTCTTTTCTTTCGTAATGAATGCAAAATGCACATTGTATATAGTAAAGTTGGCAAGGTATACTAATCTTAAGGGAAACAACTGATGCATGCCCTGATGGCACAGTGGTTAAGCACTCAGCTGGTAACAGGAATATCAGTGGTTTGAGTCCACCAGCTGCTCCTTGAGGGAAAGATGATGTAGTCTGCTTCCATAAAGATTATAGCCTTGGAAACTCTATTAGGCAGTTCTGCTCTGTCCTATAGGATCACTATAAGTCAGAATCAACTAGGCAGCATTGGGTTTGGGTTTTTATACCCATGTGATCATTGTTCCAGCAGGCTCCCTTCTGTCCCTTCCTGGTTAATGCCATCCCCCCCTTTCCCCACTGGAGCATGCTTGTAATTATTACTGGTCCTAAAACATCCCCTCAAGTGGCTGTGCCATTGTGTACTGACCCTTATCCTATTGCTGGGCAGTTAGGTCTCTTCCAGTCGTTCATTATGACAAATAAGATGTACATTGAGCACTGTTTGTGACTTTGAAAGGTAATGCTGCTCATCTAGCGGGAGAAAGAAAAGGAGAGGTTTTATCTGCAAATGGTCAGCAGCATGTGTGTCTGTACAGAATCATTTCAAGAAACTCCATAACCATTAATTTGGCCTAGTCAGGAGGTGCCAAGGCACTTGACTGCTAACCAGGAGGCTGGCGGTTCAAACCCACCAGCCACACCTCGGAAGGAAGGTTGGGCAATCCTACTTCTGTAGTGATAACTGCCTCGGAAACCCAAGGAGGGGTCGCTAGGAGTTGGGGCCGACTCGATGGCAAATAACAACAACAACAGTCAGGAGGCAGGCTGAGGCTTTTATTATTTGAAAGAAGAGAGAGTTGAAAAATAGAAGTTTTATTTTGGAGCCTTCCTTTGGCTTCAAGGTGTATCTGTGTGAGGAGGGACAATTTATAGCATTGTTTAAAAAAAAAACAAAAAAAAACACCCTGGCTGCTTCTTTCCTTTGGTGCTTGAGGGGGATCTGCAGTTGGCAGTGAGGACAAAGAAAGGGTTTGGTCACTACCCAAGAAGACACAGTGAGAGAGGAGCTTGTGCAGGAGCCGAGCTGTTCTTATTGGAAAGCCAAGAACTATTGGCTTGTCATTTAGACATGAATCAGAAGTGAAATGTTTGGACCTGCCTGGAAGGATGGAGAAGTGCTGGAAAGAGAGAGCAAGTTCAAGGGGCTGTGTCATGGAGAAGAGGGAGGGGTGGAACTGCAGCCTCCCAAACCTGCAGGCAGTGGTGGGGTGGCGGGAAGGCGGGAGGGGCAGGAGAAGGGGGTGCTGTCTTTGGGCTGATGCCATTGGGGGATTTGGCCCAGACATAGCAGTTAGATTAAGTTTCTGAAAGCACATTCCCAAGTAGAATGGGGGCTGTGTTTTACTAGTTGGCTGACGTGGGAGGGAGGCGAGCAGTAGAGGGAATTACCCAAGGCAAGGTCTGCATTTAGAGGAAGGCAGGGCAGTGGCAAGCCCATGCACACACACACAAGCACAGCCACACACACATCATTTAATGCTTCCTTTTCCTGTAGCCTCTTCTGCATGTGCTTAGATGTGCATCCTCAGACAAAGCAGTTGCTGTTTGGCCTACCTGACAAGAGGCTGCCTCCTGTGTGAGTTCCACTGGAACTCACTTCACTTGATGCATTAGATGAGGGGAGCTAGGTCTGGGCTCAAAGATTTAGGAGATGAGAAGGAGGTGTCTAGCAGAAGAGCTTTCCTACTCAGGACCCCTCAACACTAGGTGTTAGAGGTTCCCCTTGGAACTCATCCTTACCTGGTGACATCAGCTTCTGGTCTTCAGATAAAATGTTGTTGTTGTGTGCTGTCGAGTCAAACTTGACTCGTAGCAGCCCTCCATGGGTTCTGAGGCGGTATCACTACAGAAGTAGATTGCCCCATCTTCCTTCCGAGAAGTGGCTGGTGGGTTTGAACCACCAGCCTTCTGGTTAGCAGTCAAGTGCCTTAGGCACTATGCTACCAGAGCTCCCTCAGATAAAATAGAGCCTGGAAATTAAGAACCACAATGAAGAGTCTCACCTGTGCACTCCACCTTCCACTCCAGGCTGCCTTGGCTGTATGGACAATGGCTGTCTCCTTCTCTGTGGAGGCACCCACTTACTCTCCTCTGTGGACATTTTTTTTTCTTTGTAGCCTAAACGTTTCCTTTTTTTTGGACAAATCTCTTATTGCTTATGCCTCACTTCAAACCATCCCATCTGATTGTTGTTTTTTTGAAATGGTTTTGGCTTTCATCTCCTTGATTCCTCTTCTTTTTACCTTTCTTTTCACAAGTTTCATACCAAGGAGGCAACCATTCACTCCACATGGCTCAAACATTCCCACTCTGGGCTCTTGAACCAACAATGGGCATTACTAATTGAACACGAGACTCTTTCTTACTAGACCCTGATTCAGTCTCAGAATTGCTCGCAACATAGTATGGCAAGTAGCCACACCAATTCATCAGAGCTGGCATCAACTTGAAAGCTATTTTCTATCCCTTAGTTGCAATAATAGGAGCTCTGGTAGTGTAGTGCCCAAGGCATTCGACTGCTAACCAGAAGGTTGGTGGTTCAAACCCACCAGCCATTCCTCGGAAGGAAGGTTGTGCAATCTACTTCCGTAGTGATACTGCCTCGGAAACCCATGGAGGGGTCACTATGAGTCAGATCCTACTCAATGGCAGTGAGTTTGATTTTTGGTTTTTAGTTCCAATAACCTACCTCTCAAATTCTTACTTAATTCTTTATTTTTTTAGCTTTTTGTAAGTTTTCAATTCTTCAATTAAATGATAAGTAGTTACCAGGTAACTGGTTCTCTCTCTACAAAGTTTAGTTCTCCAACTAATAATGTGAAGTCTTAAGTTGAAGATGGTATATGAGAACAGATCTATAACTTCTCCGTAAGGCCTTTGAGCACTAAGACGAGAAGGCATTTCTGAATTATCCTCTCCCTTGGCTTCAGAGGTCAGAAGGTGAGGCAGCAGCTGACACTGGTGACCGCTGACAGGAAAGGAGGGAGTTCCCTTGGGCAATGGTCTTCATGACTCTGTGACCTTTAGGAAAGGTCAGGAGGTAACCAGGGGTGTGGTGTTACCACAGTTTGACACATGAATGAAATGAAGAGCCACAGTGGGGGGAGGGAACTAGAGAAAAAAAAAAAAAAAACATTGGATTGAAGTCTTACCTCTGCCACTTAACGATTGCATGACTTTGGGCAAGTCACTTCATCTCTCATATCCCCACAACTGTGAAATGAGCATAGTAATACTTGTATCACCCATCCTGTGAAGTTTTTGAGTATCAAACACAGCAATATGTAATGATAATATTTTGAAGCATTTTGCAAATTTCAGATTTCATTCATTCACTCATTTGGTTAACAAACCTTTGTGGAATATCTCCTTGCAGGAGGCTCTGGGGCCTGTGTGCCTGCTTCTAGCCTTCTACTGCCTGACTCCATTCCAGGAACATCCCTTCGCATGAGAGCTCAGGGGGTGACAGAGCTTCCAATCATAAACCAGTTGCTAATGAGTTGATTCCAAGTCAGGGCACCCTCATGTGTGTTGGTGAAGAACTGTACTCCATAGGTTTTTCAGTGGCTGATTGCTTTGGAAGTAGATGACCAGGTCTTTTCTCTGAGGCACCTCTGGGTACCCTCCAACCTTAACCTTTCAGTTAGCAGCTGAGTATGTTAACCATTTACACCACGCAAGGACTCCCATCCAGTCATAGCCAGAACCAAGAGAGAAGACTGTTTTGTTAAGATGAGAGCACTACCCCATTTCCTATGAATTTCATAGCTCCCATTATATATCCCCAGCCCAGACCTCTGTGTTCACAGCCACCTCTAAAACAGCCTCTGGTGTCACCACATTGCATGTTGTCAGCGTAGCCCACAGAGCTGCCCATTTTGTTTCTGTTGGTTCACCACTGCCTGTTCTTCCATCCAGAGGGCCACTTTGATCCAGACACACATACATTGTGACTGACCCTGGCCCTCAGCATGGTGTATTCCACAGACAGAAGTCACAGCTCCTTTTGCTCAGCTCTCCTACATGGGATACCCATCAGACTCTTCACTGAGGTCTTCTGGGCTTGGACCCTAAAATGCAAGGGGCATTTAAGGAGCACTGTAGACTTTTCTTCCTTAAAGTATTCTTAGTTTCATTTAAACCCTACCATTCTCAAATATACCATCTGTATAGTTTAAGAACATTTCTCTTTGAAGGCAATTGAAACTAGAGTCCCCTTAAATCCAGCTCCAAGAATCATTATTGGTACCTTTAGACCTAAACGTTTCCACACTGCTGGTGCCATTATTCTTCCCAAACTTTGTGGAGTGATAGACACCTTTCAGTCCTCTGGATGTTGTACTTTCAGTCTTGGAGAAGCTGTACCATTGGAAAACCAGACATGGAGCCTTGTTGTCACTGCCCCTACCTGGGTGCAGGAACAGCTTTATCAAGCCCTTTTGGCTTTGCACAGGACTGGTATTAGGAATTGCTGTGGCCACAGGCATCTCTGAGACAAAATTGTAGCTCACTTTTGATGATTTCATTAAGGCTTTCATTTCTGAATCCTAATTTTCTCTCAGTCTTGGGCCTTCATTTTAATTTATATCTCTCTGGGTCTTGGTTTTTCACTTTAAAAGTTTATATTTATAGAATATATTCTGATAATCCAACTTAAATCCTTGGTGGAATGTAGGGGTCGAGATAGAATTTATCTTTGATTTCCAGCAGTCCCTACAGTGACTTGCCCAGAATATATTTTGTTACCACAATTCATATTCAAGGTCTTTAGTTTCTTCCTCAGCACCTTACCACTTAAGAGTATGTGCTATTCCTAAAGATTCTATGAAACAAGATAAGACCAAGGTTCATGATTCCACTTGGGTAATAGCAAACCACACATTCTCTGGCTCTGAGCCCTATATTTGGACATTCTAAGGGTGGTGCTCTGAGAATTGAGAGTGTTTAGAATTCCCAACAGAGCATAATAAACTTGGTCCTTGACATGAACAATCTCTAGGAGTAGTGGAGAAGGTGAACTGAAGTAACCTATAAGCCATAAAGCAAATTGGACCAATAAGTTGTCTAGTAGAGATGTAAACAGATTTTAATGGGAGCTCAGATAGTAGCAATGATTGATTTCAATTTCAGTGGATTGAGGAAGACTTAGGAGTTGAGTCTTCAAGAATGTGCGTAGGACAACCTTTATCTCTAATTCTTTGGAGTCCTCACATGTCTTTCTCAGGCCTTCAACAGCTGAATTAAACTCTCACATCATGTATGTAAGTGCCCTGTGCACCTTTGACAGTTCAGAGGCCTGTTATCTCCATAGTGAGTTCGAGCAAATTTTTAGTCTAGCCAAATTCTTAATCTCTCTTTCTTGCTTCTGGATCCTGTTCTCCGCTTGCCTCAGTTCTGTTCCTCATCTCTTTTCCCTTTGAGGATGCACACTTTCTAATTACAAAAGGTAACCTTAGAATGTTTCTTCTAGCACTATGTTCCTCCCCACCAGTCTGGTTCAGTCAGCTAATGACATCCTGACAAAACATGACGGAACCATTCAGTTCATATTGGAAAAACATTTGTGTGTTGGACCTCTCAGAGAATCTTGTGCAAGCCCTTTGCTTTGTAAGGTGAAAGCATATCGATGGGAAGAAGAGCTGGGGGAGGAAAGAAAACACAGGTGGCTTCCTGAACTATCCCCAGAGGGGAAGAGGGTCTGCAGCTGACATTTGGGGCTGGAGAACCACATCAGGGTGAGTGTGAATACTGGGAGAGGGACCCATATTGAGTATATAGTTGGGAGAAGAGAACTTGTTTGGGCTTAAAATTTAACTGTTTCATACCATAAATTATGTGTGTTTTACTGTGCTATATGGGCAAGAAAATTATTGAAACAAAGTTTAGACACAAAAGAGGCTAAGCAACTTGAATATTTAAATAAAAAAATGACTAAAAAATGTGTGCTATAGCTTTAGGCCAAAGTTTCATTATGAGGTGCTGTTGAGTCAGTTCTCACTCATGGTGACCCCCCCATGTTTCAGAGTAGACTGTGCTCCAGGGTTTTCATGGCTCTGACCCTTCAGAAGCAGAATGCCAGGCTTTTCCTCTGAGGCACCTTTCAAAAAAAACCAAACTCACTGTCGTTGAGTCGGACCCAACTCATAGTGACCCTCCTTGGGTTTCCAAGGCAGTATCACTACGGAAGTAGATTGCCCAACCTTCCTTCCGAGGAGTGGCTGGTGGGTTTGAACTGCCAGCCTTCTGGTTAGCAATCAAATGCCTTAGGCACTATGCCACCAGAGCACCTTTAGATGGGTTCCACTAGCCCAGTTAATAGCCTAGTGCTTAACCATTTGTGCCACCCAGGGGATTCCTAAAGTTGCATTAACCCTTTCTGTTCTGTACTGCATTTGAGTAAAAGGAGTGGGCAGAAATTCATACCTCACAAGGATTTTCCTGATCTTGTGGTGAAATCTTCAAATGGCATTGGCGATACTAACCCTTTCAGTCCTGGCTCAAGTACTGAGACAGACACTTAGTGGTATAAGCTCTGCTCAGCGTGTCTTGGTAGCCAGAGTTTACTCAAAACATGCTGGGTCCTGATTCCATATTTAGCAGTGATCCTTATTTACCAAATTGAGACCTTGAGTCTATGGTGCATCTCCTACCAAAACATGCTTAGAAATCTTTTCCCCTCTCCCCACTTCTGCCACTGCCCCCACTCCTCAGTCCACTCATTGTATACACATAGCCACATGCTTAAATGAAAACCTAAGTGCATGTTCTAAGCTAAGAGAAAAGGGTAGCCCACATAGTGTTAAGCATGTGTAAATTGTAGATTCGATGAACCAAAACAGATGTTGAGGAGCCTTTTGCAGGGGAAGAGGAGGGAAAGACTGATTTGCTGGTTTGAAATCACTGGGATCCTTTAAGGCACATAATACAAGATGGTTCATTAAGGATGAAAAAGAGAAAACCATGGGAGCAAGTGAGTCCCTTGGCCACCCCTTTTGTATTGTGTGTGGAAAAGTTAGGGGTTTGTACTTTGACCTTGGTTTGAGACTTCCAGCCATTTTTGGAATCTACTAAGAAACCTGGAACCTACAGAACAGTGAGTCTGCCTTGCAAACGGGACAAAGTGTTCACATTGAAGATAAAGGATTATTACTTTTTTTAAAAAAAAAATATAAGCAAAAGTCTGAAAAGAACTTGCTGAGGCAAAAAAATGGCCATTTTTCCCCTGTAGGGATGGAGACCCTACTTAATTTTGAGAGATTCTGGTTCTCTTCCATTTATAAACATTTGATGACTGCAGGGACCACAGCATGAAACTCAAGGTCTAATGTAATGCTTAAGGCCCACCTCTGAGCCCCATCTCCCATCAGTTTTCCTCATGTCACTCACTCTAGACTTAAGAGAACGCTGTCATTTCTTCAGCTCATGTTGCACTTTCTGCTTGCTTTTAGAATGGTGATCCATCTACCTACATTTTTCCCTTCCTTTCCCTCCGCTCCCCTCCCCTTCCCTCCTTCCTTTCCCAATCTCCTTACCCTTTCCTTCCTTTTCTGCCTATCCTTTCCCCAGAGAGTTCCCACCTCACTTGGATTAACTAATTCCTTCTCAATTTTCAAGCTGCAGGTAACTTCCCTGAGAATCTATTCATGGCCGTGCAGCTCCCCACATCTGGAGTAGGCTCTCCTCTTCTGGCTTCCTAAGCACCCTGGGTTTACATCTCTAGCCCTGGCATGACCTCCTTGTCTGCAGGGCAGAACTATTCTCATTCATTTCTGTGTCCACAGTGTGTCACACAGGGCCCAGCACACAGTAGGACCTCAATGATTGTGTAGAAAGAAGAAGGCTCCAAGATAAAATGTGTTTGAAGTCTGGAAGGTCGAAAAGGATATGCAGAAGGTGAACAAAGATTTCTTCACCAAATTCTAATATATTGGAAGGTTTAAGGAAGTAAATAAGAAAAGACAAAGAATTCAGAATACAAACAAATTGAAGATACAAATAGATTCAAAAAGAGTTTAGAAAAAATGATGGATGTTGGAAGCATAAAAATGTATTTAAGAGAAATTGAAGACCTTCAGAGAGAGATACCGGTGAATGTGACCCTATGTCCCACCTGACACATCACGGGACACAATCAGAGATGGTACCTGGTTGGGATCAGAAGCCACCACTACCTGTGAGAGTATGCAGCTCCCTAGGCGTGAGTGTGGAAGTGGAAACCACCATGTGTGGACTCACTTCCTTAGGACACTGCCTCAGCTTCTCCCATCTGGAATTCTGTTCACAGGGGCCACGATGAAGAGTCTTCATTCCTCCTCTGAGCTTCTCGGCCTTCCTTTCCGTCCTCCCTCTCTTCCTGTACAGCCCGCCAGCCCTGCCGACAGCAGTGCCAGGATCCAACTCTGGCTTTGATGGATCCAGACCACCAGGGCTCACATTAATTTTCCCAATGCTAAGTTTATAGTTTATATTCCGTTGATCAGAGAAATATGTGTGATGTGGGTTGCTGGCAAGTAAATCCTTTTTTCCTTCTCTCTTTCTTCAGTGTATTTTTTCAAACCATTTTATTCCTCCATCTAGTCCAAAAGAAACTCCCCAGTTCTGCTAGCCAGGCCTACCTCAGAGCAGCACTGAAGTCAGATAAATGAGATGGTCTGCAGACATATTCCGTGTTCATCTGGCTGCCAGGCTCAGTGGAGATATGGCTCCCTTCCTTACTAGTCTTCAAGGATTAATCACATTTCTCATGCTCTTACTATGTCTTTTTAAAAATATATGTATTTTTAATTGCTTCTAGCCAAGAAATTCCTGAAGCATTAGGCTAGTTTACTGCAAATCATTTAATGACATTGCAAAATGGGTTCTTTTTATTCCCTCTCCTTCTTCCTCTCTCACTCCTCCCTGTGTGCCTTCTTCCCACTTCTGCAGACTCCTAATTTTCTCCTTCTCTTCTTGACTTTGATCTTCTGTCCTCATTATCCTATTTCTTTAATCCCTTCCCCATCCTCATCTTTCTCCCACTGCTCAAATCTGGGTGCAATTCCCCCTTCAATTTTTAAAAAAAAGGCACAATTTAACAACAGAAGTATTTGGCATCTGCAAAGGTGTTTTATTTATTTATTTATTTTTCACTCCATGGAAACTGTTTCTATTTAAATGAGAGAGATCATGATTTGCTTTCATCAGTAAGTGTGTTTGAGAAATTTCATGTTATGTTTCCATGGCTGTCTGGAGACAGCTTTGGAGCCAAAGTTATTGTTGCAATTGGACAGGCAGGAAAAAATCCCATAGAGAGCGAATGTATTTATCCATTCTCCCAGCCTACAAAGGGAGGAACAACACTTACCCTGCCAACACCCCTTTCGAAGTTTTTCTGTAGATCACAGAGACCTGAGAGGCAGGAATGCTGGTGGAGATGGTGGAAGCCATGCTTGGAGATATAACTCTTGTAAATTACTATATCCTGGCTTGTGTGTTGTCTTTTTCTGTCTTATCTGCACTTGGGAACTATGTCTTCTTTGTGTCTTCTGTGGTGCGTGGCGTAATAGGCAGAATTCTGCTGTGCCTGGCTAGCTGAATGAATGAACCAGGGATGCCAGGAGGGATGGTATTGTGCTGAATGCTGACCACAGAGTGTGCTGGTTTTGCCCTAGCCTTGTGGAATACAACTGGGTTTAGCCTCAGTGTTCTGTGTACCAGGTCTACAGACTCGTAGCAGATTTAGTCACTACCTAGCATGCGTGGCTTCAGAGATGCTTGCCCAGTCCACAGTAAACACTGTCCACTCACCCGGCGCCAGGCATTCTAACCTCATGAAAGCACCATGGGGCTCCAGCCTCTTCTCTGCTTCTGTAGTTCCCCACATCCTTAGCAGATGATTGCTGCGGTTTTCCATTGCAGAACACTTTTTATTTCAGAGGACTAGCCTTAAGGTCGTGCCAAGCCATGATTCCTCAGGTGACATGGGGGTGGAGAATAGCGTTGCGATTCTTTGTCCATCAGTGAAGCAGTTGAGGGCACAGGAGCGCCCCTGCATTGCCAGAGGTCACACAGTGCAGCAGTGCCAATACCCTTCCTTTCTCAGCCTCCAAATCCAAGTCCATTGTACAGCAGTGAGGCCAAGGCTCTGCTGGAGATGCCTATTATTAAGTTTATTTCCTCGGCACCTTTGCCATTTTTCAAGAAGGGGCTGAGATACAGGATAAGCCCATGGGGGCCAGCATGCCACAGAGTCATGCACCATTAGGGCAAAAGGTTTCTGTACATGTAGCATTAGCCATGGATCCAGCAAGCCACGGAAGGGACAAGTTGAGGCTTGGAGGCCAGAAGAACTGAAAAACAGAATTAGCAGCCACTCCAGAGACCTGCCATAGCTGTGAGGCTGCTGAGCTGTCCCGATAGCATTGCCAAGTCAGGGCAGTATGATGCCCCCACCATCTGGTGGAGCTCATCCAGACCTCAGCAGATGAGTGCAGGCTTGTCCTGTGATCCCTGAGAACAGGCAAGAGGGAAGATAGGGCAATACATGAGAAACGTCTGGATGGATAGAAGGCCAAACTTTTTTTTTTTTTCCCAAAAAAGTTTATTTTATTTTTTAAATTACTTTTATTAAATTTTATGATGTTGAATATGTGCCTAACAAAACATGCTAAACCTTTTTTAAGTATCCAGCTCAGCTCCCGGACATAGGAATAATGGTAACTGCATGTAGCATCCAGTCAAAGGTGCTGTCTTACCCAACTTCTTGCTTAAACAGAACTGAACTTTGCCTTACAGCCTTAAAGGAGGACTCGGGGAAAAGAGAATCAAATGAGAAAACACCTTGAAAGTGATTGTTAGGATTATGGAATACACAGGGTATATTTTGTTGGGACAAACACTGTAGCTTAAAATCTGTAACTAGAAGTAAGAAGTTTACAGAAATTCAGGTGGATGAGCCTACCATTATGATTTAACAATTTGGTGGTATGAAAATGTATTTATACATGTCCAGTATTATGATTTGATGCATAGCTTTACTGAACCTTTATTAATAAAGGAAGGATTGATACTAGATGAGATAGAAGTTTAAAACAGAGCTTGGAATTAAATTTGTCCAACTGGTGCATAACCTGGTGATGACAGCTGCCTCCACGAGCTTCTAAGAGACTTATTTGCCTTCATTGTAACTGTGGCCAAGAGGAGGTGTGCCTGATGACTCTGCACATGTGGAATAGAAGCACAGAACACATCACACGCTTTGTATTTGAACAAACCTCTGTACTTTGTGTGTCCAGAGGCTCCACAGAAGTGATATATCAGAATATGCATTTCCCCTTAAGCAATTGAGCTTTTTAAAGGAAGAAACTGGGCTGGGTTCCATATGGAGCCTAAAACATGGGTTTTCTCAGAAAGCACTAAGTTCTGTGACAAGGAAAGAAGGTCAGTGAGCTCAGAGATGGCCCCCAAGAGCAGGGCTCCTGACCTGTCGAGAGCTGAGAAACAACAGAGCTGGCCTGTTGGCATTTGATTAATGCAGACAAGTTAATAAAGTAGCTGGAAGAATGCACAAAGAGAGGATGCAGAAGAGGGGTGTGAGGGAAGGTTAGAGGATTAAAGCTGCAAAAACATTCCTCTAATGGATTTCTCAAACATACCAACCAACAGGCAAGGACAGGTGTCCCATCAAACCATTTCCCCATGAAACCTGATCTGTCATTTTGCAGGGAGGCCTGCTGACCCCATTTGTAATTGAAGGGTCTGCCCCAGGGAGTCCCAGTGAAGCTGGCTGAGCCACCCGGGATGTGGCCTGGAAAAGGCTTTGCACATAAAGGAGCCTGGGAACAGGCTGGTTTCCTTCATATGTGGCCAACTAGCACTCCTCTCTGCATCTGCCTGTCTGATGGCTGCCCAGGCTGGTATTGATCATGGAGCCTGCACCCCTCCCTGGCCTCTCTCCTGCCCAGAAACACTCAGAAAGGGGGTGCTCTGATTTTCAGATCATTCATCACTTCATTACTCTGCCTTTGATCCTTTAGGGAAATTCAAGCTTTGCTCCAACAGCCAAATTGAGAGTGTTTGTCTAGTGAAGCAA
This sequence comes from Orycteropus afer afer, assembly GCF_000298275.1. Lineage (NCBI taxonomy): Eukaryota > Metazoa > Chordata > Mammalia > Tubulidentata > Orycteropodidae > Orycteropus > Orycteropus afer. The sequence continues at coordinate 6,596,514 of NW_006921771.1, forward strand.
CAGCTAAAGCTTAAGCTTAGGAGGTACCAGGAGGGGACAGGGCCAAGGACCAAACTGCTGCTTATTTGCTTTGAAGCCAAGAAGGCTCGCCTGCCAGTCGGCCCTTATGGGGAGCTGGACACCCAGCTGGGGTGTCCTCGGTCCTGTCCACATGGGCTGTTGTGCACATGTTGGCATCGGAACAGAGGGACTGTCTGGTTGTGGGGCGACTGGTGCCCAGCTTTGTACCTCCCCCACTACACAGCCTTCTGTCTTGAACTGAGTAGTTGTCAGAGGGTGCAGAGGAACCAAGAGAGTCCAAAGGAGGTGCATAATATTCTCTGGTCTTGAGGTTGGTGCAGTGGGTAGTGGAACCCTGCATGCTCAGTGTTTAGATAAGCCCTTAATTAACAGTAGGGCCGCAGCCCAGGGCCATTAACATGGAGATGGCATTCTGATGCCAAACTCATTTCAGTGGCTCACATCTTTCTTGCACAATAATCTAGATTTAAGTATATTCTTGCCTGAGGCAAAGTTCCTTACAGTGATGTGAAGAAACAGAGGAGGAATTAAAAAAAAACCCTTTGGTGGAGTAGTTTTGGGTTTATTTGACCATGGAAGAGTGCTTCTCAGTAACTGAGGAATTTTCCGGATGCCCCTGAGCATTCAATCATTCATAGCCTGCTTTGTAGGGAGCCTCTTGGCGTGGCAGGTATAGGACACACTGTCCTGAAGGAGGATTAGGGCTTTGACAGGTTTTTTTTTTTTTTTTCAGTGCATAGCTTATGAAAAACAAAATTACCAAGATTTAGCTAGAATACGTTGAACACAGGTCATCCACCTTCTCCCACAGTCCGAGAAAACTCATAGCTATCTTGGCTGAGAGGCTCAGCCAGAACTGGCTACGTAATTGGCGGAGCCCAGTGCAAAATGAAATTTAGGGTCCCCTGTTGAAAAATAATTAAGAATTTTAAGACGGTGACAGCAGAGCATTAAACCAGGTGTGGGGCCCTCCCAAGTGCAGGGCCCTGTGGACTGCATAGGTTGCACGCCTGTGAAACTGGCCTTGGGCCCAGTGTTCCAGACTGTTTATTCATTCAGCAAGGATTTAGAGAGAATTGCTATATCCTGAGTACTGTGCAGTGGGGCTTGGAGCTGGGGGTGCAAAATTAATAGGCTGCCCACCAGAAATTTATAAATTAGTTAGGGTCAGATATCACACACACAAAAATAAATAATGATGAACTGATTATTTAAAAGCCGAAGATGTCCTACACTGAGACAAAGCCACCTTGACCCACAGGCATAGCTTGTTGAGCCTAGATAATGAGATGCGGCAGTAGGAAGAGTGAATTGAATCAGGCAGTCTGTCATTGTTTTTGCCACACCACTCCATGAATAGCTTGTATTTCTTACTCCACATTTATTACATCTAGTTTACCCCTTTCCTTGGGACCCCAGACGTAACTTCTCATGACACATTCTGTTTTCACAATAGCTTCCATTGGCCATACTTAGATAACATGTTCAAAGATTATTTATTATGGTAGGGCCTTGTCCTTGAGCTCACAGTGTAGCCCAAAGTCAGTTAGGGCATTTGAGTTCATAGGAGTTCATAGGCAACATAAATGGTCACCTCCTATCCTGACTTGTGGGACCCTGCTTCCAAGATATTCATTTATTCAACCTTTGCTCAGTGTCTGTTGAGGCTAGGCCCTCAGTTAGGATCAAGGGACATGTATATGAACATGACTTAATCTTTGCCCCCAAAGAGCTCACAATCTAGTACTATGATCCATAGGACAACGATCCTTCCAGAGAAACAAAAGAGTTTTCCTGGCTGGACTTGATGAAGAGCTTCTGGAAAATTCCATTAAATGTGAAACCTCCTGACCTCACTGAGTGCCTTGATCACCTGGCTCTCCTGTGGGGACAGTAGTTTGTTTTTGGTAATTATCTCTTGTCTTCTGTGAGAAATTCGATTCCTGCCTGTTACAGCTGCCTTCTCAGGGTTTCCAGTGGAAACAACAACAAGGACAGGTGGAGTCTTGCAGTGAAGTTGCTGTAAGCTCTGATGTTATCAGTTCTCAGGAGCTAAGCAGGATTTGCTGTGGTCACCATTGAGAGAGCTTTTTAAGTATCTTTGTAAAGAGAAATAATAAGAAATATTTTCATCTCTCTTATCTTATTCACTATTACTTTTATTTCTTAAAGTCAGCTATGATCCTGAAAAACAAATTTGGCATGCAGTTTCTTTGCACAAATGGCCCCTGTTCAGTTCAGCAACATCAGTAATTTGGCTCATACAAAGAGAGTTTTGTTGTTTGGACTGTTGGATTATTTGGGAAACATCCCAATCTCACTCCAGATGGATCTCCATCCTCTCCCAGTTTAGATCCCAGGCTCCCCATCACCATGCTGAGTCGGAGACACAGCTACCATGTTGCCAGAGACTTCAGCCTATAAAGGAGCCCTGACTCCCTCACATTCCACTGCCATTAAGCCACACAGGATGCTTCCTGTTGGCCTGGGAGAACTTTCCTTGCCTTAGAAAACCCTTAGAGCATCTACAGATCCCCACCCACACTGAGGGAGGGCTGAACCATTCACTGGATTGACCAGGACATTGAGTGCAGCTCCTGGGTAGCAGGATTCAGCCCTCTGGTTGCAACCACGGCTGTAATGGATGAAATCTCAGATCTGGCACTGTCCGCTGTGGATGTCTGAGGAGAACTTGGGAGGGCTGTTCTTGATTGAATGGAAGAACAAAACATCAGGATTCTCTTTTGCTGTTCCCTCCTACAACCCACAGAAGCCTTAGTTGAGCCTTTATAGATATGCCAGGACATTAGACTGTGACCCATTCCCAGCCAGGTTAAGGAGGGCTGACCAGCACTGCCAACTCATCCCCATCCTATCTCAGTGTAATAGAAAAGGCTGTCTGTGTCAGAGGCACGTCCTGATGGAACTGTCTCCCCAGGCCCACCCACTTCACCCCTATGGAGTGCTCAGCCCATGCAACCATGCACATTCCATCCTGTAAGCTACAGGCAATGAGAGGCTGGAGAAAGGACTCAGACTACCCCTCCCTGATAGCCCCCTGTGTGTGAGGTTCTGTAGCCTCTTCTGTGACATAAAATCCCCATGGCACAAGCCCTGCCCAAAATGTCTCACTGCCTCTCCCCACCATCGAGGCCTAGCCAGAAACTTCCCTTCTCTTCCCAGACCTCCAGGACTTCAAGTTGGATGTGCAGCATGTGATTGAAGTGGATGAGGGGAACACGGCAGTCATTGCCTGCCACCTGCCAGAGAGCCACCCAAAGGCCCAGGTCCGATACAGCGTCAAACAGGAGTGGCTGGAGGCCTCTCGAGGTGAGTGAGCAGGACAGGGGCTCTGACTGAGGTTAGGAGAGAAGTTTGCCTCCTCCAACTGCCCCTACTCAACAAAACTCATCACCTGCCGCTGCTTCCAAAACCGCATAAAGACACCAGTAGTCCCATTCCTCATTGCTGCTCAGCTATCTTCTACCTTGATATTTAGCTCTATAGAATCCTAAACGAGTTGGTTTCCACTGGGAGGTGTTGCCCATACTGCTGCCATTTCATCAGGGGTATCGGCACCTAATTCCGGACTCTTCCATGCCTGCTCCTTCCCATCAAGCACACACCGAAAGGCTGCCCAACAAACTTAGCCATTCCCAGAGTTTCAGGGTGCCCCACCACCAGCAGAGCAGTCTTTTCCATGAAATTACTTTTTTCACTATTCCCATATTCCTGGTAACTGAGACCACTCAACTATCACAGTACCTGCCCAGCCCACAGTGGACCCAACAGCTGGTCCAGGAGATACTAAGCTTTGGTTTACAGGGTGCTAGGGTGCAGGAGAGGTTGTCCCATCAGACAGAGTCAGCTTCTTCCCCCAATTGCCCCTGCACTCAAGGCCAAGTAGATTATACTTTTCCTGACCCCACAGGTCAAAATGTATACCTCTTAAGACATTTTAGGGAGTGCTGGTGGCATAGTGCCTAAGGCATTTGACAGGTAGCCAAAAGACTGGAGGTTTAAATCCACCAGCCATTCCTTGGAAGGAAGACTGGGCAATCTACTTCCGTAGAAATTTACAGCCTCGGAAACCCAATAGGGGTTACTATGAGTCAGATCCGAGTTGATGGCATTGAGTTTTGTTTGTTTTTTTAAATGACATTTTATAGATTTTTAAATATATTTTATTCATTTTTTCTGATTATGAAAGGAATATATGTTCACTATAGAAAATTTAGGAGCTCTGGTGGAGTAGTGTCTAAGGCATTTGACTACTAACCAGAAGGTCAGTGGTTCAAGCCCACCAGCCACTCCGCAGAAGGAAGACTGGGCAATCTACTTCTTTAAAGATTTACACCCTTGGAAACCCAATGGAGGTTGCTTTGAGTTAGAAGCGACTCAATGGCAGTGAGTTTGTTTTTGTTTTTATAGAAAATTTAGAAAAAAAAAAGAAAACTATTTCTTTAAAAAAAAAAAAAAAAAAAAAAAGCCCTAATCCTACCACTCAGATATAACTGGAAACTGAGTGGAGAAGAGCATTAATACCCACTTGCTGTGAGATACCTGCCCATCTCACAAGGGTCAGGGCTTTCCCTACTCCTTGTGTCACTTGACTAAACAGAGCACACATGGGGCAGCCAGTGGAAGGCAGGCTCTGAGCTGGGTAAGTCTGGGAATGCAGGGACGCCACAGGGTTTAGGCAGACCACCAAGATACAGCTAATGAGCTGACAGCCAGTGCTTTGCCTGCCAGAAAGCTGGAAGCCACCCGTCACTGGTGTCCAGAATTGAGAATATGCCTCCTGTTTCATGAACCTAAACACACCTCAAGGCCCCATCCTCATGGTGCCCCTCAACCAGGAGCAGACAAAGCCCCAAGGGCCAGTGATGCAGAGGGCGGAGTGTCAGTGGCAGTTGTAGAGAGGGCAGTGGCTTAGGGGTTAGAATATTCCTTTCCAGTGATAGAGATTTCATACCAAGGATGGCTCAGAGCTGTGACTGTGCCAGAGACTAAGAGTCAGGTTCAAGCAAGTTCTCTCCTTCCTGGTGGCTTGCAGGAATGGTTATCTCATCTCCCAAGTGTGTTGTTGTTGTTGTTATGTGCCGTCGAGTCATAGCGACCCCTCCTTGGGTTTCCGAGGCAGTATCACTACGGAAGTAGATTGCCCCATCTTCCGTGTGTAGCAGGGGCCTATTGATCCTTATAACAGCTTCAAGGAAGCATATATTATACCATTTCACAAATGAGGGAACAGGATCAGAGAGGTTAATTAACTTACCCCAAGTCACATAGTACTTGGCAGATCTAAAGCTTGAGCCCAGGCCTGCCTAACCCCAAATCCTGCTTCCTTATCACCCTACCCCAGCTCCCTTGAAAGTGTGAACTGTTCTTCTACAGACCTGTGTACTAACTCGGGGGCAGTTATTTAACTAGTTTGTTAGCTGGCTGGTTACTTAGTTTCTCTTCCTGTCTCTTCAGTCCTATATTGGGAGAATAGCACTCTAAGTTTAAGCTTCTTGTGACTCTAGTGTACATCAGTTCCTAGCTCCTGCCCTACCTTCTACGACTCCTCACCTTTGTGGGTAATATTTAAGAAGGGGGCAGAGTGCTAAGGGCGATATTGTGGGCCCCAATTTATCCCCATATTACTCTCCCCTGCCCTTTCCACAGATAACTACCTGATCATGCCGTCAGGGAATCTCCAGATTGTAAATGCCAGCCAGGAGGATGAGGGCATGTACAAGTGCGCGGCCTACAACCCAGTGACCCAGGAAGTGAAAACCTCTGGCTCCAGTGACAGGCTGCGTGTGCGCCGTAAGGGCCAGGACCTCACTCTTGGTGGAGGGGCTCGCTGATGGGGGGAGTCTTGGGGAGGCCTCAAAGTGTCAGCTCTCGTTCTCTAAGAGGTGGCGTGGGACACCAGTGACTAGGCCATCCAAGACAGAAGCCAGGGGTTCTCTTCCCTCCTGCTAGCCCAGTGCCAGATTCTGATAGCTTATGGCCTGACTGGGGTAGGTGGCTGTGCTTGCTAGTCACATCAGTACTGTGGGTCCCATCCCCTTCTTCCTGCCTGTTAGAGATTTCCTTCTCTGTATACTATTGGGATGTGTGTGGCTGGACGGGAAGGTCTGGAGCTCAGCTGCCTACATAGCATATGCATAGATAAGATGACGGACTTGTACATGGGATTGAGACCCCAGGCCTGCATTTTCTGCCCTCCATGGGGCAGAGCTGGGACCATGCTGTCTGGACTGTTGATACAGGCACCCAATACCTCCCTCACATGAAAGTTCATGATGGCAGCACCATTCCCCATTAATTATATGAAAACAACAGCTACATTTTCTAAGCACTTGCTCAGGCTCTTTGCATATTCAGTGGAGTTACATCTGATAGACAATTAGTTTTTAATGTCAGGTGGATTTACCATGAAGCTAATGAAGTAAAACTTCAATAGTTCCTTACTCTTTCTGGCCCCACCAGAGGCCATATGTCCAGTTTTATATTTCTAATTTTGTATTCTATTTTTTAAAGAGGGCATCCCAAACTGTTTATGTTTCAGGTCTTATAGAACCTGGGTCTGCCCCGATTAGCCATAAAGTACAAATCACATGGCCAACAACATACTCGTTGTAGGTCCCTGAGGAAGGCAGAACATTAGAGATCAGCGTGCCTGTCAATAAGTTCTATGCATGTTCTCCCCCAGCACTGGAAAAAAAAAATCTCTGCTTCCTCAGCTGAGCACCTGATGGAGTAGCTGATTTGCCTTTGTGGACCTTGAGATGAGAGAGTTGTTGACACTAAGTGGCCCACACTAAGACAGTTGGGAACCAAGACCCATGGATTTAGTGTCCAGTCCTTCATCTCAGAATGCACTTACTGAAGGCATGCAGGAAAAAAATGTGTGCACTGTTAAATTGTTTCTCTTTCTCTCTCCAACCCCTCATCTTTCTCACTTCAAACACACAAAATTAAGTGTATATATATTAAGTGTATATGATACTGTCATGTTGACTCCAACTCATAACAATGCTATAGGACAGAGTAGAACTTTCCCATGGAGTTTCCTAGAATGTTATCTTTATGCACAGTGCTGACCGATAGGTTGGTGGTTTGAACCCATCAGCCACTCCATAGGGGAAAAATGTAGCAACATGCTTCCGTAAAGATTTACGGCCTTGGAAGCCCTATGGGGCAGTTCTGCTCAGTTCTGTTGGGTCGCTATGAGTCAGAATCAACTCTGTGACAGCAGATTTAGTTTCCTTTTTTGTTATTTAATCTATATGGAAGCAGATCGCCTGATCTTTTCTCCTTTGGAGCCACTGATGAGTTGAAACTACCAGCCTTTTAATTTAGCACCCAAGTGTTTCAATGATTCTACTCCATTGTATTATCCCATTTATCACTCAGAACAACTCAGAACTCCCTGTTTCAGATAAGGAAACCAAGGGGAATCCAGTGACTTGCCCATTTTACATAGACAGGACTGCCTCCTGGGGCTGCCCTGGAGGGGGGCAGGAGGGCACCCTTTGCATGAAGTCTTGGTCCCATAGGCTCTTCCTTCCATGTCTCACAAGGCTCCACTGCAGAAGCTGCTCGAATCATCTATCCCCCAGAGGCGCAGACCATCATTGTCACCAAGGGGCAGAGTCTTATCCTGGAGTGTGTGGCCAGTGGGATCCCGCCCCCACGGGTCACCTGGGCCAAGGATGGGTCCAGTGTTGCCGGCTATAACAAAACACGCTTCCTGCTGAGTAACCTCCTCATCGACACCACCAGTGAGGAGGACTCGGGAACCTACCGCTGCATGGCCAACAATGGGGTAGGGGAGCCTGGGGCAGCAGTCATCCTCTACAATGTCCAGGTATTTGGTGAGTATGTCTTGCAGGCCTTCTTCTCAGTCTTCTCTCTGATCTCTATGGCCTTTCTTGAGACCTATCACCTGAGGCTCAGAGAGGGTTATTGCCTTGTGAAAGGTCACACCCAAGGGCGTGGCACCCAGGGGGGGTGCATGAAACAGGGTCCTGGCCAACTTATCCTTCCCTTTCCTGCCATGACTCTGATGGGGTGGCATGACACCCGTCCTTCCCTGTACCCCTTCTTGGCCAAAAGGGAAGGAGGTTGCCTCCCCTGACTGCAGTCACCTCTCCAGCTTATGTGGCCCTAGGACATGTAGAACAGCCCTTCTCACCCCACTCTGGTTTCCCACAGAACCTCCCGAGGTCACCATGGAGTTGTCCCATCTGGTCATCCCGTGGGGCCAGAGTGCCAAGCTCACCTGTGAGGTGCGCGGGAACCCCCCACCCTCTGTGCTGTGGCTGAGGAATGCCGTGCCCCTCACCTCCAGCCAGCGCTTCCGCCTATCCCGCAGGGCCCTGCGTGTGGTCAGTGTGGGGCCCGAGGACGAAGGCGTCTACCAATGCATGGCTGAGAATGAAGTTGGGAGCGCCCACGCTGTGGTCCAGCTGAAGACCGCCAGGCCCGGTGAGTGCAACCTCGTGGTCTTTGATTCCAGAAAAACATTCACAGAACACTCCTTTCTAGTGAACTCTTAGAACCTCAATAAGTAAAATAGACAAAAGTGTTTTTTATTTGAAAGTTCAAATTTACATTTACTTGTTAATTAGAATAAGTGAGTAAAAATTTGCTAATGACTCATTTAACTTGTATTTAAGTTTTTTTTAAATGTGGAACACTGCATGACTTTGCATGCCATCCTTGCACATGGGCCATGCTGATATTTTCTATATCGTTCCAATTTTAGTATATGTGCTGCAAAAGCGAGCATGTATTTTTAAAATTTTTGACAAATTAGTTTGCAGAATCTGTGGTTTCCTAGGGTTTCATGGAACCCAGTTTGACAACCACTGCTCTTAAATAAAGCAAGTCTATTCTTTTCAACTTAATTTGTTTTCGTTGACACCTATATTTATTGAGCAGTTACTGTGTGCCTAGCACTGTGGTGGGTAATGTAGGGGCTACAGAAAAAGACAGCAAGACCACTACCCTCAAGAACCTTTCTTATAGAGGAGGTATAACACACCAAGAAAGCAATTGGAGAGCAGTACAGCAATAATTGGGAGCTCTGGTAGTGTAGTGCCTAAGGCACTTGACTACTAACCAGAAGGCTGGTGGTTCAAACCCACCAACCACTCCTCGGAAGGAAGATGGTGCAATCTATTTCCATAGTGATACTGCCTTGGAAACCCACGGAGGAGTCGCTATGAGTCAGGTCCGACTCGACGGCACATAACAACAACACAGCAATAGTTAACAAAATGTTGACTCACAATCATAAGGTGCCAATATCCGATTGTGCAAGAAGTTGGGGAGAGGAGAGACTGGTGTTGGCGGAGTCCATGGGGGCTTCTGAGGGAAGTACCACCTCTCCTGGCCTCTTAAGCTCTCTGAGGGAAGCTATAGTTGGCTTCATGGGTCACGTTTCCATGTTTCCTCAGAAGAGAAGGAAAAGGCCCAGGTTGTACCATGGTATTAAGATCCCACAGTGAAAGGACATGTTCTTGTTCCCAGCCTAGATGTGAGAATGAAAGACATAGGGTTCCTGCTGCACCTCAGGAACAAATTGAGGTAGTTCACTTAAATGCACCTAGAGTGGACTCCCACCCACTTGCTCATTTGCAAGTTTAAGTTGGGAAAAAAAAAGAAAAAAAAAAAAAACCCTCCTTAGGTTTCCGAGGCAATATCACTGTGGAAATAGTTTGCCCAATCTTCCTTCAAGGAGTAGCTGATGGGTTTGAACCACTGGCCTTCTGGTTGCAAGTCACATGCCTTAGGCACTATGCCACCAGAGCTCCTAAGTTTAAGTTGAAGCTGAAGAAAATTAAAACAAGTTCATGAGAGCCAGAATATGACCTTGATTATATTCCACCTGAATTTAAGGACCATCTGATAGATTTGGTGCCTTGAACAGCAACGGCCAAAGACCAGATGAGTTGTGGGATGACATCCATGAAGCACATCATGCATTAAGAAAGCAAAAGGTCATTAAGAAGACAGAAAAGGAAGAGAACACCAAAATGGATGTTAGAAGAGACTCTGAAACTTGCTCTTGAAAGCAGAGTAGCTAACGTGAATAGAAGACATGGAATAAAAGAGAAGAACAGAAGACTTCAAAGGGCAGCTCCAGAAGATAAAGTCAATTATTATAATGAAATGTGCAAAGACCTGAAGTTGGGAAATCAAAAGGGAAGAAAATGCTTGGCATTTCTCAAGCTGAAAGGACTGAAGAAAAAATGTAAGCCTCGAGTTGTAATATTGAAGAATTCTGTGGGCAAAATATTGAATGATGCAGGAAACACCAAAAGAAGATGGAAGGAAAGCACAGAGTCACTGTACCAAAAAGAACTGATTGATGTTCAGCCATTTCAGAAGGTAGCATAGGATCAAGAACTGATAGTATCGAAGAAAGAAGTGCACTGAATGCACTGAACAAATTGGCAAAAACATAGGCTTCAAGAATTGACAGAATACTCATTGAGATGTTCCAACAAACAGATGCAGCACTGTAGGTGCTTACTCATTTATACCAAGAAATTTGGAAGACAGTTACCTAGCCAACTGACAGGAAGAGATTGATATTTGTTCCTACTCCAAAGAAATCTGATGCATCAGAATGTGGAAATTATCTAACAATATCATTAATATCACATACAAATAAAATTTGCTGAAGATAATAGGAAATGGTTGCAGCAGTAAATTGACATGGAACTGCCAGAAATTCAAGCTGGATTCAGAAGAGGAGGTGGAATGAGGGATATCATTGCTGATGTCAGATGGATCTTGGCAGAAAGCAAAGAACACCAAAAAGATGTTTGCCTGTGTTTTATTGACTATGCAAGGCACTGACTGTGTGGATCATAACAAATTATAAGATTGCAAAGACTGGGAATTCCAGAACACTTATATGTGTTCATGAGGAATCTATATGTAGACTAAGAGGCAGTCATTTGAACAGAACAAGGTGACGCTGCATAATTTCAAATCAGAGGAGGTGTGCGTCAGGGTTGTATTCTCTCATCATACTTACTCAGTCTATAAGCTGAGCACTTAATCTGAAAAGCTGGACTATATGAAGAAGACGTGCTATCAGGATTGGAAAAAGACTTATTAACAACCTGGACCTTGCTTGTTGAAAGTGAAGAAGACTTTGAGGCACTTACAGATGAAGATCAAAGACTACATACAGCCTTCAGGATGGATTACAGCTCAACATAAAGAAAACTAAAATCCTCACAACTGGACCAATAAGCAACATGATGATAAATGCAGAAAAGATTGAAATTATCAGGGATTTCATTTTATTCGGGTCCATAATCAATGCTCATGAAAGCAGCAGTGAAATCAAACAATGTATCACACGGGGAAATCTGCTGCAGAAAAACCTCTTTAAAACGTTAAAGAGCAATGATGTCACTTTGAATACTAAGGTGTGCCTAACCTGAGCCATGGTGTTTTCAATAGCCTCATATGCATGTGACAGCTGGACAATGAATAAGGAGGACCAAAGAAGAATGGATGCATTTGAGTTGTGGTGTTGGGGAAGAATATTCAATGTACCATGGACTGCCAGAGGAGTGAACAAACCTGTCTTGGAGGAAGTACAGCCAACATCCTCCAAAATGACCAGATTTTGTGTCTCATATTTTGGTCATGTTATTAGAAGGAACCAGTGCCTGGAGAAGGATATAATGCTTGGTAAAGGGTCATTGGAAAAGAGGAAGATACTCATGAGATGGACTGATATAGTGGCTGCAATGACGGGCTCAAGCATGGCAGTGATTGTTGTTATTGTTAGGTGCCTTTGAGTCAGTTTCGACTCATAGCAACCCCATGTACAACAGTGTTTACTCAGGAAAAGAGGCAGTTCTCAGAGAAGCTTGGCTGTCACCTTGGAGCCACAGGAGAAGCCTGGACAATGTAGTGCAGGCTACCTTTCCCTCCTGGGAAGGCAGGGACACTGTCCTCTCTTCCCACAGAGCCTGGTTGTTTGTTGAGCAGGTGATGATCATCCCAGACCCTAAGCATTCCTTTCATCTCCTACTTCTTTCCCAGTTTCTTCCTCAGAGCAGCAGCTCAGCAGATAAACTTAACAGCAGAGACTAACATGCCATTTCCTTCCCTTCTCTCTCCTGCTCCATTCTCCAGGCACAACCCTGAGGCCATGGGGAGATGCTAAGCTGGACATGGCCACACCTTCTGCACCACCTTCCAGACCTGGTAGCCCTGACCAGATGCTGAGGGGCCACACAGGACTCCCACAGCCCCCAACATCAGTACAGCCTGCTTCCCCATCGTGTCCAGGAGAGAAGGGTCAGGCGGCCCCAGCCGAGGCCCCCATCATCCTCAGCTCACCCCGGACATCCAAGACTGACTCATATGAGCTGGTGTGGCGGCCTCGGCATGAGGGTGGTGGCCGAGAGCCCATCCTCTACTATGTGGTGAAACACCGCAAGGTACGGTCCTTGGCACTGTGCCACCACCTGCCCCTGTGCAGCCCTCCTCAGTGAAGCTGAGCCAAAGCTGCCACCTCCCCCTGAGCTTCCACAGATTGGGCCAGGACACCCACCACGTATCATGATCATTCTCTTGCCTCCTCTGGTGCCCATTCCTACTTACCACCTGGGAATCTGGATATGATATGGGTACTCGAGTCCTAATAAAAAAAAAAATAATAACAACAACATACCATTTGCTGTCAGTTCCACACACAACTTCTCCATAGGGTTGTCAATGGCTGTGATCTTTCTGAAGAAAATTACCAGCCCTTTTTTTCTGAGGTGCCTCTAAGTGGATTGGAACCATCAAACACAGACCTAGGCATCAGCCTTGTGCCTTCAGGTCTGAGTTTCTCTGCATTTCCCTCCCAGGAGCCAATACCATCAACTCCTGGCCCCAGAGGAGAAGTTAGGACCATCTCCCTGTGACCATCACTCATCCTCACCTCTTTCCTGTCATTTGTTGTTGATGTTGTTGTTTTGCTTTGCTTTTTAACTGAAGTAAGCTGTGGTAGGCACAGACCTGCAGGAATTTTGGCATGACGAGCTCCCTCTAAAGCCAGGAAAACACAGGCAGATATTTATGAACAAGTGTTTTTTCTGATGGTTGTGAAATACCCCCTCAGTTCTCAGAATTCATCATGATTTGGGTTTGACAGGCAGGCATTTGAGCTGAAAGCACATCACGTTGTTTAGACCTCAGGTCTATTTCTCCTGACAGAAGGAACTCTGTCCAGGTGAATGTTCCAAGAGCTGTCACGGAGGGAGTCTCTGGCTGAGCCTGGATGTAGGGACAAAGCCAAGCCAGCCCCATCCTTTTGGACACCAGGCCCTGTGAGGAAGGACAGGGAAGCCAGGTGGCTGCCTTCTCTCAAGGCTCTGTTCTTCCCTGATGTTACCCCATGGGATAGGTACGTGAAAGTCTCTGTAAGAAAATGTGCTTGAAAACATTCTTGCTGGTCCCAAGGGCATACTGTTTTCTTTCTAAGGCCATGAGCCAGTAATCAGTTGCCATCGAGTCAGTTCCAATGCGTGGTGGCCCCATGTGTCTGAGAGTGGAACTGTGCTCCACAGGGATTATAGTGGCTGAACTTTCACAAGCACATCACCAGGCCTTTCTTTTGAGGTACCTCTTGGTGGATTCTAACCACTAACCTTTTGATTAATAACCAAGTGCTTAACAGTTTATACCATTGAGGGACTCCATCTAAGGCCATTAAACCAAACCAAACTCACTGCCGTCAAGTTGATAACGACTCATAGCAACCCCCTTTGGGTTTCCGAGGAGGTAAATCTTTACAGAAGAAGATTGCCCAGACTTCCTTCCATGGAGTGGCTGATGGGCTTGAACCACCAACCTTCTGGTTAGCAGTCAAGTGCCTTAGGCACTATACCACCAGAGCTCATTTCTAAGGTCATTAAACTAAAAACCAATCTCACTGCTGGTCGAGTTGATCCTGACTCATAGTGACCCCTCCTTGGATTTCTGAGGCAGTATCTCTGGCTGGCAGTTCAAACCCATCAGCCACTCCTCGGAAGGTAGATGGGGCAATCTACTTCCGTAGTGATACTGCCTCAGAAACCCAAGGAGGGGTCACTATGAGTCAGGTCCGACTCGACGGCAGAAAACAACAAACAACATCTCTGCAGAAGTAGATTGCCCAGTCTTCCTTCTGAGGAGGGGCTGGTGGGTTTGAACCACCAGCCTTCTGGTTAGCAGTCAAAGTCTAAGGCCATTAAACAGTAGCATATTACTATCTTTAAATGGATTTTAAAGTTTTACTTAATAAATATCGGGTTCTGCTGCCTCCTGGATGTGGCAAGGGGCGCAGTTTCTCATTAACCCTCAGCCTGCTGGTGAATTGAGTTGTTAACAAAAAGCTGCATTGTTCAGCCTAGGCTATAGGCCAACCTGGTACTAACCCTTATCTTCTCGTATAACTGGACACCCCCATCTCAGAGTTGTAGACAAAGATCGGGGCAGGCCAACTTCCCTTGGCCCCCAGGAGACAAGAACCACCGTGATAGCAAGAATAGTATTTTTCAGGCCAGTAGGTGGCCACAAAACTGCCTCACCAAGAGGCATGCTGGCAAAGCCCAGGCATGAGGGTCCAGAAGTGTCAGGCTGTGGCTGCGTCACCCTTGCAGTGTATGTGACAGTGACTAATGACCCTCCCATTTCATATTTTCATTACTGGGCCCAGGGACAGGGGTGGAGGGAAGTGAGAGGACCGAGCCCCGCTGCGTCTGGCTTCCATTAGGCTCCGGCCTCAGGGGCACTTGGAGCTGTTAGACAGTCATTGCCAAGAGAGAAATTAAGTCTTGAAAGCAGTTCCTTTCTTGGGGGACTAACATGTCCTAAAGATCCTCACAAGAGAGGATTTTGAAATCAAAAGTCAGAGTTTGTTTTGTGTTTTTCCGTCCCCCTTCTCTTGCTGGTGACTGGGGATTATTTGCTTAATTGTCACCTTTTCAAGTGCTTGAAGCTGGGCTTCACTTCTTGGTGCATCTGCAGACCCTGAGCTACTGTGTTTGGGTTTCCAGCATCTCTGGGGAGTCTCAGTTTGTAAAACTTCTCCCCTTGGATCAAATCCTGGAAACCTGACCTTAATGAGCCCAGACCATCCCTGTTCTTGAATAGTAGGTTTTGTTCCACTTTTGAATATTCAGCTTGAGGATAAAAGCTCTCCCTACCAGCTGTTTTCATCCTTCAGCAAACCAGTAGGCCCTCTGAGATGTGACCACAGAAACACTCACTGTCAAGTCAACTCTGACTCCTGGTAACCCCACGTGTGTTAGAGCAGAACTGCCTTCTGTCAGGTTTTCAAGGGGTGACTTTTTGGCAATAGATCACCAGGCCTTTCTTCCAAGGTGCCTCTGGATAGACTTGAACTGCCAGTCTTTTGGTTTGCAACTGAGCACATTAACCGTCTGCACCATCCAGGGACTCCGTTGGCAGTTAAGTCCATTGTCCTGAGAGGTGGAATGGATGAGATGAGTCAATCTCACAGCATCCCTTGTTGGAGAAGTTGGAGCTCCTTTATGTTTTCTTTAGTTTTAAAGGGCTAGGGGTTCAAAGCCATGAAAGACTAATCCATAATAGTTATAATCTCTCACAGTTTTTAAGTCTTAAGAAAGGGCTAAGGGCAGGAGCAAAAAAAAAAAAGAAAAAGAAAATGGGGATTAAAATGACAGAAACCTCACAGGATGGAGAATGTGAGGTGGTCAGGAGAAGGGGCAGGCATATGTTGGGAGCCTGTGATGGGCCAGTTCAATGCTGGGCACTTTAGGTGTGCCACCTAATTTAATCTTAAGAATAACTTGAGAGGTTTTATTTTCATTACATTCTAGAAATGAGAGCACCATCCCATCTGTCAGTTTGTTGTACTATGGTGGCTGCATGTTGGTGTGATGCTGGAAGTGATGGCACCAGTATTTCCAATACCAGCAGGGTCAGTCCTGGTGGACAGGCTTTGATGGAGCTTTTAGACTAAGAGGCTAGGAAGAAAGGCCTGGCAATTGCTTCCCAAAATTAGCCAATGAAAACCCTATGCATCACAATGAATATCGTCCATTACCATGCTGGAAGATAAGCCCCTGAGGTGGAAGGCACTCAGAACACACAGTGACCACTATAATGGATTTGAGCATACCAGTGATCATGGGATGACACAGGACTGACCAGTGTTTCATTCTGTTGTACGTGGGGTTGCCATATGAGTGACAGCCAACTCAATGGTAACTAACAACTAAAACAGAAATGAAGAAAAGTTCAGAGGTTAGGGAACTTACTCAGAGTGGCACAACTGGTAAGGAACACAACCAGGATTTGAACTCAAGGCTTTCTGGCTCTGAGACTCTTTTTCTTTTCAGGATAGGTTATGATTAGGAACACGTGCTCACTAGCAACTTGGCCTTGGGCAGTTATTCATCATCCCTTTAAGGCTCAGTCTCATTTGTGACATGGGCTGTTGGGAGGACAAATGAGGTATTGCTTGTAAAGTGCTCAGTTCCATGCCTACCACACAGTGAGCATTGGGCAAATGTTACCTGGACTGGTGTTAATCATTCTCATCACCATCTCATTAGGATGTAAACAGAAGGAATTGTGTTTGATTTAAATAGAGCAAGGAGAGAGTTAAAAATGCAGTCTTGGTAAAGCACTCAACCATGGAAGATCCAAAGGGCAGTATTTGCATAGGGAAACAGCTCCCAGTGGGCAGGAATGCACAGGCAAGAAGGACACAGAGAAAAGGTAACCACAGGGAGGAACTGAGAAGACAGTCATTATATTATGAGGATTGCAATCAGTGTCATGAAACAAAATGTGTGTGAACTGGTTGAATAGAAAATTAATTTGCTCTGTCAACTTTCACCCAAATCACAATAACAATAAATAGATAATGATGGAGGGTCTCAGAAGGACAAGGTCATTGGAGAGGTACTTAGCAATATCAGTCAGGCCTTCTGACATTCACTACCGAGTTTTCTTTGGATGGATCATCAGATAGGCATCAGGAAGCCTGGTACTACTGTCGCAGAGAGGATGGGTGTCCCAGAGACAGAGGAAGGGACGGTCAGAGCTCTGCACTGGCCCCCGACACCTGACCCACTCCTCCTTTCCTTCCCTCCCTTGCTGTCTTAGGCTCAGTTTAGCTTTCCTTGCAAACCACAGCCCACCTATAGCTCCAAGCAGAGATGCTCGTCCTTATACAAGCCACCTTCTCCAGCAGGTCACAAATACCTCTGATGATTGGACCATCTCTGGCATTCCAGCCAGCCAGCACCGCCTGACTCTCAGCAGACTTGACCCCGGGAGTTTGTATGAAGTAGAGATGGCTGCTTACAACTGTGCGGGCGAGGGCCAGACGGCCATGGTCACCTTCCGAACTGGTAAGGGTCACATGCTGCAGGAAGCCCTGCCTGGACTTCATCTTTCCTTTCAGGTACTGCCTTCCCTGGCTATTGTGTGCATAGGCCCAGGCTACACTTCTTATCAGAAGAGTCACCAACTGACCTCTGTGGCCTCCTTCTGCCTGTCTCTTACACAGGGGCCAGCAGCAATACCATGGCAAAGTCAGATGGAGCTGGGAATCAAACCACACACTCAGTTTTATTCTTATTTACATTCCCTTGGCAGAACCGTTGGCAGAGTCTCAGGCAAAAAGGACTCTGTAGAGAAGAAAACCCAATTCACACTTTCTTCCTTGCTTATCTCAACCCTTTTCTACCCAGGACGGCGACCCAAACCCGAGATTGTGGCCAGCAAGGAGCAACAGATCCAGAGAGATGATCCTGGAGCCAGCCCCCAGAGTAGCAGCCAGCCGGACCACGGCCGCCTTTCCCGTAAGCCCAACAGCAGCAGGGGGCAAGGTGCTGAGTGCTAGGCCCACTGCTTCCAAGCCCTGTTGCAGTAGATCAAGTAGTGTCCTGGTTCTGTGGGTCCAGGAGTCCTCATGGCATTTTCCTGGGATCTGCTTGATTCACCACAATGAGAAAATGAGATTGGAGTGTCTAAAAATAAAATTGGAGTGTAATATGGGTTGCTGGCTCCATAGGTCCAGAGAGCAGTGGGGAAGAGAGCTACTGACCCTTTGGTCCTCCACGCCCTGGCTTCCCAGAAGTGTAGCTTGAAGGAATCTTAACTCAAGGGCTCCTCCCTGGACAGAGTGACACACCACTGGGTGATCCAATCAGGAGTGGGGTGGAGGGCTGTCAGGAGCAAACGAGTCTAGTCAGAATACAACCATCATCTCATCGTGTACCCTTCTGCTGTGTCCTTCCTCATTATGGTTGGCCTTTCCCAGCCCCAGAAGCCCCAGACAGGCCCACCATCTCCATGGCCACTGAGACATCAGTGTATGTGACCTGGATTCCCCGTGGGAATGGTGGGTTCCCGATCCAATCCTTCCGTGTGGAGTACAAGAAGCTGAAGAAAGTAGGAGACTGGATTCTGGCCACCAGTGCTATCCCACCCTCCCGCCTTTCTGTGGAGATCACAGGCCTAGAGAAAGGTAGGACCCTAGCCCCTCTCTCACAGGATTCCTAACTGTTCACTCAGTGGAGAAGGAGGACAGGAGCTTTGGAGGCCCTTCCCTCCACTCTGCTCTCCATCCACCATGGTGCTCACACGGGTGTTCTTTGTGGTGTTCACCTGAGTCCTACAAGCCCTTCCTTTCTTCCTGTCCCATATGAGGGTCTAGAGCCCTATCCTTTGAGATGAGGATGGGAGACCTTGTGAGTCCTTTAGGAATGGGCTGCCCAGAAGACCCTCCAGGTACTGGGCTTTCATGGGCTGTGGGAGAATCAGAAGGTGCTTCCCACCCCCAGGGCTCAGTGAACATCTTTTGCTCACCAGGTATCTCCTACAAGTTCCGAGTCCGAGCCCTGAACATGCTTGGGGAGAGCGAGCCCAGTGCTCCCTCCCGGCCATATGTGGTGCTGGGCTACAGTGGCCGTGTGTATGAGAGGCCCGTGGCAGGCCCATACATCACTTTCACAGATGCAGTCAATGAGACCACCATCATGCTCAAGTGGATGGTAAGTGGACCTGGGCGGTGCTGATGCAGGAAGATGGCGATTGGGTTTGTGTTGGGGCTGAGATGGCTACCAGTAGTGAGGGCAGGAAGGAATCACTTCTATCTCAGCCTTTCTTCCAAGGTGCCTCCCCCTAAGTGTTCCTTCACCTGTGTGCCTCCAACATAGTGTACCTGAAAGCCCACTTGTTGGGGTGGGGGAGCTGTATTAGCTAGAGCTGCTATTAGTGGTCTTTAGTTGGCTTTGGTGCCTTAACCTGGTAGACCTTCAAGCTAGTTACCATGATCAGGCTATATGCCACCCTCCTTTCTGCCCTTCCTCAGGTCCCACAGGGGATCCCAACATCATTGTTCAGAGACCCTTTTTAGCTAGAGATACTCACCCTCACAATGTTCAGGAAGGTTTAGGAGAGACAGAAATTTGTTTCTTGTCTCCCAAAAGCTTGAGGACCCCTAGGCTAAATAAAATAATGGTCTTCACAGCACTCTTCAGAAAACCTCATGGATACATATCCTCAGAGGTATATTTAAGATGCTTCCAGTGCATTTCAAACTCCAGGCTGGAGTGAAATTGTCATATATCAGTCATACATGGTGATGTCTCTACCCCATTGTCAATTTGTTTTTCCTCCATTCTCTATAGTATATTCCAGCAAGTAACAACAACACCCCGATCCATGGCTTTTATATCTATTATCGACCCACAGACAGTGACAATGATAGCGACTACAAGAAGGATATGGTGGAAGGTAAATAGTTTGGGGTCCTTTGCTGGCAAGGGGGTCTGGGTGCTGAGAAACCCAGTGAAGCATAAATCCTGGGTCTGGGTGTCAGAAAGCATCTGTTCCCCATATCATTGATTCATATATGACATAGCTGGGGGCCGTCAAGCTCTTAAACCAGCATACTTCCTTCTCATGATGATGGGACAACCTAGAGCATTTCCTCCAATGGTACCAAATTGCCACTTGTGCCAGGTACAGAGCCCTTGTCTGAGTCTGACTGTGAGATCAGAGCCAAGCAAACTGGAGGCACATCACCGTGTGTGACACTCTCCCTCTCTTTTCAGGGGATAGGTACTGGCACTCCATCAGCCACCTGCAGCCAGAGACCTCCTATGACATTAAGATGCAGTGCTTCAATGAAGGCGGAGAGAGTGAATTCAGCAACGTTATGATCTGTGAAACCAAAGGTGGGCTCTCTGCTCTTGTCTTGCTATTCCAGCAAAGTAAGGCAAAGTCATTGTTCCTTATGCCCTGCTGGGTATTTCTTTCCCATGAAGACTCCTTAGTTTCCATGTAATCCCTTGCTTTATCATTTTTAACCCTTCTCCTCATTTGCCTGTGCTTCATATTAAGTGAATAGGTTACCATCAAGGACCCCTGGTGACTCAATGGTTAAGTACTCAGCTGCTAACTAAAAGTCAGTTCAAACCCACTAGCTTCTTTGCAGGAGAAAAGACCTGGTGACCTGCTCCCATAAAGATTACAGTCTAGAAAATCTTGTAGGGCAATTCTACTCTGTCCCATAGGGTTGTTATGAGTTGGAATTGACAGCAACAAAACAACAACAGGTTACATGCATGACAGCTTCAAGAATACCATTACAGCTAACTTGGGTGTTAACTGATACATGAATTCATGGAATGGAACCCATTCTTAAGTTGGGAACTGTCTATAAGTACTTTACTTCTATATTAACATCTGGTGCTTAAATTGGTTGGTTTATTCAACATAACTGCAGCCCCATGAGTTATGTAAGAAACTGAAATCAGGAGATTAAGTACTTGACCAAGGTCATGCAGCCAATTAGTGGTGGGGCACACTTGGGGGTCAGGTTCATCTAACTCCAAGCCCAGGCTCTTTCTCCACTGTAGGACATGTTAAAAATATATACACAGTAACATATTGATATTTGCACAATGCTCAGGTGGGTACGTACCATGATCTATCTCCATTTTGGAAATAGCGAAAATGAGATATAGCAGGTAAATTACAAAGAATGCAATCAGAAGATCACAAAGGAGTAGGAATGGTGATAAGAAAGTAACACTGCCATTTATGTAATTACCTGTCATTGAGGCAGCAACATTATCTCCCTAGATTTGCACTGCTCTCAATCACTTATTCAGCATTTGCTGAGTGCCTCCTGTGTATACTCCCTGCCTTCCTTTGTCATAGACAATGAAGTGAGGGGAAGATACTTCCACAGCTAAAAATCCTGTATCAAGTAATACAAAGAATGGAGGCTTCACAAAGGAGACATTTGCACTTGTCTTCTTGAAGGGTTAGCTCTTCAGGCTGCTGGAATGAGGGCATGGTCGAGGGAACAGGTCAAGCCTGGAAGTAACTCCAGATGCTTGGAGTGCATGGCACCTGGAATGAACACTAGAGAGGAAATGTATGGTAGGAGCCCACACATTGGTGGGCTTTAGGTCATCAAGGACCTTGTGGGATGAGCTGGTGAGACAGTAGCAGGAGGCTGTGAGGCAGGGAGTGCCATCATTGGATTTGTTCATTGAGAAAGGTCACTGGTAGCCATACAAGAAATAGGTTGAGGGAAGGGAACTGTAGCCACAAAGTAAAGAGAAAGAGAAGGAAGAGGTTGGAGGAGACATGGTCAGGGCCAGAAGACAGATTGTGGTTTGGGGCTGAGAGAGAGTAAGTTAAAAGTAAACCCTGAGTCTTCTAGCTTGAGGTAGTGCACAGATGATATCGCCCTACTGAAATGGAGGCCAGAAAAGAGACAGATTTCATGACAAAGGAACAAGATGCAGTCACTTGGAAATTAACTGAGTCTCATATTCTTCTGGGACATTGAAATGATAATTCTCCAAATGAGAAACAAGTCTCCTGCCCTGGGGAGGGGTCTGAATTGGGGAAATTGATTTGGGAGTCATTAGGATACAGGTTGAGATTGTGGGACTAGGTGAGATTACACAAAGAGGGTATAGACAAAGAACCAGGAAGACCTCCCAGGTTCTGAGGGGCAGACAGAAAAGCGCAGAAAAAGAGAAATAGAGCAGTAGTCAGAGACTATGCCAAAACACCAAACCCACTGGCATCGAGTGGATTCTGACTCATGGTGACCCTTTAGCACAGAGTGGAACTGCCCCATAGGGTTCCCAAGGCTGTAAATCTTTGCAGACTGCCTCGTCTTTCTCCCGTGGAGCAGCTGGTGGGCTCAAACCATCAATCCTTTGGTTAGCAGCCAAATGCTTTAATCACTATGCCACCAGAGCTCCTCCTAGTCAGACAGGTAGTGGGGAAAATTAGGAGATGGTAGTATTATAAAGTCAAGGGAGATGATGGTAAAAAGGAAAAAAAAGGAGTTTGCAATGTCAGATACATCCCAGAAATAGCAAAGCACAGGTGAGGAGATAGAGCTCTTACTTTCACCTTGTATTTGTTCTGAGAAGTTGATGTCAAGTAAACTCTGATTCTTGGCACCCCTCTGTCTGTCAGAGGAGAACTGAGCTCCACAGGGTCTTCAATGGTGGATTTTTCAGAAGTAGATCACCAGGCCTTTCTTCTGAGGCACTACTGAGTAGACTCAAATCTGCAACCTTTTGGTTAGCAGCCAAGCAAATTACCACTGCCGCACCCAAGGACTGTTTGTCCTAGTTAGTTCCAGCTCCCTGCTCTGTGACTCAAGTTTGTAGTAGTACCTAGTACTTTTAACCTCTTAAACTTTGCAAGGATAAATTTGTGGGTACATTCTTCCATTCCCACTTCTTTTGCTGGTTTCACTCATTTTAAAATATTTTCTCCCAAAAGTTTACCAACTGCTGTCTCAGAAAATCTCTAAACTTTTGCCCAAAAGACCTGCTTTGAACCCAGTACTTGGCTCACAAGTGTCTCAGGCTGTATTTTGAAATATAAGGAGGCTCAGGCCTCCTCAACGATACCAAATTTCACATGAGACCCAGATCTCATGCTGAATGTGTGCACCATTATAATAAGGGACTTTGAGGTTTTACCTTGTGAATTTGACCCCATTTCCCACACCCTTGGAATACACCCCCCCACCCGATTTACTGTGAAGAAAATGTCAAAGAGATAGATGCTGAAGTGAGTTTTATACCCAATTATAGCTCGCAAGTCTTCTGGTCAGCCTGGTCGTCTTCCACTCCCAACACTTGCTCCACCACAGCCGCCACCCCCTGAGACCCTAGAGCGGCCCATGGGTGCTGGGGCCATGGTAGCACGCTCCAGTGACCTGCCCTATCTGATCGTCGGCGTTGTCCTGGGATCCATTGTCCTCATCATCGTTGCCTTCATCCCCTTCTGTTTGTGGAGGGCCTGGTCTAAGCAAAGTGAGTGAGTGACCCTTGTCAGCGCAAATGGGGAGCTGTCCAAGGAGACCAACACCCCCCGGGCAGGGTCAGCTGTGCCATACTCCATGGGAACTCAAGCCCCTCAGTCCCCCAGAGCTTCCTAAGGGAGTCCAAGAATAAATAGTCCAAGACCAGCCCTTCCCCCCAAGCTTACCCGCCTCGACTGATGGAGTGTATGAGGAAGTGGAAGTTGGTTCGTCTTCTCTGCTTCTCTGAGTGCAGTACTTCTCTGGCTTACCTTCTTTTAATGTCTGAAGCTGCTTCACTGTCCTCATATTCATACTTAAGATGGGCCTTTCCTCTTCCAAATGTTTTCTGTTCTTCTTGGGTTCTGGGGCTGCTTTGAGTCTTCCCCCTTATCCTGGATTAACCTTTTATCTAGTAATTTTTACTTCAAATGGCAACACCTCTGGTCAAATTGTTTCATCTAAATATTACTCCTCTGGTTGTGCAGCACCTCCTTCCCCTAAACTCTTGTCCTTATATCTCCTCACTCTTCTACCCTGTGCCATCAGCAAAAAATAAGTCTTAGATGTTAGAAAGAGGCAGGTGT
Organism: Orycteropus afer afer; assembly: GCF_000298275.1. Classification (NCBI taxonomy): domain Eukaryota; kingdom Metazoa; phylum Chordata; class Mammalia; order Tubulidentata; family Orycteropodidae; genus Orycteropus; species Orycteropus afer. Next base: position 6,620,475 of record NW_006921771.1, read on the forward strand.
CATAAAGAGTGTTTCAAGAGAGAATATTCTCCTTCCCTTTGGCAATGTCAGCTCCATGCATACATCATTTGAGCCTGTGTTGTCAGGAGTTTTATCTTTGTAGGACTTTTTCAAGCTTCCCTAAGCCTTCTTAGTCTAACCATACCTCCTGTTGTTCCAGAACATACTACAGACCTGGCTTTTCCTCGAAGTGCCCTTCTGTCTTCCTCCTGCCAATATACCATGGTGCCACTGGGAGGACTCCCAGGCCCCCAAGACAATGGGCAGCCCTACCTCAGTAGCATCAATGGACGGGCCTGTGCCAATGGGGTGCATGTGAATAGGGGCTGCCTCGCAGCTGCAATGGGCTACCCAGGCCTGAAACCTCAGCAACACTGCCCAGGGGAGCTTCAGCAGGTGATGTAGTCCTGGGTGTATGGGCAGCAGGTATGGGCACCAAGGAGGGAGTGGTTGGGCTACCACCTGGGGCTTCTTCCCTTCCAGCCCGAATCCTGGGTTTCTGGACCAGGCTTTCTTCAGTTAGGAACCAGTTCATCCAGTTGAATAGTGAACACTGGAAAGTTACCTAGACTCCCTGAAGTGACTTTTTCGTTAACCTTACTTTTGAACAGCAGAGTGATACCAACAGCCTGCTGAGGCAGACCATTCTTGGCAATGGATATGACCCCCAGAGCCACCAGATTACCAGGTAACCAGCGCTTTCCTCATTCTTGCCTTTTCATTCCAAGCCCCACAGCCCCACCCACCTTCTCTTTAGCTCCTCAAATCCTTCTTCAGCCGCTGAAACCTGAACAGTAATGCTTCTCTTAGGGATCCCCAAATCTGACCACGCTGCTCCAAAGGGCTATTACCCTAACAGGTAATTAGCGTGTTTGCAGTTACCCTGCCCTTTCAGCTCTGGGGCATGTGCTAGCTTCTCAGAATCCTTCCTCACCAGGCAGGCCAGATGTTCTCACATACACTGACTTTGCACTTGGCTTCACGTCCTCCCACATACTTAGGACTTGCATGGAGTAAGATGGCCATGGACTAGAATTATCAGTGGAAATGATAGTATGGCACCTATTGTTATTCAAAGAGGAGCAGTCCATCCCCATATCAGCTCCCTGACCAGCTCTGGTACCTTCCAGACAGGAAAGCTGCCAGAGGCAGTATGGGAATCCAAGTCCACTCTGCTCCACCTCACTTTTCCTTCTGGTCTCATGCAATGCAGGGCTCCCAAGCCTAGCATGGATGAGGGCTCATTCCTATACACACTGCCTGATGACTCAACTCACCAGCTGCTCCAGCCCCACCAGGATTGCTGCCACCTCCAGGAACAGCCTGCTGCCACCGTGGGCCAGTCAGGAATGAGGAGTGCCACTAAGAGTCCTAGAAGGGAGGCAGTGTGGGACTCTCCATTTCACTCAGGTCGGTGGTGAGAATTGATAGGCTGGGAGGCCATGAGTAAAACATCCATGGCCCCGTGGAGGTGGGGCGTTAATAAGCTTCAAATGTGGTGATGGATAAGGAGCCATCCACAGCTCTAATATGGAAAGGGACAGAGGATTGAAAGATGGTCAGCCACTTGGCTTCATAGTGCAAGGCCCAGGAGATTGGCAGGTTGTACCAGGTGGGTGGTACTCCAACACTGCAAGCTGTGGTCCCCAAATCTGAGAAAAACAACTTATCCATTTCAGAGAAAGAAGGAGCCCTTTTGGTCTGTGCATTTCAAGACCATTAACAAATTCCTCCTGCCTCTCATCACACTAAGAGGCATTCTCTAATCATTCCAAAATACCTTGCCTTGTTGGGTCTTGTCTTTTAATTGAGGAACAAGCTTGCATCAATCATTAAGGAGCCAAGTTCTTAAAAACATCATCATAAAAACTCTTTGCATTTCCACAGAACTTTTCCTTCAAGGGACTCGAGGCCATGCATGCCACCATTGTCTTCCTTTGGGCCAATCTCTTGGAAATCAGAAGATGCTTGCTTTGGTCACAGGCTGTTTCACAGAATTGGCTTTCACTTATTCACCTCCATGGTCTAGATGTCAGTTCAGATGCAGATCCTGGAGTCTGTCTCTGGGAGATTAAATTCTAAAAGGCAGGCACCTCCAGGAGCCAGAATCAGCATCATTAAAACTGGATCACCTCGATCTTGGGGGAAGAGATTGTGAATGGGGTGATTATAACCAGTAGCCATACCATCAGGGTGGACAAGTAGCCTAAATATGAACAGGGCAGGCTTCCTTCCACGTGTTCATGGGCTCAGCAGACTTCACCTGACCTAGCAGTGCTGGCTAGACCATGAGTGTCTCTGTGGCTCCACACCTATGGAAGAAATGATGGTGACAGACAGCCCTGCCTACCTTGGAGGAAGCAGGACCATCCTTGTCATAATGTAGGTTTCAGCATCTTTAGGGCCAATGTAACCAGCTCCCATCACAGAGGTTTACTCAACAGGACCACTGGGTGTTTGCTTCTCCTGGATCTGGACTTTAATGCTTCCCACCTTCTCTTCCCACAGGTCCACCGTGCTGCTTGGGCCTCATACCAGTTGAAGAGGTAGACAGTACTGACTCCTGTCAAGTGGGTGGAGGAGACTGGTGTCCCCAGCACCCCACAGGCTATGTAGGACAGGAACCTGGGATGCAGCTGTCATCTGGCCCACCAGTGCATGTATCTTTTGAACCACCCCCCACAATTTAAACAGAGGCCAGTTTCCCACAAAGACTATATATTGTTTTGTTTTTTAAAAGAGACAGAGAAAATTGCTATTTATTTTTCTATAATAGCCATATTTATATATTTATGCACTTGTAAATAAATGTATATGTGTCTTTATAATTCTGGAGAGACATGGGGGAATCCTACCCATTGAGGTATGAGAGGGAAAACAAAGAAGCCTCCATGTAACAGGTCAACCAGGAAAGCTTGAGGCAGACTTGGCCAGAACACAGACCCAGGAAAGCAAGTCTTCACTTACAACCTCTACAACTACCTGGGAGGTGCTGGAGGCCACTAGGTCACCTAATGAAAGGAAGACTTCTAGGTATATTATTCATGTTGACCATAAGGGAAAAGCAAGGTGCACTATAACAGACAGGAGGCACACAGATGCTGGCTGGCTTTGGTACTTCAGGAGACATTTACATAAGAAGCCCATGAGGACAGACTGAGATGTGTATAGTACTATAAACATTAACAAACCTCCCAGAATCAATAATCTGTGGCAACATATCTCTGTAACAAACACTGTAACTTCTAAATAAATGTTTAGTCTTCCCTGTAACCTTCAACTTTGTCACGTATGAGTCAACATTTTCTTTAGACTTTAGAATTCAGTGTGCAGATTCACAGTTTTCTTCTGAGATGAAGCTTCAGTCAGATTGAAGAAATTAAACTACCTCTCTTTACTCTGTAGGTGTGTATGCTGAAGAGCAAATGTTTTCTCCAAAGTACTAGTTAAGTGCTATACATGAACATAATGGTGCCTGATAAAACTCACTTCCTGTCATTCCCAAGACACACCAGCATTGCCAGAGGGGTTGGCTCATGAGCTATTTAAAATTCACATTTAACATTGTCCAAGCAAAGAATCAAACATAGACTCTGTTTTAAATCAAGATTTTAAAATCTTTATATGTGGGACTGGAATTGGAAAGAGAATGGAGCCTGCAGTGAAAGACAAAAGACACTTTTAACTGAGCATGTTACGGATTTCAGTAAAGTTGAATTACAGATGAAATGCCCTTTGAGACACTGTTCTTATTAGAGTTGTGCTGGACTTGGGTTTCGTGCTCTCCACCAGGAAGAATCTGATAAACAAGACACTCTGGTGGCATAGTGCCTAAGGCATTTGACTGCTAACCAGAAGGTTGGTAGTTCAAACACACTAGCCACTCTCAGAAGGAAGACTAGGCTATCTATGTCTGCAGAGATACCGCCTCGGAAACCCAAGGAGCAGTCACTATGAGTTGAGTCGACTGGATGGCAGTGAGTTTGGTTTTGGAGGGGAGCCCAGGGAGCCAGACAGGACAAGTGCACCCTCCTCTGCTGGCAAGAAGAAATACAGCACCTGCCCTACCCCAGATCTCTGCCTCCTTTTTCCATCAGACAGCTAAGTCTGAGCATGAACTCTCACTGAAAAGGCAACATGATTTTCAGGAAAGCAGTATTTAAAAAATATTTTTCAAAATAAAATAAGAAGTGTAAAGCACATGGAAATGAGAGGAAAAAAGAAGTAGAGAAGAGAAGAAATAAGAAATAGTGACCTCAGACACAACCCAGCCTGGGTGTCCCAATCAGGAGTAGGGCAGGTCAATGTCCTCGTCTTCACATTGCTAATCTGGGACATTATATCTGAGCTGTGTTTCACTTTCTACACCACTGGCCCTTTTGTCCCCTCCTTTATTTGTTTCCCCTTGATGACCTCAGGTACTTGTCAAAGTAGATTTTAGTGAACTTTATTGAAGTGAGATGTGAAGAATCTGCTCTCTGCACAGCACTGGAATCACAGTAACGCTGAATGATTGTAGCTCTCAGTAAATAAATGAATAAAAAGTCAGGGAGAGAGAGAGGAGAGAGGAAAAAAGTCCTGGGAAAGAAAATACTTCTCAGACATGTTAAATAAACATATAAATATGTATATTTTACCTCAGCCAGTGCAGAAAAGGCAGAAAATATCAAAGCACAAGGCTTTTTAATCTTGGTCCAGAAAATGAAATAGCTCTGATTTTTAATTTCATTGCATTTTGTATTTCTCAGGTTAGTTGATTATTTTAGTTGGCCCACACTAGAGTTTTTCATTACAAATAATACATTTTTAATGTTTTGAGTCAGTTGGCAAAGGCATAAATGACTAAGTGGAAGAATAAGACCTAGAGGGCAGAAACTGGTGAGGGGCACAGAGTTCAGCTCATGATTCGAAGACTTCTCTCTGAGGATGGGACGCTTTGTGATAGGGTGGACTGACTGCAGCCATGAGCAGCTCCCTTCCCCAGGAAGTTGTGACAGCAGCTGGACTCTATGGTAATTTCTCTTCCATTGCTGGAGTGCTAGGATACCCAGGCTCAAAACAGCAAAGTTATATTAACGGATGATCGACAACTAACTCAAGTTAGATTTCTGGCTCACCATCAGAGGGGAGATTGCCTTCTCTAGGCAGTAGGAGGTGGAGAATGATTTTGACCAGAGCAGCAGGACCTGCTATTCACCTTCTGCTGAGCTACTCTGTGGTAGTTTCATCTTGTTTGAAGCTTAACCAAAGTCACAGATGTTGTTGTTGTTGTTGTTATGTGCCGTCGAGTCAATCCTGACTCATAGCGACCCTTCCTTGGGTTTCCGAGGCAGTATCACTAGGGAAGTAGGATTGCCCAACCTTTCTTCCGAGCAGTGGCTGATGGGTTTGAACCACCAGCCTTCTGGTTAGCAGTCAAGTGCCTTAGCCACTATGCTACCAGAGCTCCCAAGTCACAGATACTCACACTTAATTACAGATTCACAACTAAGTCTGAAAACAAATAGAAATGGAACTAAAACAATATGTCTTGTCTAACTCAAAATAAAAAACTGAGTGTTAACTACACTATCAGATTCCAGTCATACGAGATGAAGTCCTGAATAATGTAGATTTAGTGATTTTTGTCTAGTTCAATTTGGGAAAAAGCAACAGTCCTGATAAGTGTTACTATGAGTTGAAATACACATGGAATTCTTGATAGGTTCTCCTACAGACTCTAAACCCTTGCTGCAATTAGACTCTCAGAATTTCAGAATGATAAGGAGCCTCAGAAGTTATTCAGATTTCTCATTTTTCAGATAATAAAATGAGGCCCAGGAAGATTATGTAACTGCCCCTGGATCTCAGTACTACCAAAAGGACAATATCTCCTCAAGATCTTAAGAGATCAACCCCTTCATCCCAGCAGTTGTTAACTCTGTTAGACAGTGCTTCACCCACAATAGCCCCCCATGAGCCCTACCCTCTGGGTATCCACTCCCTATATGGTCAGCTCCACATTATGCTATGGTTGGTATAGAGTAGAATCTGTCAGTGGTGCGAATGCTTAAGGTGTTAGGCTGCCTTTCAAGTCCACCCACAAAAGACCAAAAACCAAATTCACTGCGGTCTAGTTGGTTCCAAGTCATAGCAACCCCTCTTTGGGTTTCCAAGGCAGTATCTCTACAGAAGTAGAATGCCCAATCTTCCTTCCGTGGAGTGGATAGTGGGTTTGAACCGCCAGCCTTCTAGTTAGCAGGAGAATATCTTAGGCACTAGGCCACCAGAGCTCCTAGGCCACCCAAATGCACCTCAGAGAAAAGGCCTACTGATCTACAGGCAGTCCCCAGTTTCAAGTCAGACTTCTGAACAACATGCCTTTTAATGTTATGTGAATTTGGCTCACTTTGAAATGATTGAATCAACCTCTGCTGGCAATAAATTCTTCATCTTAATCACCTTCACTTGCTGTGCACATGCAGTTTTTAAGTTACTGAAAAAAACTTTGAGTCTTTTCTTACACTAAACCAAACCCACTGCCATCAAATCAATAACAACTCATAGCTACCTTATAGGACAGAGTAGAACTGCCCCATAGGGTTTCTAAGGCTGTAAATCTTCACAGAAGCAGACTGCCTTATCTTTCTCTCATGGATTGGCTGGTGGGTTTGATCTTACACTAAAGTAAGTCTAAATAAGAACCGTATGCACCTGTTACAACCCACCTACAAATTCCTAAAGACACATTCAAGAACATATCTCATTTGTAACCAAAGGACTGCCTGTGCTTCTGAAAAATCAGCCACTGAAAATCCTGTGGAGGACAATTCTACTCTGAGACACATGGGGTTGCCGTGAGTCGACGGCAGTTGGTTAGTGTAGCATGTGGCAGCAGAAGTGATGATGTGTCATTTCTGAGGTTAAGTAGTAAAACCTAGCTTCCATGTCAGTCTCTCTTGCTCTGTTCCTCACTCTTGGAACACTCACACTGCTCATGTCGTAAGGAGCCCTTTGGAGAAGTCTTGCTGGTGAGCAGCTGAAGCTTCTTGCCAAACAGCCACGTGAGTGAGTTTGGAAACAGCTCCACCAGCTCCAGGCCAGCTTCAGATGGCGACAACCCTAACCTGCGACTTGACTACAAGTCAAGTGGATTAGTTGAAATACACATGAGAGACCCTGGGTCAGAAACACCCAGCTAAAGTCTCCCAGACTCCTGCCTCTCAGAAACTGTGTGAGTTAAGTGTTTATTGTTTTAAGCTAAATTTGGGGGTAATTTTTTATGTAACAATAAATCCATAATCTCAGAGCTATGATTAGCACATTTTTTAAAGTGCTTGAAAGGCATACATAAGGGTAGGGTAGACAGCACAGGAAGTGCTGAAATTGTAGAAGTATACTCTTCTACAGTAGAGTAGCTTCAACATCAGAGATTTATCACGACAGGCACTAACATTAAATTCTGACCTCTTAAATACAAATATAAAAGAATCTTAAACAATAGGCTAAATGGACAGCTGCAAGAATATTTTCACTTACAAAGACAGTAAGTCCTGCCTATAATTTTTTGGGGAAAATTAGTAGGCTTGCCACTGAGTACAGATTAGGAAGAATTGATATTACTGAGTTGCTTTGCAATTGATGCAATATTGCCTTCATCACTTTTCCTTCTTGGTGACTAATTTACATTCTGAGACAGCCTCAGCAGAGTAAGTCATTAACATGGACTAACTAGAGAGTTGTTGTTGTTGTTAAGTGCTGTCAAGTTGGCCCCCACTCATAGAGACCCCTCCTTGGGTTCCTGAGGCAGTATCACTACAGAAGTAGATTGCCCAACCTTCCGTCCTAGGAGTGGCTGGTGGGTTTGAACCGCCATCCTTCTGGTTAGCAGTTAAGTGTCTTAGGCACTACACTACCAGAGCTCCTCCATAAAGATTTGTTGTTGTTGTTGTTGTTGTTATGTGCCATCGAGTCGGCCCCAACTCATAGCGACCCCTCCTTGGGTTTCCGAAGCAGTATCACTACGGAAGTAGGATTGCCCAACCTTCTTTCTGAGGAGTGGCTGATGGGTTTGAACTGCCAGCCTTCTGGTTAGCAGTCAAGTGCTTTAGCCACTATGCTACCAGAGCTCCCCCATAAAGATTTAAAGCTTTGGAACTCCAACGAGGGTTGGTATAAATCAGAATCAACTCAGTGGCAGTGTGCTTGGTTTTTTTTGTTTTTGTTTTGTGTTTTAGTATATAGTTTAAAATGTCATGCATATCAAAAGCAATTGCTACAGATGATCTCTGAGTGGTACAAATCTATTTCATTACTTTCTGGTCTGACTGCATCACAGTAGCAAATGACTCCGTGGAGGCATTTGCTAAAACTGTGGGTGATTCAGGAAGCTGGTTGTTTTCCTGCTTTCTGCCTACTTAAAGCAAACTGCTCTGCTGTGTTTGTTTGCATTTTCTGTATCCTGAGCCCTCACATGAAAGCTTTATAAAGTCAACAGTGTCAAAACTCTGATTTGCATTTCTTATTTTAAGATATTGTTGGCAAAATAGTTTCCTTTTTTTCCTCCTCTTGTGTCTTCACAGAGAATATTTAAAAACATCAGGGTTTATTTTCCAAGGATTCAATACTCGAAAAGGAAGCTTTCTTGTAGATTGCCGAATGATAGTTTTTCTTGCCAAAGGCTAAATTTTAGAAAACCAAAAAAGTAATTTTCCTAATGTAGGGTATGTTACAGATAGTTTCTGGTCTAGTTTTCAGAGACTTTACAGTTGATCTAGCATATTTCAAACACATCTAAAACAGCTCAGGTCAATAATAAGTAGACGTTGGGTGCTGTCAATTCTAAGATAACCAAATTTTGGGAAAATTATTAAATTATGTGACTGAATCTGGTTTTAGACATTTAGATAAATTCATTTTAAAGTAACAGGATTGATGCAGGCAACAAAGAAACAGAACTGGTGAATGCTATATCTCAGAAAAATATTGGATAGATGTGAGAAAAAAAGCAAATTTAAAGGTCAATAGGCTTCACTGTTGTGGAGGATGAATGGGTGGGAGGATGAGGCCTCCTTTCTTACGCAAAACAGCAATCTCTTCCTTCAAGGCCAAAATTCTTTGTGCCTGGACTTGGATCAACTCAGTGACCTTCTCTTTTGCCACAATATCCGCTTTCCGAAGGCCCTGGAAGGCATTGCCCTGTTGAAAGAAAACACCACCTACTTGCTTTAAGTCTCATTTGAAAAGTGAAAAATTCTAACCTTATGTATTTGTTAGGAGTATCTGCCTTATGGTGCATTTAAACAGCCACATTGTTCCTTAATCTAAAAACCAAACCAAACCAAACTCATTGCCATCGAGTCGATTCTGACTTATAGTGATCCCCTTTGGGTTTCTGAGGCGGTAAATCTTTACGGAGGTAGATTGCCCAGTCTTCCTTCTACAGAGTGGCTGGTGGGTTTGAACCACCAGGCTTCTGGTTAGCAGTCAAATGCCTTAAGCACAATGCCACCAGAGCTCCTTCTTCCTTAATCTAAGGGACTTCAAATTCCTCCACTGAAATTCCATCATCAGAAATGTGTCCATTTGAGCTAATGAGCAATGCTTAAAATGCAAATTCACTTTGGAAGCAAGGGTAACACATTAAGCTAGCTGTCAGTCATTCATATCCCAGAGAGCTTATCACTGGAATCATAAAAGTAAGATACATCCTTCTATTTCTATGTAACCTATATTTTGTTCTCCAAAATAGGTATCTCTTTTACCTCAACCTGCTTTCTTACCCTCTAGGGCTAACTCCTTCTCATGCTTCATTAGAGACAGGGCCCAGATGACTCATCTCACTACTCTACCTAGCACCCACTCAATTGCCTGTAATGTAGGTGGATAGTCAACAAAATTGGAATGGATGAATGTGTCTATTAAAGTAAGGAAGATAACACTTACCAAGTACTCATTCTGTGCCAGGCATTTTACACTGTGCTATCTCATTTAAACCTCTCAACTCTATGAGCTAAGTGTTGTTATTCCCATTTTATAGAGAAGGAAACTGAGACTCAGAGATTCATTAACTGGCCCAAATCACTGCATTATTAAGCCCTGAAAGCAGGATTAGAACAAGGTTGCCTGAACCCAAATGATTTTTCCATTTTCCCATATTTACTTCAGCAGACATTCTTTGCTAACTATCCAGTAGTCATCTGCCTCTTCTTCTCTTGCCCATTTCTACTTTATAGGTTGTGAAAGCTAAATCCTCTCTTTACCCAGCTTCTCTTTCAGGTAGGGATGGCTAAGTGGATGTAAGCATTATGAACTTTTCCTTTCATATGAAAAGGAGAGAAGAGGCCGGGCCAGAGATGTGGAACATAGAACTGAGGCAGCCATCTTGTGACTTTGAAGGAAACGTGAAAATCACAGAGATACAGGCTGGACAACATAGATCCACTAAACTAAGGCCAGCAGTTAATCTCCCTTCAGGCTGCTTGTTAAATGAGAAAATGACCCTTATTTGTTTAAACTACTCTGATGAGGGGTTGTGGTTACTTGCAGCTAAATGCATGCCTGACACACCAACTCATTCTTAGTCATGTTGGCAGGCACTATTTTAAGTATATGACATACAGTTTAGAATATACCATGTATGTTAGGTTCCTAGTAGGCAAGGCTTGAATCAGATGAATATTTAAGTATTATAGACCACATACTATACATTAACTGCTATATTAGACTCAATAAATATTATATAAGACCAAGCTGAAAACCATAAAAAGTAACAAGCATTTTAGTAAGGTAACATCACTGCCGTTGAGTTGATTCTGATTCATAGTGACTCCCACTGGGTTTCCAAGGCTGTAAATCTTTTGGAAGTAGATCACCCCATCTTCCTTGGCGTGATTGGTGGGTTTGAACTGCTGATCTTCTGGTTAGCTGCCAAATGCCTTATCCACTACACCACCAGAGCTCCTTACAAGGTAATATGTAAGAGTCTATAATTTAAGACATCCCTTTGAACAGAGGTCAAGTGAAATTAACAGATACTAGAAATGGATATTTGATACCAAATTCAGAGAGTATATTGGTGTCATTATTTATGCCTAAATAACCTTATGTCTTCAGGACCACAACAAAATCCATAGATTAATACTTATATGAGTTCAGAGCATCCAAGAGGCATTCAATAAAACTAGTCCCTCAGTCCCACTGTAATGTGGCTAATGTTAACTCAATGATCTCAGGGACCTTGATGGCTTGGAAGTGATCAAAGATGAAGGCTTGTTGAAAAAGTAGCACTTGATATTCTTGTGAACAGCCACCTTGACAGAGCTTCCCCAATTCTGACAAAGGGTCTGAAGAAAAGAAACGCACCTGCTGGTTCTGTAGTGTATTTAATCGAGAATCAAGTTTCTGCTTTTCGATACATAAATCATTCATTTGATGAAGCTTTTTGGTGTGTTCTTTTGTCTTCATCATCAGCTCCCATCGCATTTGAGCAATCTTTTCCTACCAGAGCAGAAAGATGCAAAATGAATTAAGTGAACAAGAGACAAAATAAGAAAGAAAAATGAGTGTTCAGATTTGATTGAAACCATAAGGCAAATGGAGCAATATGCACATATGACAATACAATCAGAAGCAAATATGCAGTCAGAAGTACTGAACTGAGTCTTGTTTAATTAAAGATAGAAATGAAAACATGTTCAAGGGTAAAATAAGGTAAGACAGGTATAAGTATCAATCCCTTGTTGAGAAATGAAATTATTATTCATACTGAGTGCTGAATTACATTACTTAAAAGGAAGGATAATAATTTAAGCAGCAAACTTCCATATAGTGCTCTTCTTTTCTAGTCTTGGCCTAGGATTCTCAAGGTAGCTAGCTTGAATGGCCAATACATCTGCAAAATTGCGTTCTTTTGTTCTCTATTTACTCAAACAAATTATTATAGATAGCATATATTATATCCAACATTCCCCTGATAGGGACCAGTGCCATTGATATGGATACTCAAAATAATTTACTTTTTCAAAGTACAGTAGCAAATCCTGGATTACCAAAACTGAGACAGAGCCACTGGACAAGACAGCACTAGGAGAGCATTTCCTACCCCACCTGCTGATGAGATAAAAAGGAAACTGGAGAAGTCATAATAACTTGGGTGCTTAGACAATTTTTGTAATAGAACTGGAACCAGAGCATTGTCTCATCTCCTGGCTAGGGGACAATACTCAGGTACTAAAATCTTCTAAGACCCTACCTATCAAATAGTCCATGCCTTGCTACAAAATTTAGTACTTAGAGATGTTTTCTAATTTCCAGATTCTAATAGCATGCAGAAGGAGCTATGGTAGCACAGTGACTATGGCATCTCACTGCTAACCAGAAGGTTGGTGGTTCAAACCCACCAGCCACTCCACAGAAGCAAGACTGGGCAATTTACTTTTGTAAAGATTTACAGCCTTGGAAACCCAATGGAGATCGCTATGAGTTGGAATCGACTCCATGGCAGTAGGCGGTGGGTAACAACAAGCAGAAGCTAAACAATAATACAATTAGGATCTCCAGAGTAAAGCAGTTTCAATTCTAACACTGTTAGAACATTAATATATTAATGTAGGCCCCAAAATGGAATTATTCCATAATTGTTCATTATAAAATGATGCCATTTTCATCAACATGTTTGCATGTTCCCTGGGCTTCCAAACTCAGAGTTGATGCCTTCATCCAGACACAGACATGTCCCTCCAAGTATATGAGAAGTAAGGAAACCAAGACAGGCCTATGGCCACAGGAGAGCCAAGTAGGACTCACAGACACCTCTCAAGCTGCACAGGAGCTTCTCAGGAGCCACTTATGGCTCCCAGTGATTCCCTGCCTCCACCCAAATTTATTGAAGGCAGCTCTACTGCCATTTCATCCTTACCTCCCACATCTTCATTTCCTTTGCATTTGATAGCTCTTTGCGAAGTTTTTTGATCTTTAGTTCTTCAAGGGTTGTATTAACAGATAGTGTCTGAAGGGCTTCTAGGTCTATCACACGGCCAAACTTTCTGATCATTAGCTGACTAACTGTTTCTTCCATTTCTAAAAGAAGACAGTCACTGTCTTAGGTTGTTCAATGGTTCTCGTTGTTATTAAATGCACACCACCAATAACAATAACATTCTAAGGAATATTTTTTGCAAGAACATGGTGAAGACTTTATGTTACCAGTTGATTTTTCCTCTGTGACTTTTTGCCTGTTATTTTCTTCATTTAAATTGTCACTCCTACATGCTGTCTTTTCAACTCCTTCAAAATCCTGTGTAAAACTGACTAATCTTTCTGGCCTACATGCCCCTCCACGAACTGTTAACAGGCCCCAAATAGATTATGAATAATATTGCACTTTTCTTTTTGTTATTGACTTCTAAGGAAGGTTGGGCAATCCTACTTCTGTAGTGATACTGCCTCAGAAACCCAAGGAGGGGTCGCTATGAGTCGGGGCCGACTCGACGGCAAATAACAACAACAACAACAGTACCTAGTGTTAAGAATAGAGCAAGCTAACAGTCATCAAAACAGCCTGGTACTGGTATAACAATAATAATAATAATAAACCAAACTCATTGCTGTTGAGTCAATCCCAACTCATAGTGATCCCTCCTTGGGTTTCTGAGGCAGTACCTCTACAGAAGTGGATTGTCCAATCTTTCCGAGCAGTGGCTGGTGGGTTTGAACCACCAGCCTTCTGATTAGCAATCAAATGGCTTAGGCATGGTACCATCAGAGCATAAATAGCAAAAGACAAAATAAATAAATGGGACCTCATAAAAATTTTTAAAATTTATTATTTAATAACAATTTTAACAATAATATTTATTATTATTATTTATTATTTTTATTCTTCTAAAGACGTTACCAAAAATGTGAAAAAAGACAAGCTACCAACTGGGAGAGTATCTTCAGAAATCATATATCTGACAATCTAATAACCAAAATATATTGAAAATTTTAACAATTTAACAACAAAAAAACAAATAGTCCAGTCATAAATGGGCAAATGATTTGAACAGACATTTCACCAAAGAGGACATTCACATGGCCACCGAACACATGAAAAGGTACTCAGAGAGATGCAAATCAAAATCATAATATCATTTCACTCCCAGTAGGATGGCTAAGATAAATAAAAATTAAAAAAAAAAAATGTTTGTGAGGATATAGGGAAATTTGTACCCTTATGCATTGCTGGTGGGAATGCAAAATGGTACAGTCATTGTGGAAAACACTGTGGCAGTTCCTCAAAAAACTAAAAATAGAACTACTAGGAGATCTGGTAGTCCAGTGCCTAAGGCACTTGACTGTTAACTAGAAGGCTGGGGGTTCAAACCCACCAGCCACTCCTCGGAAGGAAGGTTGGGCAATCTACTTCCGCAGTAATACTGCCTCGGAAACCCAAGGAGGGGTAGCTATGAGTCGGATCTCACTTGACGGCAGTGAATTAGTGAGTATGTTGTTGTTGTGAGGGGCTGCTGAGTCGGTTCCTACTCATGGTGACCCTATGTAAAACAGAACGAAACACTGCCCAGTCCTATGCCGTCCTCACAATCCTTGTTATGCTTGAGTCCATTGTCGCAGCCACTATGTCAATCTATCTTGTTGAGGGTTTTCCTCTTTTTCTCTGACCCTCCACTTTACCAAGCAGGGAATGGTCCCTTCTGACAACATGACCAAAATAGATGAGACAAAGTCTGGCCATTCTTGCTTCCAAGGGACATTCTGGCTACACTTCTTCCAGGACAGATTTGTTTATTCTTCTGGCAGTCCACAGTATTTTCAGTATTCTTCACCAACACCACAATGCAAAGGTATCAATTCTTTGATCTTCCTTATTCATTGTCCAGCTTTCACATGCATATGAGGCTATTGAAAATACCACGGCTTGGTACATCTTAGTCTTCAAAGTGACATATTTGCTTCTTAACACTTTAAAGAGGTCTTTTGAAGCAAATTTGCCCAGTGTAACACATCATCTAATTTCTTGACTGCTGCTTCCACAGGTGTTGATTATGAATCCAAGAAAAATGAAGTCCCTGACAACTTCCACTCTTTTGTCCATTTATCCTAATGTTGTTTATTGGTTCAGTGTGAGGATTTTCATTTTTTTATGTTGAGGTACAATCCATACCACAGACTGTAGTCTTTAATATTCATCAGTAAGTATTTCAAGTCATCCCCACTTTCAGCAATAAAGGTTGTGTCATCTGCATATTGCAGGTTGTTATTAAGTCTTCCTCCAATCCTGATGTTCTTTTTCATATAGTCCAGCTGCTCAGATTATTTGCTCAGCCTACAGATTGGATAAATATGGTGAAAGGATATGACCCTGACACACACCCTTCCTGATTTTAAACCATGCAGTATCCCCTTGTTCTGTTCAAACAACAGCCTCCTAGTCTATGTATCTATGTACATGTTCCTCATGAGCACAGTTAAGTGTTCTAGGATTCCCAGCAGCCGGAACGCTCCTTGGAGATGAGAATGGCCAGACTTCATCTCACCTACTTTGGTCATGTTGTCAGAAGAGACCATTCCCTGCAGAAGGATGTCATGCTTGGTAAGGTAGAGGGTTGATGAAAGAGGGGAAGGCCCTCAATGAGATGGATTGACATGGTGGTGGCAGCAGTGGGCTCAAGTATAGCAAGGATCATGGAGCTGGTGTGGGACCAGGTGGTGTTCTGCTGTGCATAGGGTCACTATGAGTTGGAGACAATTCGATGGCACCTAACAACAGGATTCCCATTCTTCTCAATGTTATCCATAATTTGTTATGATCCACACAGTTGAATTGTTAAGATTATAACCTAGAAAAGCTGTGATAGTTGAAGATGTGTCAACTTGGCTGGACTCCAGTTGTGAGTGGTGGTTCCCATGATGGATCACATGACTGAGTTCTGAGTGGCCAGTCTGCCCAGGGGGAGTTTCCCCAGGGGTGTGGCCTACCTGCAATGCTATCCCAGGGACAAGCTGGAAGAACGGCATTCCGGACTATATA
>NW_006921771.1:6646841-6647833 GCF_000298275.1 Orycteropus afer afer
CAATGGTTGTACCATTTTATAATCCCACCAGCAGTGCACAAGAGTTCCAATCTCTCCACAACCCTGCCAGCATTTGTTACTATCTGATCTGTTGACCTTTGCTATTATTGCTGGGGTGAGATGATATCTCATCGTTGTTTTGATTTGCATCTCTCTAATGATTAATGATTGGGAACAATTTCTCATGTGTTTGTTGGCTGTTTGCATATCTTCTTTCCAACCTTTGATTTTTAATCTAGTTTTGTCTTTGTCTCTAAGGTGTCTCTTGTAAGCAGAATATTGATGGGTTTTGTTTTCTTATCCAATCTGCAACTATCTGTCTCTTGAGTGATGCATTTAATCCATTAGCATTCAGTGTAATTATTGACAAGTATGAATTGATTGCTCTCATTTTTTATGTGTTTTTTCATGGTGTCTCTGTTTTCTTTGTTCCATATTATTTTCTGTACTGAGCTTATAATGTTTATGTATCGTGTTATCATTTCCTTTGTTGCTGTTGTTTTAGTATTTGCTGAATATTTGTGCTTGTCCTCTTTTTTATTGTGATGTGAAGGTTTAATATTTTTCTTTGAGGTTACCTGTGATTTATAATTTTCTCCCTGAGTTTTGAATAGTCCATTCTATTTTGCAACTCTCTTGACTTACTCACCATTTAAAAATTCTGTAACTTCACAGTATTTTCCCTCTTTTTGGCTTCTAGTTGTCTTCATTTGCCAATTAATGTCTCTAATTCCCTGTTTAGAATTTTTTAAGTTTATTTTACTTTGGATATGTCTATAGCTGTGGTTTCTGGGTTATGTCATCTTGTGTATTAATGGTCAGTTGTTGTTTGTATTTTTGGTTCTCTGTTCAAAGGACTCCCTTTAGTATCTCTAGAAAGGTTGGTCTGGTTTTAAAAAATTCCTTTAATTTCTGCTTATCTAGAAATCTCCTAATTTCACCATCATATTTGAGGGACAATTTTGCCAGGTATATAATTCTTGGTTGAAAAT
>NW_006921771.1:6648283-6667382 GCF_000298275.1 Orycteropus afer afer
CAGGTATTTGTCTTCAATCTCATTAATTCTGTCTTCCATTGCATCCATTCTACTCCTTTGCCCTTCCAATGTGTTATCTATTTCTGACAATTTAGTGTTAATCTTCTGAATTTCTATCTGTAGATTTAGAATCATTTCTAATTTTTCATTTATTTTGTCATTTTGTATTTGTATTTTCTTCCAAAATTCTTCTAGGGATTTGTCCATGTTTTCCTTGATCTGTCTCTCAATCTTTTGAAGATACCTAAATATAATTCTTTTGAATTCCTTTTCAGGGAGTTCCAATGCTGTTTCTTCCTCAGGTATGTGTTCTTGCTCTATATCCTGCTCCCTTGTTTCTACCACTTTATCTTGATTTTTTGTGTGTACTGTGATGGTCTGTTGTCTCTGAGACATTGTGATGTTGTTGTACTTAGATCTCTGTTAACTGTGAAGAGCAGCTAAGGGTGAGCCAGGCTCTTCTTGGTGGTTGTTGATCTTAGGTCCATTGGTGGAGAAAGAGGTGACTCTCACTCAGTAAGTGAAGCTGCAGGAGGTGTGGGTGTAGTTATGTCATATAGGGACTTTTGTTCTCTCCCACTCAGTTAGACAAAAATAACAATTGAATAACCATCAAAATAGTAAAAGCAAATGGACAAAAAACACACCATGTAATCACACAGGAACAGTAACCAAAAAAGAGAAAAGGGAAAAGAACAAAAACAAAACAAAACAAAAAACACCACAATATCTGTGGAGAGGGCAATAAGAGAAAAAAAAATAGAGAGGGAGAATAATGAAGAAAAAAATGGGAAAAGTGCAAAAAAGAAAAAAAAAAAAAAGGAATGGGATTGCCCACAAGAAAGAAAGAAAGAAAGAAAAAAAATGGAACCAGGAACAGGGAAAATAAAAAAAAGCTGAAAACTAGAACCTGGAAAGGGAAGAATAAAGAATGATAATAAAAAGGACAAAAGTAATAATAATAGTAGTAGTTTTAAAACAGGCAAAAACAAACAAACTAAAAAAAATAAAAAATAAAAAACCATCTGGACAGGGTGGGGCAGGGCACCCAGGCTCCATGGGAGCACACAGACTGGGATGGAATTCCTGTCAGCCTAGAAAGTGGGTGGGAGTGAGGGATGGCCGCACCTCCACTCACCAAGAGGGTGTGGGGTATAAGAGTAACAAGGGGAATGTTGCACCTTTCTAGTAGTCCATATGTCTGGGATGTCATTGATATTCCCAGCAAGTGGAACCTATTCTTAAGTCCTTGGAACCTGGGGGAACGCTGTTGCTTTATATATCCAAGATGGTCAAGCCACTTGTAAACATTCAAAATGGCTGCACCATCTGGACAAGCAAAAGTCCACAGCTCAGCCTGCCTTCCTTTTCTCTGTTTCCCCTTTTATTCTCCAGCCACCAGAGTACTCCTCTGTGCAGTCAGTCCCTGGCTAGCAAGGTTGATTTTTAGGTTAATTCTTAGGTCCTACCACCACTCAGCAATATCTAAGGTGTCTGTGTCATCAGGATCACTGCCAGACCGCAGCTCCTTATGTCTCCTTTTTTGGTGTTTTCATGCAAATTTTTCTGCTAGTTGGAGTTTAGTCCACTTCTATATCCCCCCCCTTCAAAGCTCAGGTGTCCAGGATTATCTTCTGTATCTATGTTAATTGGTTCCCCTTTCCTTTGTTGAAGAGGGTCTGTGCAGTCTTTCTGCCTATTCCACCATCTTACCCAAGAGTTGATGATTTTGAGTTGTGGTGTTAGTGAAGAATACTGAAAGTACCATGGGTTGCCAGAAGAACTAACAAATCTAAAGAACTAGATGGTGCCCGGCTACCAATGCCAACCACTCAGGAAAGGATCATATGTGGATATCCTGATAGAGCAGGAAGAATAACATGGAATAAAATCCAAAATCTCAATAATGACCAGAATTACTGGTCAGATGGAGTCTGGTGAGACCCCCAATACTATGACCCTGGGATACATCTGAGCCTGGAATAAAACTCACTCCCAGGGGCTGGCTCTCAGCTCAGTAGTAAAAAAGATGTATAAGCAGACCATTCAACACAGGGTATGCACCTACAAAAAAAAAAAAAAGAACTAACAAATCTGTCCCAGAAGGAGTATAGCTGAAATGATCCTTAGAAGTGAGAACAGCCAGACTTCATGTCACCTACTTTGGTCATGTTGTCAGAAAGGACCATTCTTTGAAGAAAGATATCATGCTTGGTAAAGTGGAAGGTCAGCAACAAAGGGGAAGGCCCTCAATGAGATGGATTGACACAGTGGCTGCAACAATGGGCTCAGGCATAGCAAGGATTGTGAGACCGGTGCAGGACCAGGCAGTGTTTAGTTCTGTTGTATGTAGGGTCACTATGAGTCAGAGCTGACTCGACAGCACCTAACATCAGCAACAAATCATTTAAAGGTAACAGTTGAGATAAGAAGCAAGATGAGAAAGTGTTCTTGTTTCTTCCCTCAGTGGCCCTGCCTTTATGATTACTGTTTTCTAAGTTGGAGAGATTTACTTGATAGTTCCCTTTCTTAGCAATAAATATCGCTAAAGTGTCCACGGGCTTAGTTACTCACTGTGTATAGTTTTTGCCATCTCTCTCTTCTCTCTGATAAGCAGTTTTCGCCTCTCCCGACATTCTTTGTTTAGTTTTTGCTGCTGGACATTTTCCTGGTGGAGTTGTAAGATTCTTTCTTGTAGCTGTCCCAGGGAGCGGTTAGAAAATACCAAAGTACCAGAAAGATCATTCGGTATATCTCCAAATACCACATACTCTATCTATTTAAAAAAAAAAACAAAAAAACACTTGAGACAAAGATATAAACTAAATGTAAGATGACAAGAAGTATGAGGGGATCACCTTCCTCTGTCCCTCATTTAGGTCACTGCCTTTGGACTTGTATCTTTCTCACCACTGAAAGCGGGGGACCAGGTAAGAGCAGAAAGTTGTCATCAGACGAGAAGCTAGATTATGTCCCTGTGGGGACAGCAAGTCTTCCCACACAGACCATTCATAATACCCACTATATAATGATGAAACAAACTTTTTAGGATTGCCATTTTTAGCAGCCTGCTACATCTGGCTAATCCACTTTGGGTCAGGTTACACAACATACATAAAAACCAAAACCAAACTCACTTGTGTCGAGTCGGATCCGACTCATAGTGACCCCTTCTTGGGTTTCCGAGGCAGTATCATTGCAGAAGTAGATTGCCCTACCTTCCTTCTGAGGAGTGGCTGGTGAGTTTGAACCACCAGCCTTCTGGTTAGCAGTCAAGTGCCTTAGGCACTACGCCACCGGAGCATACATACTGACTCACTAAAATATACATACATACTCACAACATGCATACTCACTCACTAAAACTCACTGCTGTTGAGTGGATCCTGACTCATAGCGACCTCTCCTTGGACTTCCAACACAGTATCTCTATGGAAGTAGATTGTGCAATCTGCATTTGAGGAGTGGCTAGTGGGTTTGAACTGCCAGCCTTCTAGTTAGCAGTCAAATGTCTTAGGCACTAAGCCACCAGAGCTCCCGACAACATATGTGGAAGCTTGATTTTGCCTTTTTCTTGTAAAATACAGCTTTCTCTCTTAATCTGACTAAACAGGGTAAGATGAGCCTTTTCTCTCACTGACATGCATCCTGCATTTCAATATAAATTGTAATTCAAGTAGAGTGTGGAACTGAACAAGAAGGAAAAAAGAAAGAATATTTTCCTTTTGTCTTGCTTCCCCTCATTAACAAGTACAGACAAGGGAAGCTCATTCCTGCATTAACTTATGGCTATTTTAAAGATGATGTGAAAGTGATGTGTGCAAGATTCAAAAGTTCAAACTCCAAGTCTTCCATTCCTAAATTCTAAGGCTCTTCATAGGAGCTCTGGTAGTGTAGTGCCTAAGGTACTTGACTGCTAACCAGAAGGCTGGCAGTTCAAACCCACCAGACACTCCTTGGAAGGAAGGTTGGGCAATCTACTTCCATAGTGATACCGCCTCAGAAACCCAAGGAGGGGTCGCAGTGAGTTGAGTCCCACTTGGCAGCACATAACAACAGCAACATTCTATAACTATTCTACAACAATGGATCAGGAAAGCTTGGATCATTAAACATGTGAAATGCTGAGGCCCGTGATTCTCCTCAAAGATCCATGAATCTTTTTCTGAAAGATCCTAGGCATAAGGACTTTTCTGCTCAAACAGTGCTGGGCAACCTTTCAAGACCCATCACCTGGTGCAGCTTCAGTGGAATCACAACCAGCAGTTCATTGAGCCGCTGCTGCTTCTCTCGTTGATACGCCTCTAGGTCCTCCTCTGCTGCATTCAGATTATTTGCCACAATTTTTACCTGTAGAAAGCCCATATGTGAAATGGTTGGGGAAAAAAATTCTATGACCATACACCTAAAGTGGTGAATAAGGGCAGCTTAGGAGGAAGTAAAAGACGAACAAGGTTTGCTTTGTCAGGTTGTGATTAGATGATTGGTACCATTTGCCAGTGAGGAGTTATTTTCTACCTGCTAACTGTGGTCCACAGCATTTGTTGCATCATCCCTATGTTCCCAGTGCTGTCAAGGTTTTGCGAATACAAGCTCAAAAACATACCCTCACTGCCCTTTCTTCTTCTGTATGAAAAGCAGCCCACAGGATGAAATTCTTTTGCCAGAATGGTAGGAATTTCATTTGGTCATAATGACCTCAATAAACTCAAAGGAAAAACTTTAAAGCAAAGAAACTACTGACTACAGAATACAGAATACTATAGTATTCTTCATCTCCTTAAAAAGTTGGAAATTTCCCCAATCATTTCCAATCTGCAACAGAAGAAGCAGTCTATCAAGAATAATTTCCAAGTATGAATCATGTTAAATGATGTTGCTGTAGGCAAAAGTACCTATGAGAGAAATGGGCAGATAAGAGAAATCAAGCAATATAATTGTACTAGAAGTTTAACCAGTGGTCTCAAGTATGGGATGCATGTACCCCAGAGGGTCAAAAAATGATCTAGTGGGGTACAAGAAGAAACCCCCCAAATTTCTAATATTTTTATCTCATTATTTTTCATTTTTTTGGAGGGGGAATGTTTCATAATCTACAAAATATAATTGTACAACAGTTCATTAAAATAATTTATAAGTAAATATATATTTACTGGGGGATACATATTCAACAATTTTATATATAGAATTAGGTAATCAAAAAAGTTTGGAGACCAATGATTTAGAGAAAGTAAGTCTAATCATCAAAAGAACAATGGCTCCCTCAATGACTATGCTTGAGGAGAAATGATCTAAAATATTTCTTCACTGAGAAGTCTTAAGGCATAATGTTGCCAGGACATGGCTATATTCTTGCTTGAAGGATGTATAGCACTCATGTCTAGAGAGAAGAAAATAAAGCAGGCAGACCACCATACTTTTTTGGACAATGTATCATATTCCTTCTTGAGATTATCAATAAATTTCTTTTCTTCAACTAAGGCCTCCTCGATGTCCAGCCTTTTCTCTCGAAGTTGAAGGGCCAGTTCAAAAAGAGATGGATCACAATCTGAAAAGACAGTCACATATACAACAGAAGAAGCCCTATTTGTTATGAAATGCAGTAGCGCTAGAGGTGTGAACTTTGGAGCTATGGGATTAATAAAATTCACTTGTGGATCCACTCTAGTAAACTCATACAACATTTATGGCTCCATTGTTCCAAGAGGAAATTATTAACATTTTAATAATCACTAGAGTAATTAGGTTACTAGCACTGATGTTCTGAGCAATAGTGTTGGTCAGGTTTTGTGTTCAGCCCTTAATGTATGTTAACTCACTCAAAGCCCACAGACCTGCAAGGTAGGAACTATTGCTCTCATTTCATAGGTGAGGACCCCAAGTCTCAGAATGGTCACACAGATAACATAGGACAGAATGGGATTCAAGCCCAGTATCGCTGTATTATTTCTATTATATCAAACTAAGAGCCACTTATATCCACCAAGTTACAGGTAAAGAATGTACACATATCAACAGTACCACAATGGAAGTTAGGACCCTTAGTTCCAGTCCTAGTTTCACTACTAAAAGAGTGAGTTTGGTTGTGGTTTGGACATTTATTAACTCTTCCTTTGGGCAGCCATTTAATCCTGTAAAATAACAAGTGGTAGCACAAGTTTCTCTAGCTCTCTTCCACTCATAAATATTATGATTTAAAAAAACTCTTATATTCAATATCAACTGATTGAAACTTTATATGAAATGCCTAGAAAAAAGAATTTAAGACCCTCTCCCCAATTTTTTTTTTTTTCTATTGACTCATTCAGCTATTGAGACTGTAAGAATATTGGTCTGGCTGCTCCAGATTGGTTCACTGAAAAGAGTAAACATAAAATTGCCAAGCATCACCAGGAAACTGGTACAAATTGCCCTTATAAAACAGATTTGAACCATAAAAATTTGAATAGTTTTGACAAAAAGGAAGAGTATTACAAGAAAATATAAAATTACAATATGGTGTTTTTCCATAAAATAAAACTTGCTGTATAATTTATAATGACCCTGAATCAGTGGAAGAGCCCTGACGGCACAGCAGTTAACTAAAGAACATTGCTTTGAAACCCTGTGGGGCAGGTCCACACAGTGCTATAGAGTTGTTCTGAGTCATTATCTGCTCAACGGCAATGGGTTTTGAATCAACTCAAGATTGTCTGCACATAATGTCACCTACAAATGGCTGCCCAAAGGAAGAGTTAATAAATGTCCAAACCACAACCAAACTCACTGCCATCGAGTTGAGTCTGACTCATAGCAACCCACTGGGAGTTTCCAAAGTGGTAAATCTTTATGGAAGTAGATTGCCCCATCTTCCTTCCACAGAACAGCCAGTGGGTTTGAACCACCAACCTTCTGGTTAATGGTCAAATGCCTTAGGCACTGTGCCACCAGACCTCCCTAATAAATGTCCAGAAAATGCTAAAATTATTCACCAGATAATACTTCAATTCAGACAAGAAGAAAGACCTGGAGAAATATCTGCTTACCCACTGAGTCACCAGAACTCCTTCTGTAAAGATTACAGCCTAGAAAACCCTACGTGGAATTTCCGCTCTGTTCTAGGGGGTTGCTATGAATCACAATCAACTTGAGGCCATAAAACAACAATATACTTCAAATATTTTAAACCACCCTCTCTTTCAATTTTATTATGAGAGAACTGAGGCTGGAGGTGGGGTAGAGTAGAAGACCTTCTCGATATTGTCACTCTACATTCACACTTCACAGAGGACCCATAGTTTTATCCAACTTACTTGTTGGGCAGATTGAATCATCAAAAACGTCATCTTCAGATCCAGACTCATCTTCATCACTCTCCAAGCTAGATTCATCTTCACTTGATTCATCACTATCCTCATCTTCTTCTAAGGAGGGAGGAGAACGTTGTTTAAAAAAAAAAAAACTAAACTAAATTACTGTGTCAAATTAAACTGCAGATTTTAAAAATACTTTTCAATGAATTAATCACTAGGAAAATATCAAAGATACAAAGCAGGAATTTACTCTGTATTTTCTGGATAGTTGAAAATGGTTAAGAACGCAGAGGCCACAAACAAAGGCCTGCAGAGGGCTGAGCAGTCATTAGCAGTGCATCAAGTCAAAAAGAGTTGACAGCAGTCTGCCACACTGCTTGCATTATGACCTATCTAACATACACTTGGTTATACAGGTACATAATTCTTAACTCATAAAATGTTCTGAAGATAGAAAAGATGTACATAATTTACTTGAACTGAAAAATAAAACCAAAGCCATTGCCATTGAGTTGATTACAACTCCTGGTTATCCTATAGGACAGAGTAGAACTACCCCATAGGGTTTCCAAGGCTGTGATCTTTACAGAATTAGACTGCCACATCTTTCTCCTGTGAAGCAGCTGGTGGGTTTGAACCACCAAACATTTAGTTCACAGCTGAGCACTAAACCACTGTGCTATCAGGGCCCCTTATGTGAAATGAAGTAACACTGTTTATAGTCTATATGTAAACTAGAGGAGCCCTGGGGCAGCAGTGGTTAGGCACTCTGCTATGAACTGGAAGGTGGGCAGTTTGAATCCACCAGAGGCTCACTGGGAGAAAGATGTGGCAGTCTGCTTCTAGTCCTACTCAGTTCTATACAGTCACTATGAACCAGAACAGACTTGACATTAATGAGTTTTTTGGTGGGATTGTATGTTAACTACCTAGTGTGAATATTCATGCTCTGCTGTAGAAATATTGTTATTGTTTGGTGCCATCGAGTCGATTCCAACACATCACAAATCCATGAGATAAAGCAAAATTGTGCCATGAGGTCTGCTTCATAACTTTTATGAAAGCAGATTGCCATGTCTTTCTTTCACGGAGCCACTGAGTGGGTTCAAACCTCCAATCTCTCTGTTAGCAGCAAAATGCTTAACTTTTGCACCAACAGGGCTCCTTATAGAAATAGTAAGGTCTTTGATTTCAGGGTTGTGGACCAGACCCCAACTAGAGGTGTTATATCATACATAATATCTTTATAAAATCTAAAGATTTCTGAATACTAAAACATATCTGCCCCAAGGATTCTGGATAAGGGATTATAGCCTTCCCCATCCCAACTTCTCTACATTTTCCTTTAAAACACATAGGAACCAGAGGTCACAAATTTGCAATTTCTATATTATAGCAAATTAGAGATAAGATGAACTTTGTACTCTCTAGAAAATTTCTTAAATTTAAGATTTCTCTTATAATTACTTTAAGTGAACTATACCATGCTATGAAGTGAATCAGTAAAAGTTAAAATTGGACTTTAAAATTCTTTACATAGACTTCTGCTTCCAGGAAGATGGAATAGATCTAATTTTCTCTATTCTTTTTGCTAAATTCAACTAAACCCTGAACAGTATATTACAAACAAACATAAAAAGACTGTTAAAAGTGGAGAGAAGAAGCCAGGGTGTCTTATACACCTTGCAAACCAAGTGACAACATTGTGGTGAGTTCTCTGGGTTTCTTTTTGCCTCATACACTTCAGACTTGAGGATGAAGAAGTCAGCAACCTGGAAATACCACTGGCCGCAAAGAAAGTTTTTTTTTCTTTTAAAAGCCACTTTCTCTAGTCAAAGCACCAGGAAAGGGGCAGCACAGAAAGGCAGAAAACTATTAGGCAATAACCACTCTACTCCTGTCAGTCACCATAAAAAACACTGTGAGCCCTCTCACAGCCACAATAATGAAGGCCAAGTGGAAAGCCCAGACATCTACTCTAGCAAGGTTGTGACAAAGCACCCCAATATCCCACCAAGTTGGTGTCAAGAAGGTGAGTTGAGAGCTAAGACTATTTGCCTGGGACAAAATATTACAATTGAGATATACATTAAACAACCCAAACCAGACCCACTGCCATTGAGTGGACTCTAAATTATAGCAAATCTGCAGGACAGAGTAGAACTGTTTCCAAGGCTGTAATCCTTACAGAAGCAGACTTCCACATCTTTCTTCTGTGGAGAACCTGGTGGGTTCAAACGGCCCACCTTTCAGTTAGCAGCAAAGTGCTGAATCACTGTGCCACCAGGGCTATTTCTGAGAGATATAATAGACCATCTAAAAATGCATGGGAGGAAAAGCTGGTGAGGAAGTCTTTTTGGGAAGGGCATTCAAAAGCATTTGTGTACATTGTGTTGTTGGTAGTTGCCGTCGAGTTGGCTCTGACTCACAGCAACCCTATGTACAACAGAACGAAACACACTCGGCCCTGTGCCAACCTCACAATCCTTGCTATACTTGAGCCCACTGTTGCAGCCACTGTGTCAATCCAACTCACTGAGGGCCTTCCCCTTTTTCATTGACCCTCCACTTCACCAAGCATGATATCCTTCTCCAGGAAATGGTCTCTTCTGACAATATGACCAAAGTAGATGAGACTAAGGCCATTCTCACTTCCAAGAAGCATTCCAGATACATACTGTACTTCTCCAGGACAGATTTGTTAGTTTTTCTGGAAGTCCATGGGACTTTCAGTATTCTTCACCAACACCACAACTCAAAAAACATCACCTTTTCTTTGATCTTCCTTGTTCATTGTCCAGCTTTCATGTGCATATGAGACGATTGAAAATACCATGGCTTGGGTAAGGCACACCCTTCAGAGAGACATCTTTCTCTTCAAAACTTAAGGAGGTCTTTTGCAGCAGATTTGCCCAGTGCAATATGACATCTGATGTCATGACTGCTGCTTCCATTGGTGTTGATTGTGCAACCAAGTAATATGAAATCTTTGATAACTTCAAACTGTTCTCCATTTATTGTGATGCTGCTCATTGGTCCAGTTCTGAGGATTTTCATTTTCTTTATGTTGAGGTATAATCCATACTGCAGACTGTAGTCTTTGATCTTTGTCAGTAAGTGCTTCAAGTCATCTTCACTTTCAGCAAGCAAAGTTGTGTCATATCACAGGTTCTTAATGAGTCTTCCTCCAATCCTGATGTCACACTCTTCAGCTTCTCGGATTATTTGCTCAATACACAGATTGAGTAAGTATGGTGAAAGGATACAACCCTGACACACTCCCTTCCTGATTTTAAACTATTCAGTATTTCCTTATTCTGTTCAAACAACAGCCTCCTGGTCTTTTGTACAGATTCCTCATGAGCCTAATGAAGTGTTCTGAATTCCCATTCTTCTCAGTGTTACCCAAAATTTGTTATGGTCCACAGTCAAACACCTTTGCACAGTCAATAAAACATAGGTAAACATCTTTCTGGTGTCCTTTGCTTTCAGCCAAGATCCATCTGACATCAGCAACGATATCCCTCATTCTACATCCTCTTCTGAATCCAGCTTGCATTTCTGGAAGTTCTCTGTCAATACACTGCTGCAACAGTTTTTCAATTATCTTCAGTAAGACTAGAGAATAAAGAAAACCACATGCATGCCAAAGACAGGTTCTATGTTCAAGGAAGACCCTAACTTTCACTATGGCTTAACTATAGCCTGATACAAGCAGAAGTGAAGGCTGAAAAGGGCTCCAGCACAAAGCCAATCTGCAAAGACTGAGAAGGTGTTTTGCTTTGAAAGCTCCTAGCATTCAAGGAGCTGGACACTGGCTGAACATAAGCTAAGCCTTCAACAATCAGGAACAGCAAAACCTGGGGAAGGAGAAGAATCTGATTTCCAGAGTTACTACATTATAATATTTGAAAGTCTAGTTTTCAACAAAAGTCACAGATCAGCAGGATGGATTTAAAACCAAAACAAACCATGAGTCATTGATGTCTGTCTACAAGAGAATCACTTGAGATATGAAGACAATGAGGTTGAAAGTAAAAGGATGGAAAAAGATACTCCAAGCAAACAGAAATGAAAAGAAAGCTGGGATGATATATTACTATCAGAAAAAGTAGATTTAAAGCCAAAAAGAATTATGAGAGACAAAGGGAGATAGAACATATTGATAAAAGTTTCAGTCCATCAAGAAAATATAGACACATTCAACAACTGAGATGCAAAACCTATGAAGCAAAAATGGACAAAATTAAAGAGATATAGCAGTCTCTTTTCCCCAGAGCACCTCTATATTGCCTGCACTGTAGCAGGAAAAAAAAAAAAAAAAAAAATATATATATATATATACTCATATATATATATATCCCCTTTAGTTATTTCTCTATCTTATGCTAATGAGAGAAAATAGCATTATATGTAAAATGGGATGCAAACCGCCTTCTCCTTCAACCTCCTTTTTCTTCACCCGCTTAATCTTCTTCTTTAGGACCTTCATGAGGAAGTTAGCAAATTTATTGTTTTCTCCAAGGGCTGTTTGGAAGCCAGCATAGAGTGCCTTTTCCTGCTCCTGGAGTTTGCTGACTTCATTCTTTTTCTCTTCCATCTCTGCAAGAGTCTCATTTATTTTCCACTAAATGAACAAAATCAAGAATAGATAATAAATCAAATATTTCTGATAAACTAGGTCATCACATTGCAAGGTTACAGTCTACAAATATATTTTTCAAAGCTCTATTATAGAAATTTACATTTCTGATGATTGAAGAATCATCCATTTATTCAATTAAGGTTTTATAATTTTTTAAAAAATCAGTTAAGTTCACAATCAGATAAGTTCAAGTTCTTCAAATAATCTTCAAAATAATCTAAATTAAATAAAGACTTTTTATTTTACTGATGTGTGGACTTCAGCAGATAATATTGCATGTGTGGCCTTAAAAACAAGTTTTCCACATTGGTATAAAACAAAAGATACATTATCTCTTAATGAAGCTGATATACCTAAACACTTATGTGACCATTCAGTATGTGATATCTATTTAATAGAATTCTTATTCTTTAAAATAAAGATAATATGATTTATCTCTTTAAATTTAATAGACATATACAAATACAGAAGCTTAATTTCCTATGATATTTAATTAAGTTACATTGAAATTATTTATCTAAGAAACTCACCAATATCTTTGTCAGATATGTGCAAAAGGATTACGTATAATCAAAACTCAATTTCATATGACAGTTGTTGTTCTGGTTAGGTGCCTTTGATCTCATAGTGACCCTCTGCACAACAGAATAAACATTGGCCATTCCTGCTCCATCCTCACAATCCTTCCTATACCGGAACCCATCATCGCAGCCACTGTGTCAATGCATCTCCTTGAGGGGCTTCCCCTTTTGTCCTGTCCCTCTACTTTACCAAGCATTATATCCTTCTCCAGGGAATGATCCCTTCTGACAACATGACCAAAGTAGATGAGAAGTCTGGCCATTCTCACATCTAAGGAGTATTCTAGCTGTACTTCTTCCAAGAGAGATTTGTTTGTTCTTCTGGAAGTCCATGGTATCTTCAATATTTGTCAACACCACAATTCAAATGCTTCAATTCTTCTTTAGTCTTCGGTATTGATTGTCCAGGTTTCACGTGTATATGAGGCTACTGAATTGGCTTGGGTGAGGCACAAGTTTTCAAAGTGGTATCTTTGCTCTTTAACACTTTAAAGAGGTCTTTTGCAGCAGATCTGCCCACTGCAATTCTCACTGCCATCAAGTTGGGTCTGACTCGTAGCGACCCCTCCTTGGGTTTCCGAGGCGATATCTCTACAGAAGTAGATTGTCCAACTTTCCTTCCAAGGAGTGGCTGGTGGGTCTGAACTGCCATCCTTCTGGTTAGCAGTCAGATGCCTTAGGCACTACACCATCAGAGCTCCCTGCCCATTTCAACACTACATCTGATTTCCTGATTGCTGCCTTCCTGGGTGTTAATAGTAGATCCAAGTAAAATGAAAACCCTGACCACTTCAATCTTTTCTGCATTTATCATGATATTGCTTATTGGTCCAGTTGTGAGGATCTTTGCTTTATGTTGAGGTATAATCAATACTGAAGGCTGTAGTCTTTGATCTCCATCAATAAGTGCTTTAAGTCATATTCACTTTCAGCAAGCAAGGTTGTATCATTTGCATATTGCAGGTTGTTAATGTGTCTTTCTCCTATCCTGATGCCACATTCCTCTTCATATGGTCCAGTTTCTCATATTTCCTCAGCAGATTGACTAAATATGGTGAAAGGATACAATCATGATGCTCTTTCCTGATTTCAAACCATCCACCATTCCCGTTCTGTCTGAGTGACTTCCTCTTGGTCCAGGTCCAGGTTCCTTGTGAGCACCACCAGGTGTTTTGGAATTCCCATTCTTCGCAATGTTATCCATAATCTGTTATGATCCACAAAGTCAAATGCCTTTGCATAGTCAATAAAACATCTTTCTGGTATTCTCGGCTTTCAGCCAAGATGCGTCTGACATCATCAGCAAAGGTATCCCTCATTCCATGCCCTTTTCTGAATCCTACTTGAATTTCTGGCAGTTCCCTGTCAATATACTGCTGCAACTGTTTTTAATTATCTTCAGCAAAATTTTTATTTGAATGAGACATTAATGATATTGCTCAATAATTTCCATATTCTGTTGGATCACCTTTCTTTGGAATGGGCATAAACATGGATTTCTTCCAGTTGGTGGGCCAGGTAGCTGTTTTCCAAATTTCTTGGCATAAAAGGGTGAACACCTCCACCACTGTATCTGTTTGTTGAAACACTGCAATGGGTATTCTGTCAATTCCTGGAGCCTTGTTTTCACCAATTCCTTCAGTGGAGCTCGGATTTCTTCCTTCCATGCCATTGGTTCTGGATCATATGCTACCTCCTGAAATGGTTTTATGTCAAAAATTCTTTTTGGTACAGTGACTTTGTATTCCTTCCACCTTTTGATGCTTCCTGTATTGTTCAATATTTTACCTATAGAATCCTTCAATATTGCAACTCAAGGCTTAGATTTTTTTCTTCATTTCTTTCAGCTTGAGAAATGCTGAGCATGCTCTTCCGTTTTGATTTTCTAACTTCAGGTCTTTGCACATTTCATTATAATAGTTTTCCTTTGTCTTCTCTGGCTGCCTTTTGAAGGCTTCTGTTCAGCTCTTTTATTTCATAATGTCTTCCACCCACTTTAGCTACTCTCCATTCAAGAGTAAGTTTCAGAGTCTCTTCTGACATCCATTTTGGTCTTTTCTTCCTTTTCTGTCTTTTTAATAACTTTTTGCTTTCTTCATGTATGATGTTCTTAATGTTATCCCACAACTCATCAGGGCTTCAGTCACTGGTGTTCAATGCATCAAATCTATTTTTCAAATGGTTTATAAGTTCAGGTGGGATATTATCAAGGTCATATTTTGGCTCCTGTGGATTTGTTTTCATTTTCTTCAGCTTCAACTTGAACTTGCATATGAGCAGTTGATGGTCTGATCACAGTCAGCTCCTGGCCTTTTTCTGACAGATGATATTGAGCTTCTACATTATCTCTTTCCACAGATGTAGTTGATCTGATTCCTGTATATTCCATCTGGCAAGGTCCACACGTATACTTGCTGTTATGTTGTTGAAAAAAGGTATTTGCAATGAATAAGTCATTGATCTTGCAAAATTCTACCCTATAGTCTCCTGAGTCATTTCTATCACCAAGGCCATATAGTCCAACTTACTGATGCCTCTTCTTTGTTTCCAACTTTTACATTCCAATCACCAGTAATTATCAATATATCTTGATTGCATGTTTGGTCAATTTCATACTGCAGAAGTCTGTAAAAGTCTTCAATCTCTTTTTCTTTGGTTTCTGTGGTTTGTGTGAAAATCTGAATAGCAGTAGTATTAAATTGTCTTCCTTGTAGGTGGATATTATCCTATCATTGATATCATTGTTCTTCAGGATAGATCTTCAAGTGTTCTTATTAATAATGAATGTGGTGCCATTCCCCTCAATTTGTCATTCCCAGCATAGTAAACCATATGATTGTCTGATTCAAAATGGGCATTACTGGTCCATTTCAGCTCACTAATGCCTAATCTCAAAACCAAACTCACTGCTGTAGAGTCAAATTTGACTCATAGCAGCCCCTCCTTGAGTTTCTGAGGTGGTATCTCTATGGAGTCTTCTTTCTGAGGAGGGGCCAGTGGGTTTGAACCACCAGCCTTCTGGTTAGCAGTCAATGCCCTAGGCACTATGCCACCAGAGCTAGGATATTGATATTTATGTGTTCTATTTCATTTTTGAAAACTTTCCATTTTCCTAGATTCATACATTGGACTTTGGACATTCCACATTTACATGTGCGGGCCCAGTGGACTTGGGCCCTCTGGCTGTCCTTGCCCCAGCCTCTGAACCGGGCTCTACCAGTACTGAGATAAAGTGGTGGAGATGCATTTGGTCTGTTTCCAAAAACAAAACATTGGATTGTTTTTCCTTAGATGCATTTTACCCTAGACGGAGAGGATGCAGGTCAACCAGATAGCTCATTTATATCATGCTTTGGATCTTGCCTTTAGTTGTGGATCTTAGTGGCTCTGGTGGCTATGTTCCACATATACATATGTCACTTAATCTGGGGCATGTGCACGTGCCTGTTCCTACTACATCTGTGTTGGGTGATGTGTGTGTGCTTGTGTGTGTCTGTCTGTCATGGCACATCAGCAAATCAAGGTTCAGAACGCTATTATTAAGGTCACCTTTAATTTGAGGAGGCAGCTCTTCCCAAGTTGTATTTTGAGTGTTTTCCAACCTGAGTGGCTCATCTCCTGGCATTATATCAGACAATGTTTTACTGCTATTTATAAAGTTTTTCAGTAATATATCAGACAGTGTTTCATTGCTATTCATGAGGTTTTCAGTGGCCATTTTTTTTTCAGAACTAGAGGTTCCATCCTGCTTCCCAGTCTGTCTGGAAGCTTTGCTGAAATCTGTCCACCATGGAAGGCCCTGCTGGTATTTGAAATACTGATGGCATAACTTCCAGCATCACAGCAACACACAAGCCACCACAGTAAAACAAACTGACACATGAGTGGTGGATATGACAGCTGGGGACCCTGAAATATGGACTTTTCAAGTTTACATCTATACTAAATATAAGACTAACTTTTAAAAAACTTATTGTCTTCCTTTACAAACCATCAGACCAGATGCACTGAAAAATGTAATTCAGTTCTCCCAGGGTGAGAATGTCAAAGACATAGCAAGAAATAATAACAGGAAATAGAAGCAGCTAGAACAGGAGGGAAATGAAGAAAGAAAAAATAAATAAATTTTTTTCTTAACTAAGGGCATAGTCAGTTAGCATTCTGCTGCCTATTCGTACTTGCATGTCCTGTTCCTCTTTGTTTAATGAATTAACACGCTCTTGAAGTATGTTCTCCTGTTTTTCAAAATTCTTGAGGAGAAGCATTTCTTGAAATAATGTGACATGATGAAGGTCAGATAATTTCATCTGAGTATCTAATTTCAATTTCTGATGCCTCAGGATACGAAGTTCCGCATCAAAAGTGACAATCAATTCTTTGATCTGAGATGGGAAAATATTTGAGGATATGTTATAAAGTGAGAAAAATAGGCATATTTATTTTTTAAACTATCTGACAGTACTAACTTGTTTATGTAAAATAATATTTTCTCATTATCCCCTTATTATGAATGAAGAACTGTGTGTGATTCTAAAAATTAATTCATTAATGCATTAAATTTACAAATATTAATTTATTAAGTGGTAGGAACTCTGTATTTATCATCCCTCCTATTTGTTCACCGTTGATTAAGCTACCAGTCAAGAATGTCCTCCTCACAGGACTGTATGGTTTAAATCAGAGACTGTGACCTCTTTGAAGGTAGTGCTTGTATCTATCTGTTGTTTATCACCCATAATATTTTTACATTCCTTTCCACACACGAAGCACTAAATATTTTCCTCAACTTATTTTCTTCTTCTTATTATTATTATTTTAAATTTTTGCAGTGTCCCCTCCCCTCCCCTCCTACCCCTGGTAACCAACAAAGAAAGTTTCTTTCCATATATAAACCTTTCCTTGGCTTTTTACAACAACAGACTAACACAATATTTGTCCTTCTGTGATTGGCTTATTTCATTCAGCATAATGTTCTCCAAGTTCATCCACGTTATGTGGTGTTTTGCAGAGTCTACATTATTCCTTAGGGTTGCAAAATATTCCATTGTGTGTATGCACCATAGTTTGGTTATCCATTCTTCTGTTGATAGGCATCTAGGTTGTTTCCATTTTTGGCTACTGTGAATAATGCTGTGACAAACATGAGTGTGCATATATCTGTTCTTGTTCTGGCTCTCACGTCTTTAGGATATATACCTAGTAATGGAATTGCTGGATCAAATGGTATTTCTAATTTCAACTTTTTAAGGAATCGCCATACTGCTTTCATGAAATGATACAGTGGTTGTATCATTTTACAGTCTCACCAGCAGTATATGAGAGTCCCAATCTCTCCACATCCTGGCCAGCATTTGTTATTTTCCATCACGTTGATCTATGCTATCAATGCTGGGACATGATGGTATCTCATTGTTGTTTTGATTTGCATCTCTCTAATGGCTAACGATTATGAATATTTCTTCATGTGTTTCTTGGCCACCTGAATATCCTCTTTGGTGATCTATTCATGTCTTCTGCTCATTTTTAAATTGGATTGTCTTTTTATTGTTGAGGTGTTGGGGTTTTCTATAAATTTTACAGGTAAGTCCCTTGTCAGATATGTCATTGTCAAATATTTTTTCCCTATCTGTAGGTTCTCTTTTGACTCTTTTGGGAAAGTCTTTTGAAGCACATAACAATTTAATTTTTAGAAGGTCTCATTCACCTAGTTTATCTTTTGCTGTTTGTGCATTTTGAGTTATGCTTGACAATCTATTTATGCCATGAATTAAGGCCCCTAAATTTGCCCCTAGTTTTTCCTTGAGGAATTTTATACTTTTAAGTCTCACATTTAACTTCCATCTGGAGTTAGTTTTTGTGTATGATGTGAGGTATGGATCTTGTTTCATTTTTCTGCAAATGGATATCCAGTTTTGCCAGCATTTGTTAGAGAGATCATCTCTTCCTCCATTTAATGGATTTCACCCCTTTGTCAAAAATCAGTTGACCAGAGGTCGATGGATCTATTTCTGGGTTCTCAATTCTGTTCCATTGGTCTATGTGTCTGTCATTGTACCAACACCAGGCAGTTTCAACTACTGTGGCCATATAGCAGGTTTTGAGATACGGGAGTGTGAGACTTCTTCTTCAATAGTGCTTTGCTTATCCAAGGTCTCTTTCCTTTCCGTATAAAATTAGTGATTAGTTTTTCCATAGCCTTAAAGAATGTTGATGGGATCTGAATTGGGATTGCATTGAACATAAAGATTGCTTTGGGTAAAACTGACATTTTCACAATGTTTAATCTTCTATCCATGAGTATGGTATGTTCTTCCATTTATGTAGATCTCTTATGGTATTAACAGCACACAACAACAACAACAACAACTTATGGTCTCTTGAAGTAGTGTTTTGTAGTTTCTTTTGTACAAGTTTTTTGTGTCCCATGGTAAGATTTATTCCCAAGTATTTTACTTATTTATTTATTAGTAGCTACTGTAAATAGTATTTGATTTCCTTATTTCTTTTTCAGCAATCTCTTTGCTGGTGTAGAGGAATCCAACTGATTTTTGGATGTTGATCTTGTATCCTGCCATGATGCT
>NW_006921771.1:6669007-6693584 GCF_000298275.1 Orycteropus afer afer
CTCTGTAGATGTCTATAAGGTCAAGTTGGTGGATTGTATTGTTTAGCTCTTCTGCATCTTTGCTGAGTTTCTTTCCAGTTGTTCTATCTTTCATTGAAAGTGGTATAGTAAAGCCTCCCACTATAACTGTGGAGTCATCTATCTGCCTTTTCAACTCTTTTAAAGTCTGATTTATGTATTTTGGGGCTCTTTCATTGGGTCCATGGATATTTATTATGGTTATATCCTCTTCTTCAATTGTTGCTTTAATCATTGTATTATATCCTTCCTTGTCTCGTATGGTGGTTTTTGTCTTAAAGTCAATTTTATCAGAAATTAATATTGTCACTCATGCTCTTTTATGGTTGCCATTTGCTTATCTTTTTCCAACCTTTGATTTTTGGTCTATTTTTGTCTTTTTCTCTAAGGTGTGTCTCTTGTAAACATCATTGTTGTTGTTGTTATGTGCCGTCGAGTCAGACCTGATTCATAGCGACCCCTCCTTGGGTTTCCGAGGCAGTAATCACTATGGAAGTAGATTGCCCCATCTTCCTTCTGAGGAGTGGCTAGTGGGTTTGAACCACCAGCCTTCTGGTTAGCAGTCAAGTGCCTTAGCCACTATGCTACCAGAGCTCCCTGTAAACAGCATATTGATGGGTTATGTTTTCTTATCCATATGCAACTCTCTGTGTCAAGTCATGCATTTAATTCATTGACATTCAGTGCAATTATTGACTAGTATGAATTTGTTGCTGTCGTTTTGTTACATGTTATTTCATTGTGTTGCTGATTTCTTTGTTACATATAATTTTCTGTGCTGAGCTCATTTTGTTTATGAATTATATTATCACCTGCTTCATTGCTATTGTTTTAGTATTTGCTAAATATTTGTGCTTGTCCTCTTTTTTATTTTGATGTAAATGTTTATCGTTTTTCTTTGAGGTTATGCTGTGATTTATAATTTTCTTCCCAAGTTAAAATAGTCTGTTCTCTCTTGCAATTGTCTTGACTTCCTCACTATTTAGAAGTTCTGTAACTACACAGTTTTTTCCCTCCTTTTAGTTGTAGTTGTCCTCATTTGCCAATTGATGTTTCTGGTTCCCTGTTTATAATCTTATAGGCTTATTTACCTCAAATAGTTTTATAATTGGGTTGGTTTCTGGGTTATATCATCATATATGTTAACGGTCAGCTGTTGTTTGCTGTTGGTTCTCTGTCCAAAGGACTCTCTTTAGCATCTCTTGTTAGATTGGTCTGGTTTTAACAAATTCCCTTAATTTCAGCTTATTTGGAAATGTCCTAATTTCATCAACATACTTGAGAGACAGTTTTGCTGGGTATAACATTCTTTGTTGAAATTTTTTTCTTACAGGGTTTTATATGTATCATTCCACTGTTTTCTTGCCTGCATGGTTTCTGCTGAAAAATCAGAGCTTAGTCTTATCGGTTGTCCTTTGTAGATAACTTGTCATTTTTCTGGTGCTGCTTTCAGGATTCTTTCTTTATCTTCAGTTTTGGTGAGTTTGATGATGATATGTCTTAGTGATTTTCTTTTGGGGTTTATCCTGTCTGGGGTATGTTGGACTTCTTGAATGGATATATTCTCATCTTTCATCATATCAGGGAAATTATCTTCCAACAAAGCTTCAACAATTTTCTCTGTGCTTTTCTTTTTCTCTTCCTGTTCTGGAATTCTCATTACATGTAGGTTATTCCTTTTGATGGTATCCCACATGAAACTTAGCCTTTCTTCATTTTGTTTTGATCTTTTTTCTGATTGATCCTTTTCCAAAGAAATAGTATTTATCTTCAATCTCTTTAATTCTGTCTTCCATTGATTCAGTTCTACTCATTTGCCCATTCAATGTGTTATGTATTTCTGAAAATTTAGTATTAATCTGCCGAATTTCTATCTGTAGATTTTTGTATCATTTCTAATTTTTCATTTATTTCGTCATTTTGTTCTTGTATTGTCTTTTGAAATTGTTCTAGGGTTTTCTCTGTGTTTTCCTCAAATTTTTCAGTGTTTTCCTTGATCTGTTCCTCAATCAGTTGAAGGTACCTAAATATAATTCTTTTGAATTTCTTATCAGGGAGATCCAATGCTGCTTCTTCCTCTGGAATGTGTTCTGGGTCTGTATCCTGGTCCCTTGTTTCTACTGCTTTATCTTGCTTCTTTGTGTAGACTGAGTTGGTCTGTTGTCTCTGAGACATTTTGACATTTTTTGTGTTTATATTTAATTGGTGATGATTGCATGTTGGAGTGATTCACCCAAGATTTTCATTTTATTTTTTAAATGGATGTATCTGAGCAAGCAGGGTACACTGTGTTCCTCTATTCACTAGTTGGCAGCACTTACACACTCACCACCTGTCTCCTTTCCCATTGTCAGCCTCCTGTATATCTGTGCTGTCCTTGGCAAGTGGAGCCTATTCTTAGGTTCCTGGAATTGTATTCATTCAGGTTCTTCTACTAGTTGGTGTTTAATCCACTTCTGCTCTGACAGACACCTAAAATGTGGAAATAGGAGTGGAGTGCGTCCTTGACCAGAGACCCTGGCAGAGAGACCCTGGCACATGGCACAAGAGATGGCAGGAGCAGAGCCAAGATACTGGCATAAGAGACAGCAGGAGCAGAGCCAAGAGACTAGTATGAGAGATGACAGTAGCAGAGCCCAGAGACCAGCATTAAACAGCAACAGGCTTACCAGCCCACAGAGGAGAAAGCCGGGTGCTGGCTTCCTGGCAGAGTGGATTACCTTCAGGCATTAATTGGTAGAAAAGACTGACACGAAATGGAGTAGCAGGTTGGCTGGCCCATAGAACAAGAAAACTGAGTGCTTTTGGGGCAGAAAGATTTCCAGCAGAGTGGGTTGCCTTTGGCATTAATTGGTAGAAGTAGAGAGACCAAGGAAATGGGAAGCAGAGCTGCCTCATTCCCAAGGGTAGGACCATGGCCTTTGGGGTGGAACCACCACAGCAGTCTAGGTTTCAAAGAGCCAGACCTTCACCAATTTGGTTCTGGAGTGTGGGGCTGCTTGTTTATGTGAGCTAATGGGATGAGGCCATAGCCGCTGCCCAAGAGAGAGGGGGCAGGGCTACCATGCCCAAGAGGAAGAGGAACGGGCTTACCAGGCCAAGGGGGTAAAGTCACCACCCAGGAACTAGAGGACTGGAGTCACCCGTGGAGGAGACATGAAAAGATACCACCCATTGAAGATCTGTACAGGTGCCAAGTTGACAAGGGGTGCAATTGTGGTGGTTAAGTTGTGTGTCAACTTGGCTGGGGCTTGTTGAGTGGCTGGACAGCTGCTGGTAGTTATTCCCCATGATGAGACTGGCAATCCCTCTACCACAAGCAGCTGAGTAGGTGCTTTGGGTATGTGGTCTGCTTCCCATATATAAGATGCAGCTTTGGGAATAGTCTCTAGCTTATGGCACGCTTGGACCCTACATGTAGCTGTGTTGTTGTTCAGCAGCCTGCCATGCTCTGCTGACCTTGAGACTTTCAATGGACTTAAACTAATGTCCTGCTATGTGGTTTGGTAACACTGGGACTGTGCCTTTTGACATGTCAATCTTGGGTTTGTCAGTCTCAGCAGCCAGCAGCTGTCTGAGTAAAGAAAAGCATCTAGCTCCAGTGGGGCAGGAGCAGAAGGCTGAGCTGAACCCCAAGGTTGAGGGGCTTTCACTCAGCCCCTAGAGCCTGGCACTTTGAACTTGGACTTAAAACCTCCAAATTGTAAGAGTAAATTCCTGTTTGTTCAAGCCATCCCATTTGTGGTATATTCTTGTCAGACTGGTACTAGAAAACCAGAACAACTTCTGTATCCTTCCTTTCAATGCTCAAGGCTCCAGGATTATCTTTTGTATCTGTGTCAATGGTTTCTCTTTACTTTTTTGAAGAGGATCTGTGAAGCTTGTCTGCCTATTCCACCATCTTCTCAACTTCTTATTTTGAAAAATTTCAAAATAACTATTTTAATTTGAATTGTGATTTGGGTGAAAGATTACAAAGCAAATTCATTTTCCATACATCAGTTCATACACATTTTGTTTCATGACATTGACTGTAATCCCCCACAATGTAACAGTTCTATTCCCACTTCTTCCCTGTAGTTACCTCTTCCCTGTGTCCTTCTTTCCTATGCAACCCTGCCCACTGAACTATCTTCCTGTGTAAATACTGCCCTTCTGTTCTCCTGTAATTGATTGTTCTAAGGAATCTATCTACCTGGTATAAATGTTCACCCTATATGCCTGTCTATTGTTTGGCTGGAAGCCATGTGAGAGTTCAATTCCAGGCCTGAAGGCTAACTAGGAACCATGGCCTCAGAGGTTTCACCAGGCTCTACCAGTAAGCCTGGTCTTTTTGATGACTTTGAGTTTTGTTCCACATTGTTCTCCCACTCTATCCAGGATCTCTTGCACTGATCCCTTTCCTTGTGAAAAGTGGTAGCTAAGCACCATCTAGTTCTTCTGGTCTCATAGTCATATAGGCTGAGGACCCCATGGTCTACTAGTCCCTTGGGTTAATTGTTTCCATGTGTCTTTGGTTTTCTTCGTTCTTCTTTGCTCTGGACAAGGAGATACCAATTGTTGCATCCAGATGGCCGCTTGCAAGCTTTTAAGACCCCAATCACTATTCACCAGAGTACTATGTAGAACAATGTTTTTGTGTAGTATGTTATGCCAATTAAGCTTGATGTCTGAGCCCACAGGACCAACAACTCACTCTGTCAGGGTGGTTGACTGTGGCTAAGAAGTTATAACTTTGCCCACTGTTAGTTCTATTTATATGGACATTCTTACAGTACATACAAATGCGTATGTACAAATATCATCTGCCAACCTTATATATGTTCATGGATATACTCCATTTTACTTAGACATAGCTGATTATTCAGACTATCTACCCTTCTATTTGCCCATAGATTAATCCTTGTTATCACTCATAACACAGTAAAAAATAAATATTTTTAAACAGATGAATATAATCTTGAAGCCACAAGAAACCTCTGGCTGCCTCAAGGGTTCTACAGATGGAGAAACTGAGGTCAAAAGTAATTTTCATGAGATCAGAGCTTATTTATTACAGAGCTTGGATGAAAAAAAAAAAAGTCACTGCTGTCGAGTTGAGCCCGACTCATAGTGACCCTTGTTGGGTTTCCGAGGTGGTATTCTATGGAAGTAGATTGCCAAAGCTTCCTTCCAAGGAGTGGTTGGTGGGTTTGAACTATATCCCAAATTCTGGTCTAGATCTTATTCCACTGCTTTCCTAATGATTTTTAAGTCCTCAGTTTTGCTTTGCTTTGGAACAGCTTCTCCACCATCCTTCCCACATTCTATCCTAAAGAAGATGGAAGTCAAGAGAGGGCCCAAGGGCTGACTCATTTGAGGAAACCAGCACAATAGGAAGAAAACAAACTATTCTATATTTTCCATTAGGTTGCAGATGATGGGAAGTGTCAACTGCAATGAATGAGGGTTCAGCCTAGGGGCTGAGGAAGAGAAAGAGATATGTGGGTTTGAGGCAGTGAAACTGCCAAAGAATTGCAAAGAACTAAAAAAAAAAATCAAAGAATAAAAACATTGAACTTTTAAATAAGTATGGCTGTGGTCTGTGCATTTGGGCTCCCTTTTAATGCTTTTTCAAAAAATATTTAAATAAAAATTTTAATTTTTTCTAAATTTCTTTGGAGGTAGGACTATATTTTCTTCAGTGCAACACCATTCTGCAACTGGACCATGTAAGCTCTAAGTTCATAAGGGTTACACTTATTTCATAGCCTGTAAGCTTTGTGAGAATAGAGAATCTGTCCATGTTGAGCATTGTTGAATCCCTACTCTCCAGCTAGCACAGTACCTGCACAAAGACTGTCCAATAAACATTTATTGAATTAATAAAATAAGCATATGAGTTACAAGAGGAGCTCTGGTAGCATAGTGCCTAAGGCATTTGGCTGCCTACCAGAAGGCTGATGGCTCAAACCCACCAGCCACTCCTCAGAAAGAAGGTTGGGTAATCTACTTCCGTAGTGATGCCGCCTTGGAAAACCTAGGAGGGGTTTCCATGAGTTGGATATGACTTGACAGCAGTGGGTTTTTTATTAGTTACAATTAACCAATCAAATCAAAATTCTACTGAATACCCACTATATTTCTGGCACTGTCCTAGGTACTGTGGGGGATCTAGAAGAAGTGTATGTAGAACCTTACCTCAAGAATTATATAATCTAACTTTCAAGACAAAACCAACACACATAAAAAAGCAAGGAAAATAAGTACAAAACGTGAAATACTAATTATAGATGCAATTGGAGCTTAGGAAAAATGAGAGAATATGTTATGTGGGCAGCAGATTCTGGAGAGGGTTTGGAACTGGTCTGAGTCCTGAATGATGGCTCAATGTTAGAAGGAGATCATTGTAGGCAGAAGAGAATAGCAAAGGGAAAAGCACAAATGTAAAACCAAGAATGATATGAGAAGGAAAGAGGGCTATGGGTGGGTAGAAGCAGAAACAGTGAGAAATCTGGGCTGGATGAAGTAAAGATAATGAGGGAAGGATGAGATTGGGAAGCTATAGGTGGTGCCTACACAGAGAGGAGCTGGGAAGACATACTTAGGAAGGGGACTCTAACTGATTGGGAGCAGGCAGCCATCTAGCCATGAAAGGCTATTTTCTTCTCATATTCAGAACATTTCCTGCACAACTGGCTCCAGCTTGGTTCCTGACTTTCCTTGAAATCAAAAGAGTTGCCAGCTCCAAAACAATTTCAAACCCAACCATCATCAGGAACACCACCACAATGGGGCAAATCAGACATTAGGGATAGAAGAGGGTGTAAAAATGCAGAAGGGGCCCAATTTTCTCTGGAAGGTTTATCATATGTTCCATCCATTGTCTGAAAGCTTTCTGTCGCTTCCTCCTTACATGACTTCAGTCAGATGTCAACTAATATGGGCTTTTCCTTTACCTTAGTTTTCCAAAAAGAAAAGACATATCTCCAAACTTGTGGGCTAAATACAATGATTTTCAGAAGGCCAAGCATTAGGAACATTCTTAGCCATCAGTGGCAAGTATGCAGGTTAGGGTTTGGGGGAGCTTAATGCAGAGAAATATGAATAAATAAGAAAGTAGGTCTAATTCATCCCCTGCTCTCCTCTCCTTCAGTTTTAAGTAGGAAGAGCCTCATTCCTTACCCTATTGCTCAAATACTGTTGCATGTATAAGTGTTTAATCTCATCCCTCTTGGCAATCTCCAGCTCCACATCTGTTGGCTCTGTTTTCTCAAATTCTGAGAACCGTGGAAGATCTAGACTGAATGCGGATGCCTTTGACGATCTAGACAAGGAATCTCGTGTTGTCAAATCCATATCCTTTCCAGTAGGGGT
Organism: Orycteropus afer afer; assembly: GCF_000298275.1. Lineage (NCBI taxonomy): Eukaryota > Metazoa > Chordata > Mammalia > Tubulidentata > Orycteropodidae > Orycteropus > Orycteropus afer. Next base: position 6,676,382 of record NW_006921771.1, read on the forward strand.
TCTGAGGAATCCTCCACCAGTACCTACAGATCCCGTTTGTTCCACCTGTGGAGATGTTTCACCCTGATCTTTCATCAGCTTTTGCTTAAAAGCTAGGAGAGTTTCCTCATCATACTGAAATCTTCTTTCTGGAACTTCATCAGGATGTATCTCTGGGATTTGAGGAATAGGGATATGCTTAGATACGTGAAGAGTTGACTGAATGCTCTTCAGTTCTTGTACCAGGCACTGTATTTCCTCAATAACAGCCACTTTAAGGTCTCGAAGAGAGAGGATACACTTGTTCATGTGCATTTTCTTTCCATGGGCCTGAAAAAAACAACAGGAAGAAACTAAAATGATAACCTTCTCACAAATGACAATATGAAATATGATTTGCTCTTGTCTCTTAAGTAGTAGGCTTAGCAAAATTTCAAGATAAAAATTTATCTGAGTTCACAACAAAGTTACACTTTTCTCTACCTTTTAGCTTTTAACCATTTGGTCCCTCCAAGATGCGCGAACCTCTGTTATCTCTCTGTTTTCCATGACTTCTTCCATTCAGGTCACTCAAATGGCTCAGTTCCCCCATCCTCCTTCCACTTCTGGAAGTCCTTCCTGAAGCCTGTACTCAGCTGGATGGTCTCCCCAGGAGAAGAAAGCCATTCTTTGGTCAGGAAGACAAAAATAACTGGCTTTCCCTGCTAGAACCTTGAATCCCTTTGACTTAAGACTTGCCTATGGCTCCCTTCCTGTGGGCTACATTAGCCTATTTTCTTTCTGTATTTTGACCACATAATTGCTGATTTCCCTGTAGAGGTAAGTATTATGTCATATCAAGAGATTTCAGAACCTATCTTTGGATTCCTTCTCTATTTATCTAAGCCAAGCTATGCCCTGTGCTTTCAACCTTGGGTACTACACATGCACATTTCTCCCTCATTACTAATTCTCTCCATAGTCTACGTTTTCTAAATACACTGACTAGAGCCTTAGGGCACATGCAACCCTATTCCTGTGTGCAGTTTGGCAACTAGGTGGTTCAAAGGTCATTAATAGTTACTTTACATAGCTATATAGGCTAAAAAAAAATAAAATATCAAAAAGTTCTTCATCAAGCAATCTTAAAATTACCTGTATATTTGCTACCTATGAAGCAAACCTGTAACAAGATAGAGGAAATGTTTTACATACTTGAGAACAAAACTTTAAATCATTAAGGACTTAAAATCTAAAAGCAAGCACTTAGGTGAGTAGGAGACCACCTCTGAAATACCTGGAGGATTGAAGATTAGGCCTACAAGAAAGAACTTAAACTAGTCTGGTGGCTGTAAGGCCCTCCTCCTTGAAGAGTCCTCTTTACAGACCAATCCTTTCTTTCTAAATTTTCAAATACTATACAATCAAACATGGTATGTGTGTGTGTGTATGCATATATGTGTGTGTAATACATTATTTGTATAATGCTTGATACTTTTCAAAGAACTTTAAACATTTTATTGAATTTGCAATTACAATAACCCTATAAGGTAGATTAGATATCTTATTATTGTTAATTTTTATTAATAATACTCTTTTTACATATGAAATAACTGAGAGATGTACATGACTTAGCATAGTTTACATGGCTACTAAATGGCAGAAATGAAAACAGAACTCTGGTCTTCTAACTTGTGGAATAGTTCATTCTACATTATTCCAGGGTGTGTCTGGGTGGCACAAATGGTTAAGTGCTCAACTACCAGCCAGAAGGTTGGGGGTTTGAATCTACCTAGAGGTATCTTGGAAGACAGGACTGGAGATCTGCTTCCAAAAGGTCACACAGCCTTGAAAACTCTATGGAGCAGTTCTACTCTACATACATGGGGTTGCCATGAGTCAGAATTTACTCAACAGCAACTAACAACAATATTATTTTGTGCTACCACTTTAATAAGGTAGATTTCAGTGTAGTGCAATTGAGTTCAAGACATCACACCAACTCATTGTCTCTAGCTGTTATTATTGTTGTTGTTAGGTGCTGTCGAGTCATCTCCAACTCACAGTGACCCTATTTACACCAGAATGAAACACTGCTTGGTGCTGTGCCAGTTCCACAATCCTAGCTATACCTGAGCCCATCGTTGTAGCCACTGTTGTCAATTCCTCTTGTTGAGGGCCTTCCCGTCTTTCATTGACCCTCCACTTTACCAAGCACAATATCCTTCTCAGGGAATGGGCCCTTCTTACAACATGACCAAAGTAGGTGAAACGAAGTCTGGCCACTCTCACTTCCAAGGAATGTTCTGGCTGCAATTCCTCTAGGACAGATTTGTTAATTATTTTAGCAGTCCATGGTACTTTCAGTATTCTTCGCCAGCACCACTGAAAAGCATTGACTCTTCTTCAGTCTTCTTTGTTTATTGTTCAGCTCTCAGATGCATATGAGGTGATTGAAAATACCATGGTTTGTGTCAGGTGCACCTGAGTTCTCCAGGAGACATCATTGCTCTTCAGCACTTGAACAAGGTTTTTTGTAGCTGATTTGGCCAGTGCTATATGTCATCTGATATCCTGACTCCTACTTCCATTAGTGTTGATTGTAGAACCACATAATATGAAGTTTTTGATAACTTCAATCTTTTCTCCATTTACTGTGATGCTGCTCATAGGTCCAGTTGTGAAGATTTTTGTTTTCTTTATTTTGAAGTGCAATCCATACTGAAGACTGTAGTCTTCAGTGTTCATCAGTAAGTATTTCAAGTCATCCTCACCTTCAGCAAACAAAGTTGTGTCGTCAGCGTATTGCAGGATGTTAATGATTCTTCCTCCAATCCTGATGCCACATTCTTCTTCATGTAGCCTAGGTTCTCAGATTATTTTCTCAGTGTAGAAATTGAATGAGTATGGTGAAAGGATACAACCTGACACACTCCCTTCATGATTTTAAACCATGCAGTGTCCCCTTCTTCTGTTCTAATGACAGCCTCCCAGTCTACGTATAGGTTCATCATGAGTACAATGAATTGTTCTGGAATTCCCATTCTTCCCAATGTTATCCATAATTTGTTATGATACACACAATCCAATGCTTTTGCATAGTCAACAAAACACAAGTAAACATCTTTCTGGTATTCTTTGCTTTCAGCCAAGATCCATCTAACATCAGCAATGATATGTCTCATTCTACGTCCTCTTTGAATCCAGCTTGCATTTCTGGAAGTTCTGCCAATATACTGCTACAACTGTTTTTGAATTCTTTTCAGTAAGATTTTACTTCCATGCAATATTAATGATAGTGTTTGAGAATTTCCACATTCTATGGGATCACCTTTCTTTGGAATGGGTATAAATATGGATCTCTTCCAGTCAGTTGGCCAGGTAGCTGTCTTCCAAATCTCCTGGCATAGCTGAGTAGTGCTTCCAGCACATCATCCATTTGTTGAAATATCTCAATGGCCATTCCATCAATTCCTGGAGCCTTGTTTTCTGCCACTTCCTTCAGTGCAGCTTCAAACTCTTCCTTCATTACCATTGGTTCTTGATCATATGCTGCCTCCTGAAATGGATGAACATTGACCAATTCTTTTTGGTACAGTGACTCTGTGTATTCCTTCCATCTTCTTTTGATGTTTCCTGCTTCATTCAATATTTTGTCCATAGAATCTTTCAATATTGCAACTCAAGGCTTAAATTTTTTCCTCAGTTTTTTCAGTTTGAGAAATGCTGAGCGTGTTTTTCCCTTTTGGTTTTCTAACTCCAGGTCTTTGCACATTTCATTATAATAGTTGACATTGTTTTCTCAAGTTGCTCTTTGAAATCTTCTGTTCAGCTCTTTTGTCATTTCTTCCATTTGCTTTAGCTACTCTTTGCTCAAGGGCAAGTTTCAGAGTCTCTTCTGACATCAAATTTGGTCATTTCTTCCTTTCTTGTCTTTTTAATGACCTTTTGCTATCTTCATGGATGATGTTCTTGATGGCATCCCATAATTCATTGAGTTTTCAGTCATTGGTGTTCAATGCATTAAATCTATTTTTAAGATGGTCTCTAAATTCAGAAGGGCTATAATCAAGGTTGTATTTTGGCTCTCGTGGACTTGTTTTAATTGTCTTCAACTTCAGCTTGAACTTGCATATGAACAGCTGATGGTCTGTTCCACAGTCAGCTCCTGGCCTTGTTTTGGCTGAAGATAATGAGTTTCTCCATCGCTTGTTGCCACAGATGTAATCAATCTGATTCCTGTGTGCTCCATCTGCTGAAGTCCACGTGTACAGCTCTGTTTGTGTTGTTGAAAAAAGGTATTTGCAATGAGTAAGTCATTGGTCTTGCAAAATTCTATCATGTGGTCTCCAGTGTTACTTGTATCACTAAGGCCATATTTTCCAACTATTGGTGATACTTCTTTGTTATCAACTTTTGCATTCCAATCACCAGTGATAATTAACACATCTTGATTGCATGTTTGGTCAATTTCAGACTGCAGAAGTTGGTAAAATTCTTCAACTTCCTTATCTTTTGCTTTGGTGATTGGTGCATAAATTTGAATAATAGTAGTATCAATTGGCCTTCCTTGTAGGCATATGGATATTATCCTATCACTGACAACATTGCACTTCAGGATAGATCTTGAAACATTCTTTGTGATAACGAATGCCATGCCATTCTTCTTCAATTTGTCACTCACAGCATAGTAGATAATATGGTTGTCTGACTCAAAATGGCCAAAACTGGACTTGATTGTTAACCATAAGACTGGCAGTTCAAACCCACCAGCAACTCCTTGGAAGGAAGGGTCGCTATGAGTCAGGTCTGACTCGACAGCACATAACAACAGCAACAATACCTAGTGGCATAGTGCCCAAGGCATTTGACTGCTAACCAGAAGGCTGGCAGTTCAAACCCACCAGCCATTCCTCAGAAGGAAGACCAGGTTATCTACTTCCATAGAGATACTGCCTCAGAAACCCAAGGAGGGATTGCTATGAATCGGATTTGACTTGATGGCAGTGAGTTTTTTTAATACCTAGGATATCAGTCTTTATGCATTCCATTTCATTTTTGACAACTTCCAATTTTCCTAGATCCATACTTCATGAATTCCACGTTCCAATTATTAATGGATGTTTGCAGCTATTTCTCCTCAGTTTGAGTCATGCCACATCAGCAAATAGAGGTTCTGAAAGCTTTACTTTATTCATCTCATTAAGGTCCATTCTATTCTCATGAGGCAGCTCTTTCCCCAGTGTCATGTTTTGAGTGACTTCCAACCTGAAGGGCTCATCTTCTGGCACTGTATTGGACAATGTTTCAGGGCTATTCATAAAGTTGTTCATTAATGTATCAGACAGTATTTCTCTGCTATTCATAAGGTTTTTCCTGGCCAATTCTTTGATAAGTGGATAGCCTCTTCCTTCTTCAAAGTCTTTCTCAGTCTGGAAGCTATGCTGAAACTTGTCTACCATGGGCACCCTATCTCAAGCTAGTCTATGACATTTCAGGTTGGATGACTGGAACATTTTGGTCATAAGGACATTTCTCTATGATAATGAATGAAACAAGAATTACCTTAAATGAACAGCTATAAAAACAATCCAAATGATCACTAATAAAATGTCCATTTTGACCAGGAAGGTAAAATTATGAGGTATGAACTCTATTTATGGATATGAATTGCCATGCCCAGGTCCACTACTGGCCTTTACAGTATCTTTGGTGAAATAGAAAAAGACACACCTCCATTTGTCAGAAAGTTATAAAGTATACAAATACACTGTATCTACAATGTATTTGGCACCCAATTTGGCACCTTGAAATGTACAACATGCACAACTATATCAGGAGACCCTGTCCAAGTTCTCCTGAAAATGATAGCTCAGGTGGCTTCTAAGCCTCAAAGTATGAGAAGTCACTTGTCGGTTCAAGTAGAGATTAAAAAATCAACATGTAAGGGAGAGAAAACTTTAGTAAGAAAATGAGGCTCAGAAATCAGGATGACTAGAAGCAATTTTGAAGAATGTAGAGTTCAAAAGGAATATATTACGTGGGTAATAATGACTTACCCATAAAAGTCTGCAAAGAAAGGCCAAACAATAGTTTTTTTCCTGCAAGTTTTTGGTGGTCCACGGCAGCCCAAGCTATAACCAATGAGGATATGTTTGAATTTCAGAGGACTGTTGTTGTTGTTGTTAAGTGCCGTCGAGTCGTTTCTGACTCATAGCAACCCCATGCACAGCAGAACGAAACACTGCCCGATCCCATGCCAGCCCCACAATCCCTGCTATACTTGATCCCATCATTGCAGCCACCGTATCAATCCATCTCCTTGAAGGCCTCCCCCTCTTTCGTCGACCCTCCACCCTAACAAGCATGACATCCTTCTCCAGGGAATGGTCCCTTCTTACAACATGACCAAAATAGGTGAGACGAAGTCTGGCCATTCTTGCTCCAAGGAGCATTCTGGCTGCACTTCCTCCAGGACAGATCTGTTAGTTCTTTTAGCAGTCCATGGTACTTTCAGCATTCTCCGCCAGCACCACAACTCAAAAGCATCAACTCTTCTTCGGTCTTCCTTATTCATTGTCCAGCTCTCACATGCATACCAGGCGACTGGAAATATCATGGCTTGTGTCAGGCGCACCTTAGTCCTCAAGGAGATATCCTTGCTCCTCAGCACTTGAAACAGTTCCTTCACAGTTGACTTTCCCAATGCTACATGTCGTCTAATGTCCTGACTGCTGCTTCCGTTGGCATCGATTGTAGAACCAAGCAACGTGAATTCCTTGACAACCTCAATCTTCTCTCCATTTATTGTGATGCTGCTCATTGGTCCAGTTGTGAGGATTTTTGTTTTCTTTATGTTGAGATGTAATCCATACTGCAGACTGTATTCTTCAACCTTCAGAGGACTAAAGTCCATAAAATATGTTTTTACCCATGAAACTGGTATTAAACCATGTAATTAATTTAAAGGTTGGCTTTGCCGTGTAGGCTAACTAATCACAGACACATGTCTTGTCATCTCTGGGCCTCAGTTTCCTCATTTGTAAAAAGAAGGTATTATTCTAGATAATCATGAATGCCTTTACCAGTTCTAAATTTCTATGATTACATATTTATCCCAATGGACTAGGAGGCAAATGGATGGCTCTAGCAGAATTCAATGAAAAATCCGGGGTTATTTTTCAGTGTCATGAAATATGTAGGCTAGTACCAGAGCATCGAGGATTCCCAACTCCTCTTTCTTCTTGGCAGCATTCATTCTCATGTGCTCAGGGATCTTGTAGTCTGGGGCTGTCTTCAGATTAAAGTCTCCCATATGCATCTGGGCCTCTTTGATGGCCTGCACGTCTTTGGGATCTTCATAGTCATCATCAGGTTTACTCTTTAATCTATCAAGGAAGTAGGCAAAACTCTCAATGTACAGTAACCTACTTTAATATAGATATACATTCAAATTCAATAAAAAAGCAAAAGTACAATTCTGAGTCTGTGATACTACTTTTGTTATATAGCCCTAACACTTAGTAAAATTACTATTTTAAAAGCATATAAAGAAAATCAATCCATCAATCAGTCTGAGCACCAGACAGTATTGAAATAATCTGATTTACTGTTAAGCTCTGGTCTCATTCTAGGCAATTCACATTAACACTGCTATTTGTTCCCTTCATATAAATTAAGCCTTGGAGATGGTGTGATTTTTTTAATCATTAGAAAGTAAATGAATTCACCAAAGTTACAGAGTGCAAGGTCAATACACAAAAGTAAGTTGGGTTTCTATATATCATCAATAAACAATCTCAAAAGGAAATTAAGGAAACAATTCCATTTATGATGCCAACAAAACCAATAAAATAAATTTAACCAGGGAGGTGGAAGACACTAAAAACTATAAAGCACTACTGAAAGAAATTAATGAAGATTTGATAAATGGAAGATGTTCTGTGTTCATGGATTATTAAGATGTTAATTCTACTCAAAGCAATCTATAAATTCAACATAAGCCATACTGAAATTCCAACAGACTTTTTTACAGGATGGAAAATCAATTCTTAAATTTATATGGAAATGCAAAGGACTCTGTATAGCCCAAGCAATCTTGAAAAAGAAGAAAAAAGTAGGACTTACAGTTCCCAATTTTAAAATGAACTATAAAACTACAATGATCAAAGCAATCTCATACTGGTTTAAGGGTAGACATATAGACCAACTGATTAGAACTGAGAGTCAAGAAATAAACCCACACATCTACATTCAATTGATTTTAACAAGAGTGTTAAGTCTTTTTAATGAGGAAAGAATAGTTTCTTCAATGAATGGTTCTGGGACAACTGGAACTCTACATGCAAATTAATGAAGTTGGATCCACACCTTATTCCATACATGAAAATTAACTCAAAATAGCTAACAACCTAAATGTAAAAAACTAAAATCATAAAACTCTTTAAATAAAACATAAGGTAATGCTTTAGGACTTGGGTTTCAATACCAGATTCTTAGATATGACACCAAAAACACAAACAAAAAAGGGCAAAACAGACAAACTGGACTTCCTCAAAATTAAAACATTTGTACATTAAAGGATTTTATCAACAAAGTGAGACAACAACCTACAGAAAGGGGGAAAATACTTGGGAACCACATATTTGATAAGGATTTAATATCCAGGATATATAAAGAACTCCTACAGCTTAACAGCAAAGAGACAAACAACTCAAGGAAAAAACGGATAAAGGATCTGAATAGACATTTCACTAAAAATGATACACAAATGGTCAATAATGACATGAAAAGATGCTTAAGTCATCACTCATTAGCGAAATGAATACCAAAAGCACAATGAGATATCACTTCACCTCCCACTAAGATAGCCAGTAGCAAAAAAGAAAAAATGGAAAACAACATCTTAATGAGGATGTGGAAAATTTGAGCCCCCCAATTTAGTTTTATCCATTACTGATAAGATTGTACAATGGTACAGCCACTGTGGAAAAGTTTGCCAATTCCTAAAAAAGTTAAACATAAAATTACCTTGTGATTCAGCAACTCTACTCCTAGGTATATACTCAAAAGACCTGAAAGAACTCAAACAGACATTTGTACACCAGTGTTCACTGTAGTACTATTCACAATCGCCAAAAGATAGAAACAATCCAAGTGTCCACTAATAGAAGAATGGATAAATAAAATGTGACTTATACATAAAATATTATTCAGCCATAAATAGATATGAAGTTCTGATATGTGCTATGAAACAAATGAAGCCTGAAATCATTTATTCTGAGTGAAGTAAGTCAGACCCAAAAGGACAAATATTGTATGATCATATTTACATGACATATCAAGAATAGGCAAATGAACAGAAAACAAAGTTTAATAGTGATTCCCAGGGGTGGGTGGGAGAGGGAAATGGAGAGTTACTGTCTAAGGGTTACTGATTTTCTGCTGAGAGTGATGAAAAAATTGGAAATGGAGAGTGGTGATGGTTTTACAACATGGTGAATGTTGTGAATGTCTTTGTTTTGTGCACATAAAAATGGTTAAAATAGCAGATGTTTCATTACATATGTTCTACCAAAAAAAGATTTAATTAAAAATTTTATTACATTTGTGATTGTCATACATTTTCAAAAGAAGTATCTTTTAAAAGGTGATAGTGTAAGCATTATGTATTTGCCTTCCCTTGACTCTAGATTGCAAAGAAATGACAGTATGATATAGAAGTAATACATCCATGAGCAAACCAGTGACTTTATTACATTTAGACCAAAACTCCAAACTCAAACTCATTGCGGTCGAGTCAATTTGACTCATAGCGACTCCTCCTTGGGTTTCCAAGGTGGTATCATTACAGAAGTAGATTGCCCAATGTACTGGTTTGAACCACCAGCTTTCTGGTTAGCAGTCAAAGAAGAAAGAAAGATTAAATAATATTAATAGATTTACAAAAAGAGCAAACTATAGCCCAGAATACCCACAGCAGAAGGATCCGAAAAGGACTGAAAATGGTCTTTGTAGCATCCCTGAAAGGCTCCAAGCAGAGTGCAGGCAGGTAAGAGGGGAATGGCATGCTAGACAGTATTTGGTGAAATTAATTGAAGGATTAACCCAGTTGGAACCTCCCACTTTTCCCATCTCCACACATACAGAGCAGTAGAAACCTCTATACCTAGACTAAAACCACTCTTTATAGATATCACCTGAACTCTGCTTGGGAAGGACTAAGGCATCTAGGGTATGAATTGTTATTGTTGTTAGGTGCTGTCGAGTTGTGTCTGACTCATAGAGGCCCCATGCACAGTAGAATGAAACATTGCCCAGTCCCACGCCAGCTCCGCGATCCCTGCTATACTTGAGCCCATCGCGGCAGTCACTGTGTCAATCCATCTTGTTGAGGGCCTTCTCCTCTTTTGTTGACTCTCCACTTTACCAAGCATGACATCCTTCTCCAGGGAATGGTCCCTTCTGACAATATGACCAAAGTAGGTGAGATGAAGTCTGGTCATTCTTGCTTCCAAGGAGCATTCCGGCTGCACTTCCGCCAGGACAGATTTGTTAGTTCTTTTACCAGTGCATGGTATTTTGAGCATGCTTCACCAGGACCACAACTCAAAAGCATCAATTCTTCTTCAGTCTTCCTTATTTACTGTCCAGCTCTCACATGCATATGAGGCGATTGAAAATATCATGGCTTGTGTGTGGTGCACCTTAGTCCTCAAGGAGACATCTTTGCTCCTCAGCACTTGAAAGAGGTCCCTTGCAGCCAACTTGCTCAGTGCCATACATCATTGTTTGATGTCCTGACTGCTGCTTCCACTGGTGTTGATTGTAGAACTAATGTAAAGTCCTTGACAACTTCAATCTTTTCTCCATTTATCATGATGCTGCTTATAGGTCCAGGTGTGAGAATTTTTGTTTTTTTTATATTGAGATGTAATCCATACTGCAAACTGTATTCTTCAATCTTCATCACTAAGTGCTTCAAGTCATCCTCACTTTCAGCAAGCAAAGTTGTGTCGTCAGCATATCGCAGGTTGCTAATGATTCTTCCTCCAATCTTGATGCCACATTCTGCTTCATATAGTGCATCTTCTCAGATTATTTGCTCAGCTTATACATTGAATAAGTATGGTGAAAGGATACAACCCTGACACACTCCCTTCTTGATTTTAAACCATGCAGTCTCCCCTTGTTCTGTTCGAAAGACAGCCTTCTGGTCTATGTATAGGTTCCTCATGAGTAAAATTAAGGGTTCTGGAATTTCCACTTCTCTCAATGTTATCCACAATTTGTTATGGCCCACAGAATCAAATTCTTTTGCATAGTCAACAATACACAAGTAAACATCTTTCTGGTATTCTTTGGTTTTGTGTGTGCGTATGTGTGCTTTAGGTGCAAGTTTACAGAGTAGAGTTTGTTTTACATTCAATATTACATGTACATTTAGTTTCACTCCCTGTTTACCATCCCCAACCCTAATCCAGTCTCCTCCCCTTCCTGCCCAGTAACCCTCCCCCCGTGCCCCTCATAGTTATGCACTCGTGTGTGTCCTGCATTTCCTCCATGCAAATATTGTTCCTCTGGTGCCCCATGGTCAATTACTCCAAGAGATGCATTTCCATAGAATATGTGGGTGCATAACCCTGGGTTGAGTGGTCTGCATGTACATCTTGTTTACTACTGGGATGAGAGCCAGCCCCTGGGAGTGAGTTTTATTCCAGGCCCAGAATGTATCCCAGGACCATACTATCGGGGGGTCTCACCAGACTCCATCTGACCAGTAATTCTGGTCATTATTGAGTTTTTGGATTTTGTTCCATGTTTTTCCTCCCACTCTATCCAAGATCTCCAGATTTGTTCCTTTCCTGAGTAGTTGGCATTGGTAACCAGGCACCATCTAGTTCTTCTGGTCTCAAGGGCCATTGGGTCCTAGGGCTTATTGCTTCCAAATGCCCTTTTTTGTTTTGTTTTGTTTTTGTACTCTTCTTTGCTTCTGATGATAGGAGACCAATAGCTGCATCTTAGATGGCCACTTGAAAGCTTTTAAGACCCCACTCGCTATACACCAATGTAGGATGAGGAACAAGACTTTTATGTATTTTGTTGTGCCAAGTGAGTCTGGTGTCCCCCAGTACTATGGTCCTGAGTAGGCAGATCTGTTGGATCTCTCTCCCACAGTGTCTGGGTGTCTGTGAGAGATTACTCTAAGTCTGCCTTCTGTTGTTTCTGTAAGGATTGTTGGTATTTTGTATCACTATATCTGTGCAAGATTACCCTCCACTGAATCTATCCTTGGTCTAGAATATTCTTTGCTTTGAGCCAAGATCCATCTGATATCAGCAATGATATCCCTTATTCCACATCCTCTTCTAAATCCAGCCTGTACCTCTAGAAGTTCTTTGTAAATATACTGCTACAACCATTTTTGAAATATCCTCAGTAAGATTTTGCTTGCATAAGGTATTCATGATATTGTTCGATAATTTCCACATTCTGTGGGATCACCTTACTTTAGAATGGGTAGAAATATGGATCTCTTCCAGTCAGTTGGCTAGGTAGCTATCTTCCAAATCTCTTGGCATTACCGAGTGAGTGCCTCCAGTGGGGCATCCGTTTGTTGAAACATCTCAATGGGTATTTCATCAATTCCTGGAGCTTTGTTCTTCACCAATTCCTTCAGTGCAGCTTTGACTTCTTCCTTCAATATCATTGGTTCTTGATCATATGCCACCTCCTGAAATGGATGAACATTGACCAGTTCTTTTTGGTACAGTGAGTCTGTGTATTCCTTCTATCTTCTCTTGATGCTTCCTGCATCAAGCAATATCACCTCGAGACTTAAATTTTTTCCTCAGTTCTTTCAGCTTGAGAAATGCTGAGCATGTTCTTCCCTTTTGGTCTCCTAATGCCAGGTCTTGTTCATTTCATTATAGTAATTGGCTTTGTCTGCTTGAGCTGCTCTTTGAAACCTTCTATTCAGCTCTTTTATCTTGTCATTTCTTCCATTTGCTTTAGTACTCTCCGTTCAAGGGCAAGTTTCAGAGTCTCTTCCTTTGGTGGTTGGTGCACAAATTTGAATAATAGTAGTATTAACTGGTCTTCCTTCTAGGCATATGGATATAATCCTATCACTGACAGCATTGTACTTCAGGACAGATCTTGAAACATCCTTTGTGATGATGAATGCCATGCCATTCCTCTTCAATTGTTATTCCTGGCATAGTAGATCATATGGTTGTCTGATTCAAAATGGCCAAAACCAGTCCATTTCAGCTCACTAATGCCTAGGATACCAATCTTTATGCGTTCCATCTCATTTCTGACAACTTCCAATTTTCCTACATTCATACTTCATACATTCTATGTTCTGATTGTTAACGGATGTTTGCAGCTGTTTCTCCTCAATTTGAATCAGGCCACAACAGCAAATGGAGGTCTTGAAAGCTTTAATTTATCTATATCAGTAAGGCTGGTCCTACTCTGATGATGCAGCTCTTTCCTAGTTGTATTTTGAAAGTCTTCTAACCTAAGGGCTTATACTCCTGCACTGTATCAGATGTTTCCGGGCTATTCATATAGTTGTGTGGTAATGAATCAGACGGTGTTTCTCTGCTATTCATAAGGTTTTCCCTGGCCAATTCTTTGACAAGTGGATGGCCTCTTCCTTATTCCTAGTCTGCCTCAGTGTATAAGGTGCATTGCAACCTGTTCACCATGTGCCTGCTGGCACTTCAAACACTGGTGGCACAGCCTCAAGCCTCACAGCAACATGCAAGCAACAACAGTATGACAAACTGACAGACAAATTTATCTCCCTTAGCTGTTCCAAACCTCTCTGCCCTCCCCTCACCTGGATCCCTGGCACTGCTGTGCTCTGTTGTCGCCACTGGCTTCTCTTTCCCCCGCTTTATTGCCTCTTGGGGGTGGGGCCTGGGACCCTCCCCTTACCTGGATTCCTGGCTGCTGCTCTGCTCTGTCATGCCCTCTGGTTTCTCTTTCCCTCACTTTCCTGCCCAGTGGGCATGGGGCCTGGGTCCCTTACCTGGATCCCTGGCTGCTGCTCTGAATTAGCACCTAGTTTAAAGCTCTTCCTATTTTGTTATTGGGAGATCCCAATCTTCTGGCCTGATTCTCTAAAGGGAAGCCTGCCAGCCAACATGTACTTGTACACAGAGGACTAAGGAGGAAGGAAGGGAAGGAAGAAGACAAGGAGGGAGAGGGAGGAAGGAAGGAGTATTTATTCTTCTGGCCATGAGAGAGAAACAGGGTCCAAAATTACCTTTATACCATAAACAAGTAGAAAACTGAACGAAAATGTAAGAAACAACCACATCCAGAAAGAACAATAGGTAATACAAGACTAATTCCTGAGAGAAGTAAAACAAAAGTAGTAATCCATACTGTTACCAAGTTTTCTGCCTGCAGGAAACTATCAGACTGTGGCAAAAAAGTGGGCATCCCAAGAAAGCACAGTAATCTGAGTTGAAGAGACAGACATTAGTTTCAAGGAGGCCAAAGTGATCAGAACTTGTGGGAAAAAGAAATCAAAGAGAAGGGAGCTCCAGAAATCTACTTTGGGCTCTCTAGAATTTGGCTGAGTATTAATCTGCAGGTGGGTCATGTGAAACCCCATAAAGCTGTGGAAAGTACAATTATTGTGAAGCTGTAAGATGAACACTTCTCATATCTCACCGATGGCTGGGAACTACTCATGTCCAAGCAGCTGAAAGACCTCACTGAATATAAGGCACATTCAATAAAGACCCCAGAAGAACCATGCCTTAGAAATGGGAAAGAACATAGAAGATTTCATTCTTTATTATCAGTCTCCTTGACTTAATTCACATTTATACAACACCACACTCAATGACACAAGAGTACACATTCTTTTCAAGCACACATTGAATTTTCACTAAGATAGACTGGACACAGTCCTAAATAAATTTAAAAGAATTTAAATCAAACAAACATACAAAAGAGTTATATATATATAAACCTCAAATATTTGGAAACTAAATGGAACTAAAAAAAGCAAATATCCTCACAATTGGACCAACAAGCAACATTATGATACATGGAGAAATGGCTGAAGTTGTCAAGGATTTCATTTTATCTGGATTCACAATTGATGCCCATGGAAGCTGCAGTCAAGAAATCAAAGGCATACACATTGGACAAATCTGCAGCAAAAGACCTCTTTACAGAGTTTAAGAGCAAATATGTCACTTTGAAGACTAAGTTGCTCCTGACCCAAGCCATGATATTTTTAATAGCCTCAAATGCATGTGAGAGCTATACAATGAATAAGGAAGACCACAGAAGAACTGATGTATTTGAATTGTGGTGTTGGTGAAGAATGTTGAATGTCCCACGGACTGCTAGAAGAATTAACAAGTCTGTCTTGGAGGAAATAAAGTTAGAATGCTCCTTAGAAGTGAGGATGGAAAGACTTCATCTCTTACTTTGGTCATGTTAGCAGAAGGGACCAGTCTATGGATAAAGATATCGTGCCTTGTAAAGTAGAAGGTCAGTGAAAAAGGGGAAGACCTTCAAGGAGATGGACTGACACAGGGGCTGTGATGATGTGAGGATCTTGCAGGACTGGGCAGTATTTCCTTCTGTTTACACAGGGTGGCTATGAGTTGAACCCAACTGAGTAACACCTAACAACAACAAAACAACTTTTAAAAATAAACAATGGCTTAAAGAAGAAATCACAAACAATATTTGAAAATCAGTATTATCAATTGCTAAATGATAATGAAAATATTTCCTATCAAAATTTGTGGAATACAGGTAACATTTTGAATGTGTATATGAGAAAAGAATAAAGATATAAAATCAATGATCTAAGTTTAAATTTAAAACAACGATAAAAAGAAGACTTTATTAAACCCAAATTAAGTAGAAGGAAGGAAATTTGAAAAAACAAAAATCAATGACATAGAAAGCAGGCAAACATCCTAACAAAAATATGTGATTATAAGCTAGTTCTTTGAAAAAATCAACAGCACTGATAAACCCAGATGCAAATTCACAATATCATCAATGAAATACAGGACAACATGATGGATCCTATAGAAGTTAAAAGAATATAAGGACAAATGAACAAATTTATGACAATAAACTTAACAACCTAAATGAAATGCAGAATTTCTTAGAAGACAAGTTACCAAAACTAACTTAAGAAGAAAAATCTGAATAGGATTGTAACAAGTAAAAATTTGAATTTTTATATTAAATACATCCCTCAAAAAATACCCCAGGCCCAGATGGCTTCACTGATAAATCCTATCAAACATTTAAAAAAGAAATAATACCAATACTAGACAAACTCTTTCACAAAATAAGAGAAAGTTACACTTCTTAAGTCATTTTCTTAACTCATTTCTTAACTCATTTTATGAAGCCAGTATTGCCCTGATAACAACTAGAAAAGACATTACCTGAAAATAAAACTACAAATCAATATTCTTCATTAATAAAGAATGATACAAAAATGTTTAATAAAATACTAATAAATCAGGTCCAGAAATATTTAAAAAGTACAATATACCATAACCCATCAGATTTACCTTAGGAATGCTAGTTTAACATTTAAAGTCAATCACTGTGATTTACAATATTAAAGACTACAAGATAAAAAAGATATTAACAACCTCAACATATGTAGAAAAAGCATTTGAAAAATATCATCACCCATCCTTGATAATAATATTTATTTATTTATTTATTTATTTTAATTCCAACAAAATAGGAATAGAAGGGAATTTCCTCAATTCAATAGAGAGTTTCTAAGGGCTTATGCATATCATAGTTAGTGGTGGGAGACTGAATGGTTTCTCCCTAAGTTAGGGACTAAAACAAGGATATCCATTGTCATCAAATAAAGAATAGTCAGAACACTTTTTTAAAAATGAAGTATGAAGATTGTCCATACTAGATATTAAGCCTTCTTATGAAACTACAGTCTGATAATGGCTCATGAATGTGGGAATGAAATAGACCAATGGAACAAAATAGAAAGCCCAGAAACAGACCTTTCTGCATGAGGTACTTTATAGATGAAAACGGTATCAGTGCAGATCTCTGAATAAAGGTCAGATTTGTAAATAAAAGAAAAACTGGGTACCACAAAGAATAAATAAGACTACCTTATACTATATACCTCATACCAAGTAGGAAAAACAAAATTCAATTCTTAGAGTTTAGAGGCTCCTGGGTGGTGCAAATGGTTTGCTTGCAG
>NW_006921771.1:6695364-6725866 GCF_000298275.1 Orycteropus afer afer
AGTTGCAATATTGAAAGGTTCTATGGGCAAAATACTGAATGATGCAGGATGCATCAAAAGAAGATGAAAGGAGAGTCACTATACCAAAAAGAACTGGTCCATGTTCATCCATTTCAGGAGGTGGCATATGATCAAGAACCAATGGTACTGAAAGAAGAAGTCAAAGCTGCACTGAAGGAAGGAATTGGCAAAGAGCAAGGTTCCAGGAATTGACAGAATGCCCATTGAGATGTTTCAACAAATGGATGCCACACTACAGGCACTCACTTGTCTATGCCAAGAAATCTGGAAAACAGCTACCTGGGCAACTGATTGGAAGAGATCCATATTTGTACCCATTCCACAGAGAGGTGATCCCACAGAATGTGGAAATTATCGAACAATATCATTAATATCACACACAAGTAAATTCCTGCTGAAGATAATTCAAAAACGGTTGTAGCAGTAAATTGACAGAGAACTTCCAAAAATCCAAGCTGGATTTAGAAGAGGACATGGAATGAGGGTTATCATTGCTGATGTCAGATAAATCTTGGCTGAAAGTAAAGAATACCAGAAAGATGTTTACTTGTGCTTTATTGACTATGCAAAAGCATTTGATTATGTTGATCATAACAAATTATGGATAATATTGGGAAGAATGGGAATTCCAAAACACTTAATTGTACTCATGAGGAATCTGTACATAGACCAGAAGGCTTTTGTTGGAATAAAACAAGGGGATACTACATGGTTTAAAATCAGGAAGGGAGTGAGTCAGGGCTGTATCCTTCAACCATATTTATTCAATCTGTATGCTGAGTAAATAATACAAGAAGCTGGACTATATGAAGAAAAATGCAGAATCAGGTTGGGAGGAAGACTGATTAACAACCTGCGATAAGCAGATAATACAACTTTGCTTGCTGAAAGTGAAGATGACTTGAAGCACTTATTGGTGAAGATTAAAGACTTCAGTCTGCAGTATAGATTACCTTTCAACATAAAGGAAACAAAAATCCTCACAACTGGACCAATAAGCAGCATCATGATGAATGGAGACAAGATTGAAGTTGTCAAAGATTTCATATTACTTGGTTCTACAATCAACACCAATGGAAGCATTAGTCAAGATATCAGACGATGTAATGCACTGGGAAAATCTGTTGCAAAACACCTCTTTCAAGTGCTCAAGATCAAAGATGTCTCTTTGAAGATTAAGGTGTGCCTAACCCAAGCGATGGTATTTTCAATCACCTCGTATATATGTGAGAGCTGGACAATGAATAAGGAAGACTGAAGAGTTGATGTTTTTGAATTGTGGTGTTGGTGAAGAATACTGAAGGTACCACGGACTGCCAAAAGAATCAACAAATCTGTCCCAGAAGAAGTGCAGCTGGAATGCTCCTTGGAAGCAAGAATGGCCAGACTTCATCTCACCTACTTTGGTCATGTTGTCAGAAGGGACCATTCCCTGGAGAAGATATCACGCTTGGTAAAGTGGAGTGTCAGTGAAGAAGGGGAAGGCACTCAAAAAGATGGATTGACACAGTGGCTGCAATGATGGGCTCAGGTATAGCAAAGATTGTGAGGCTGGCACAGGACCGGGCAGTGTTCTGTTCTGTTGTACACAGAGTCGCTGAGTCGGAGTCAACTTGATGGCACCTAACAACAACAAAGGTGAAAGAAAGGATCTCTGGTGGTGCTGTAGTTAAAGCACTGAGCTGCTAACCAAAAGGTCGGTGGTTCAACTCCACCAGGCATTCTCTTGGGGAAAGATGTGGCAGTCTGCTTCTGTAAAAATTTACAGCCTTGGAAACCCTATGGGGCAGTTCTACTCTGTTCTAAAGGATTGCTATGAGTCAGAATAGACTAAATGGTAGTGGGTTTGGTTTTGGGAAAGGTGAAAGACAAAACTATGAGATGTTAGTAGGACATGAAGGAGAATATCTTCATGATGTTGGAACAGAAAAGGATTTTTTAATCTTTAAAAATCAACAATCTGAGTGTATTTGCAAAATGAAATTCCTTGATTTGAAATTATAAGGATCACAACTAGAATAAAAATGACCTCAAGGTATCACTGCCCTGAAAGACCCAAGAGGCCTGTCTTTAATTTCTGTGTTTATTTCTGTTTCTTTCACTTTTAAATTTAAATATTAACCATGATGTGATAGGGAGCTCTGGTGGCGTAGTACGTAAGGCATTTGACTGCTAACCAGAAAGCTGGTGATTCAAACCTACCAGCCACTCCTCAGGAGGAAGACTGGGTAATCTATTCTGTAGAGATACCACCTCAGAAACCCAAGGGGGGTCACTATGAGTCAAATTAACTCTACGGCAGTGAACTTGGTTGTTTTGGTTTTTGGTGATAATTAAGGTTATCAGTCAACTTGGCTGGGCCTGGCTTTGAGTGGCTGGGCAGCTGGGTATAGTTATTCCCCATGGTGAGATAGGTAATCAACTCCATGGTAGAATCTACTAGAGCAGCTAAGTAGCTTCCTTAAGGATGTGGTCAGCTTCTAGTATATAAGGAGAAGTGGTGAGAAAGGTCTGCAGCTTTTGGCATCCTTGAATCCTGCATGTAGCTGAGTTATCTATCGTTCAGCAGCCTGCCACATTGTCTGCCGATCTTGGGACTGCTAATGGACTTGAACCAGTGGCCTGCCATGGTTTGGTAATATTGAAACTGTCCTTTTTTCACTTGTAGATGTTGGGTTTGTCAGAGTTAGCCTGAGTAAAGAAAGCCCCCAGCTTCAGTGGGCCGGGAGCAAGAGGCAGAGCTGAAGCCCAAGGTTGTGGGGTTTTCGCCCAGTCCCTAGAGCCTGGCACTTTGAACTCAGACTTCTAGCCTCCTAAACTGTAAGAGAATAAACACCTATTTGTTAAAGCCACCCATTTGCAGTATTTTCTGTTAGAGTGGCACTAGAGACCCAAAACAAATGCCAATAAAATATTTTTAAAATGTATTTTAAGACTCACAAATTAAAAAGATAAGAATTTAAGTAAAAAACTCACAGTTCCTCCCATTCCTTTTTCCGCTGCAGAATCTTCTGTTGAGCCCTTTCAGCTTTTAATATAACCTTCCTCGTTTTCTCAATTTGATTTCCCACCATAATTTCACTTAGGGTTTTAGGTCGAAATTTCTTCCCTTTTTCTACAATTGATTCTTCTGGTATGCTAACAGCCATACCTATCCAAGAGCATCAACATTTTTTTTTTTTCATTATTTTTGAGATACAAAAATAAAAAGCTCAAATAATAATTGTTTTTAACACGGCACATTAAAAAACTCCAGAGAATATAATGAATCTACAGATCAAAGTATTTAGTGAACAACCCCAAAATAAGTACTGTGAGATGCCAACATAACAGGGTCTAAGTGATATTTCCTGTCCTTAAAGACCTTATATAAAAAGTTGGCAAGATAAGATATATACTAAATGACTAGAGAACAAGAAAAATAATGGTGGACAACTAACAGACATTGGTAAGCTGGGAAGTAATGCTTATGATGGGGGGAGGGCAACAAGCTGTGTCTCATTTGAAATGTGGAATATAAGGTAGTATGTACAAACTGAGGTGGTGTGTGGCCAGTTCATAACTGGTCAGAAACACATAATCAAATCCAAGATTTTGAAATTATTGGCTTGATCAATTAACAAGTATTCCTAGGGAATTACTTTTTTTCATGCTCAAGCTATCATGAGAAATATAATGAAGCTCTGGTGGCATAGTGCCTAAGGCACTTGACTGCTAACCAGAAGGCTGGTGGTTCAAACCCACCAGCCACTCCTCGGAAGGAAGATGAGGCAATCTACTTCCGTAGTGATACTGCCTCAGCAACCCAAGAGTCGCTATGAGTCGGGTCCATACACACACACACGCGCACACACACACACATATGTTGTTGTTGTTGTTATGTGCTGTCAACTGTAAGTATATAGATATACATATATATAGTACAGTGGTTAAAGTGCTCAGATGCTAACCAAAAGGTCAGCAGTTCAAATTCACCAGTTGCTCCTTGGGAGGAAGATATGGCAGTCTGCTTCCATAAAAGATTTATAAGCTTGGAAACCCTATGAGGCAGTTCTACTCTGTCTTATAGGCTGCTATGAGTCAGAATCAACTGGAAAGCAGTGGGTTGGGTCGGGTTTGGTTATTCTCAGTTCATTCATTCTGTTTAAAGCATTTGTTCTGCAAAATGTAACGTTCTGGCTCCTCACTCTGTGGAGAGTGGCAGGAATCTGGGAAGAAATACTGCCTAGAAACGAGCATGTGGGGAAATTACAGATTAAGGAGTAGCTGGAAGTGGGAAGTAAGAAACAGTATTTTGGTATTCTTCCCCCAGTCTCACGAGCAGGTTGGGTTTTCTTTAGCAGTTGTACTAAAGAGGAAAGCTAACTTGGAGTAATTACTGGAGAAACATGACTTTTTGATTATTTATTCCAAAGGCACCCATCATGGAAGGAAGGAGGATAAGAGATAGAGCTCAAGCCACTGAAGAGGGCTCAAAGGTTCTTAACATTAAAAAAGACAACTTAGTTCTGAAATCTTAACAAGTAAGTATTAATAAGTCTTTTTATCATTTAGGCTACCTGTATCTTTCTGGCTATCCTTTTTTCCAGTTCCCTCTTTTTCAAGCCTGTCCATCTTGCTCAGTCTTCTGTCTGTCTGACTTGTTTGTCTGGATCTGGAGTACTTAGAGGACTTCAAAAGCCTATAGGAGGATATCTTGTGGCTACTTTGTATGGCATGAACCACAACAGTATCACTTTCCAATGAATCACGAAATCTGGAAATAATAAAATATTTATAGTGTTTATCATTTAAATCATCTGAGTAACTATTAAGTAATAAGGACCATAGTATAATATCTTTATAAATAATATGATCATGGCATGCTAGATGCTAAATTTAACTAGACATAGCATGTATATGCATGATATTCCATATATACATATCTATAGCATATGGTGTATTATATGTCATTACCATGCAATGGAAGTTGGACAAGACTTGGTTACAGAGCAAGCAGAACTTTATTTTTTAATGAAAATACTAAATAATTCATGAGTACAATCAAGTGCTCAGGGATTCCCATTCTTCTCAATGTTATCCATAATTTTTCATGATCCACACAATCAAATGCCTTTGCATAGTCAATAAAACACAAGTAAACATCTTTCTGGTATTCTTTGCCTTGAGCCAAGATCCATCTGACAACAGCTATGATATCCCTTGTTCCACGTCCTCTTCTGAATCCGGCTTGAACCTCTGGAAGTTCTCTATCAATATACTGCTGCAAACGTTTCTGAATTATCTTCAGTAAGATCTTACTTGCATGTGATATTAATGATATTGTTCTATAATTTCTACATTCTGTGGGATCACCTTTCTTTAGAATGGGCACAAATATGGATCTCTTCCAGTCAGTTGGCCAGGTAGCTGTCCTCCAAATCTCTTGGCATAACTGAGTGAGCGCCTCCAATGGGGCATCTGTTTGTTGAAATATCTCAATTGGTATGCCATCAATTCCCGGAGCCTTGTTCTTCACCAGTTCTTTCATTGCAGCTTTGACTTCTTCCTTCATTACCATTGGTTCTAGATCATATGCCACTTCCTGAAATGGATGAAGATCGATCAGTTCTTTTTGGTACAGTGACTCTGTGTATTCCTGCCATCTTCTCTTGATGTTTCCTGCATCATTCAATATTTTGCCCATAGAATCTCTCAATATTGCAACTCGAGGCTTCAATTTTTTCTTCAGTTCTTTCAGTTTGAGAAATGCTGAGCGTGTTCTTCCTTTTTGGTTTTCAGACTCCAGGTCTTTGCACATTTCATTATAGTAATTGGCTTTGTCTACTCGAGCTGCTCTTTGAAATCTTCTGTTCAGCTCTTTTACCTTTCCATTTCTTCCATTTGCTTTAGCAATTCTCCGCTCAAGGGCAAGGTTCAGAGTCTCTTCTGAAGAGACTCATGAGGAATCTGTACCTTGACCAGGAGGCTGTCGTTCGAACAGAACAAGGGGACACTACATGGTTTAAAATCAAGAAGGTAGTACGTCAGGGTTGTATTCTTTCTCCACACTTATTCAATCTATATGCTGAGCAAATAATCCAAGAAGCTGGACTATATGAAGAAAAACGTGGTATCAGGATTGGAGGAAGAATCATTAACAACCTGAGATATGCAGATGATACAACTTTGCTTGCTGAAAGTGAGGATGACTTAAGGCACCTACTGATGAAGGTTGAAGAATACAGTCTGCAGTATGGATTACATCTCAACATAAAGAAAACAAAAATCCTCACAACTGGACCAATGAGCAGCATCACAATCAATGGAGAGAAGATTGAGGTTGTCAAGGAATTCACGTTGCTTGGTTCTACAATCGATGCCAACGGAAGCAGCAGTCAGGACATTAGACGACGTGTAGCATTGGGGAAGTCAACTGCGAAGGAACTGTTTCAAGTGCTGAGGAGCAAGGATATCTCCTTGAGGACTAAGGTGCGCCTGACACAAGCCATGATATTTCCAATCGCCTGGTATGCATGTGAGAGCTGGACAATGAATAGGGAAGACCGAAGAAGAGTTGATGCTTTTGAGTTGTGGTGCTGGCGAAGAATACTGAAAGTACCGTGGACTGCTAAAAGAACTAACAGATCTGTCCTGGAGGGAGTGCAGCCAGAATGCTCCTTGGAAGCAAGAATGGCCAGACTTCGTCTCACCTATGTTGGTCATGTTGACCATTCCCTGGAGAAGGATGTCATGCTTGGTAGGGTGGAGGGTCGACGAAAAAGGGGGAGGCCTTCAGGGAGATGGATTGATACAGTGGCTGCGATGATGGGCTCGAGTATAGCATGGATTGTGGGGCTGGCGCGGGATCGGGCAGTGTTTCGTTCTGCTGTGCATGGGGTCGCTATGAGTTGGAAACGACTCGACGGCACTTAACAACAACAAAAACAACAACTAAATAATTCATTATTATGTAATTAGTTTAACTTATGCTTATATGTGGAAATACAAAAATTTTGTAGGAAGAGTGATGTTTAGTAGTAAGTGCATTATATCAAACTCTGAGGAAATATAATCTACCCTATCTATTACATATAACATACATATATTGTATGTAATAGATATATTAATATATTGTACATCTATAAAATGTGTAGAAACAAACATATATAAAAAAATAGCTAACACCACATGCTACTTCTGGGTTGACAATACCCATGAAATCTCCTTTATTGCCTGGCATTCCAGAACCCTGGAGATGACACAGCCCCTGGGGACTCTTCATCCAGATTCCCGGAATATGACATACATAAACAAATGTGTGTGTGTGTGTGTACACACACACACACATATAAATCAATAAGGTACCACTCCTGGGTATGTAACTAACAGAACCAAGTCCTTCTTTCTCCCAAAAGACATGTAGAAGAATGTTCATAGCAGCATTAGTCATAATAGCCAAAAATTGGAAACAACTCAAATGTTCATTTATAGAAACCTGTTAAAAGTTCATCAATAGAAACCTGTTGCTGTCAAGTTGATTCTGACTCATAGAGACCCTATAGGACAGAGGAGAACTGCTTCCTAGGGTTTCCCAAGCTATTATCTTTAAGGAAGCAGACTGCCACATCTTTCTTCCATGGAATGGCTGGTGGTTTTAAACTGCCAACCTTTCAGTTTGTAACCTAGAGCTAGGCTACCAGGGCTTCCTTCATCAGTAATAGAATGAATAAATTGTGATATAACCATTTAATAAAACATTACAAAGCAATGGAAAAGAATGAACTATTGCTACATGCAACAATATGGATGACCTCAGATATAATACTGAGTAAAAGAAGCCAGGTACAAAAGAATTCTACAGCAAGGCTCCATTTATATGGAATTCACAGACAAAAACTGTTTTGTGGTGATAAAGATTAGGATGGTTACCTTTAGTTGGGCAATATACTTCCAGTAGTGATACTGCCTCAGAAACCCATGGAGGGGTTGCTATGAGTTGGGTCCGACTCGATGGCACATAACAACAATGACAACAGTGGGTAGGTTATTTACTGAGAAGAGTCCACAAGGAAACTTTCTAGTTGTTTCCATTTTTTTTTTTTCTATAAGTGATCTGTATCTTGATTTTAGTAGTGAAGATGTGTATAAAAAACCAAACTCACTGCCATCGAATCAAATCCGACTCATAGCAACCCCTCCTTGGGTTTCCAAGATGGTATCACTACAGAAGTAGATTGCCCAATCTTCATTCCAATGAGTGGCTGGTGGGTTTGAACCATCAGTCTTCTGGTTAGCAGTAAAATGCCTTAGGTACTATGCCACCAGAGCTCCCTAGAGATGTGTGTACATCTATAAAAAAAATTCTCAATCTGTTCAGTTAAGATTTATACACATTACTGTATATGAATTGCATTACAATAAGAAGGGAAAAAAAAGTAATTTCCTGTAGGAAGTCAAATTGGGGCAGGAGAGGGATAGGGCAGAGAGTTGCTGTCTTTTATTATATAGGCTTTGGTTTGATTTTTTTTATTTTTAATATATACATGATCATGTATTAATTTGATATAAAATAAATAACTTATCAAAATGAGAAAGTAAATATGTACACGAACTGTTAAAAAATTGTTAAACAAAATTTCCTAGATTTATATTAGAAAGGAGTGAGCATGAAGCTGAGGGAGATGTCAGTAGCAATAGCAAGAAGATGCCTAGAGATGCAAGAGTCAGTGAGTACTTCAGGATACCTCTCATCTGATCACTTCTGACTAAGCTATTTTAACAATATTATTCAAATATGTGCTTTCAAGCACCCTAACTTGTAGGAAATATAGATCCTACCTATTCTGCAGCTTCATTAGGCCGAGGCAATACTTCTCTTTTTCCCAAGCTAATTCCTTTTCTGCTTGTTGGATTTTATAAGTTGTTTTTCTGTTAATCTCAGCACGAATTTTGGAATCTAGATCAAAATCCTGCAGATAAATAGGAGATTTGCTCATCAAATTGGGTACTTTATCAACAATTCTGTTTTCTATACAGATACAGATTTTTAAGTTTTATCCTCAAGTTTATGCAGCATCATAATTCTCTTCCAAATATCATAAACTCTTTCCATTACAAATGAGAAATAACATGCTTAGTTCCACAAAATACAGCAAAAAGTTCTCAGAAATAATTAACAGTAATGCAATTAAAGCTACATATTAAACCATTTTTCCCATGACAAAAATAATGAATGTTGACAGAATATTTGGAGAATGCACAAAAAAATAAAAGAAATACTCCAAGCACCCCAAAACAACTACTATTATATAACTGACTGAGCCAGAGTAGAAGTTCATGACAGTTGATCATTTAGCTAAAGATTCCCTTTCCTACTGACCCTACTCCCAAGAAAGATGGCAAAGTCTTTGGAATCTTCTTGACACCACCAAGTTTTAGCTGAATGTCCTTCACCAAGGGGTTCACTTTCCTCTATAAGGATACTTAAGGGACTTCATATTTCTTACCTACAATCCTGGAAAAATGTTAGAGCCTTCATAAGCAGTAAATTTTTAAGTAGTAATTAGTCTTTCCAGAGGTATTTGTGTTTTAAGTAATGTGTGCAAAGTACTCAGTCATAGCACTTGCTTCAGCTATTTAAATTATCTCACCCACACTCTGAAAATGGTAATCCTTTTCTTAGAAACATAGCATAAAAGTCGGTTAACCAAAGATTCATTATGAGTTAGACTTCACCAAAGCATTTTTCACATTAAATTGGCAAAGTGCTTCTAGAATGACAGAATTGGGTAGGCCAGGGGTATTTAAGATGATAAATTCTAGATTTTTATTTGATTAGATTCTTCACAGTAATTATATTTAGGAAGAAGTACAAAATGAAACATTTAAGCATAACAGGTAGATGGGGCTTTGCAATAAATTACAAAAGGAAAATATGAATATAAAATTAGCTTAAACTATTTGGTCATTTTCCCCATAGCTACAACTACACTAAATCACCTTTTAGAAACTTTGTACATCAACCAAGTACTATCTTCTTAAAAGATCTCATGAATTATAGAAATTGGAGCCCAAATAATAAAATTATACATGAACCTATGCAACAGTTAGCTATCATGGCTAGTACAGTAAGGATTGACAATCAGATTCAAACCTATACCACAGAAGAAAATCTGTGCATTGAATATCCACTTATTAATGGACATTTATTTACATCTTATCTTTTACCTCCCAAAAAAGTGAAGAAAATCTAAATCCATATGTAACCTTTCTATTATGTAAAGAGTCTCATGGGCATCCAAACCAAGATGTGTGTCAAGTTCTGTGGTAGTTTAATTACTACAAACACATTGACTGGCCAGATAAAGAGAACCTTAAAAATGATTTTGTGTTTTTACTTGTTGGCAAAACAGTAGTCTTGACCATATTTTAACAGCATATGTTAAAATAAAAATAAAATTTATTTAGACTTACTGTCCTTTTAAGCTGCATATGCTTTGGTAATTCCTCATTCATTTCTAGTAGTTTCAAAAATTCATTCCTCAAAGCTTTGAGCTTTTCTCTCTTTCCAGCCTTTATTTCTTCTACTTCTTTCATTAACTTGTCATGTTCTCTTTTTTTTCTGGCATTCTCAATACTGAAAACAGAAATTTAAAAGGATAACATGTTAGGAAACAGAAACAGCATAAGAGAAAATTAGTATTCAATAATTTGGAAAGTGGGAGCTCTGGTAGCGTAGTGCCTAAGGCACTTGACTGCTAACCAGAAGGCTGGTGGTTCAAACCCACCAGCCACTCCTTGGAAGGAAGGTTGGGCAATCTACTTCCATAGTGATACTGCCTCAGAAACCCAAGGAGGGGTCACTATGAGTCGGGTCCGACTCGACGGTACATAACAACAACAATTTGGAAAGTCATTTAGTTTGGTCAACATTGCAATGTTAGTTTGCAAATACTCAAGCCCAGTTAGTGTTTTATCAACAATTCCCATACCTGTAGGCTTTGGGATCTTCAATATCTTGTGGCATTTCCTCTGTTTCAATTCCAAACTGTTAGAAGTAGAGAAAAAAGTTAGGTCTTTTAAATTGCATAATATTTCCCATACAAAAACAAGTAAATCATATCTCTTTCCTGCCAATTTCTAACCATTGTAGGTCTAGAAAATATTTCCACAAAAAACGTTTCTGTTGGGTGTCATCGAATCAGCTTCAATTCATAGAACAGAATTAAGCCCTGCTTGGTCCTGCACCAGCCTCACAATCATTGCTACGCTTCAGTCCACTGTTGCAGCCACTGTGTCAATCCATCTTGTTGAGGGTCTTCCTCTTTTTTACGGACCTCCTACCTTGCCAAGCATGATATCTTTGTCCAGGGAATAGTCCCTGCTGATAACATGACAAAAGTATGAGAGATGAAGTCTGCCAGTTCTCACTTCCAAGGAGCATTGCAGCTATACTTCCTATAAGACAGATTTGTTTGTTCTTCTGGTAGTCTATGGTATATTCAATACTTTTCACCAACACTATAATTCAAATGCATCAGTTCTATGGTATTCTTCATTCATTGTCCTGCTTTCACATCCATATGAGGCAAATAAAAATATTGTGGCTTGGGCCAGGGACAGCGTAGTCTTCAAAGTGGTATTTTAGCTCTTAAACATTTCAAAAAGATCTTTTGCTGCAGATCTGCCCAATGCAATACAGTGTTTCATATCTTTACTGCTGCTTCCATGGGAAAATGGAAATTGACTAAATTTATTTGTTTCTACTTCATTTAAATGGATGCCAAAAAAACCAAACTCACTGCCGTTGAGTTGATTTCAATTCATAGAGACCCCTCCTTGGGTTTCCGAGGCAGTATCACTATGGAAGTAGATTGCCCAACCTTCTTTCCGAAGAGTGGTGGTGGGTTTGAAAAAAATCTTGAAACTGGCTGAATGATTAGGTATGTCTATGCAGGGGGAGTGTGCCTATGAGCATGTATGGGGTTGGCAGACAATGTTTCTGCAAGTGTATTTGTATGGTCTATAAGAATTTCCAGGTATATAGTAGAGCTGACAAGGAACAGTTGTAGTCACTTCTTGGCCACAGCCAGCCACCCAGAGTAAGTGAGTAGTTGGACCTGTGGACTCAGGACCATGGCCTCAAGGGATATCTGGCTCAATTGGCATAACATACTACACAAAAACATTATTCCACATCCTACTTTGATGAGTAGCAACTGGGATCTTAAAACGTTGCAAGTAGTCATCTAGATGCAATGATGGGTCTCTCCTTGTCCAGAGCAAAGAGGAATGAAGAAAACCAAAGATGCATGGAAACAATTAGTCCAAGGGATTGGTACACCAGTATAGATGATCCTCAGCCTACATGACTATGAGACCAGAAGAACTGGATGGTGTCTGGCTACCACTGTCAACCACTCGAAGGGGGATCTATGTAGGAGATCCTAGATAGAGAGGGAGAACAATGCAGAACAAAACTCAAAATCCTTAAAAAAAAAAAAAAATGGGGGTGGTAGGGACCAGATTTGCTGGTCTGATAGAGTCTGGTGGAACCTCTGAGACTATGGTCCCAGCTACCCTTCAGGTCTGGAATTGAACCCACTTCTGTGGCTTCCAGCCAAACAAAAGACAAGCATATGAGCTGAATGTTTACATTAGGTAGATAAACTCCTTGGAGAGATCAATCATGGGAGAATAGAATGGCTGTATATACACAGGAAGACAGGAGGGCAGGAGTGGGAGGGAAGGATACAGGGAAGAGATAACCATGAGGAAGAAGTGAGAAGAGAGCTATTGTGTTGTGGGAAATTGCAGTCAGTGTCAAGAGACAAAGTGTATGTGAACTGCTGTATAGAAAATGAATTTGCTTGGTAAACTTTCACCCAAATCACAATAAAATTTTTTTAAAAAAAAATCTTGAAACCTAATCATATGTAGCATCCACTACTAGTCAAAAGATTAGTCCTTCAAACCCAACCAGTGGCACCTGAGAAGACAGACATAGAGGTTTGCTTCTGAAAACCATATAGAGCAGTTCTAGTCTGCAGACGTGGGGTTGCCATGAATTGGAATCTACTCTACAGTAACTAACAACAACGACAATGAAGGAAAGCACTTAAAAGTACTTTGTTTATTCAGGTACTATGCTGCAAAATGTCTTAGTCTATGATGTTAAGGAAAAAGAATTTTAACTAGTGAATTAAACAAGAGTCTTAGTTTGATAACTAATCAGGTCTTAAGTAAAATTAAACTTGGTTATCCTTTTTTCTCTTTCTTAACAGGTCTCTGTTTTGCTGTCATTCATTGTAAAGAAATAGAGTCTCTATTAATTGTTTTATGACTGTACCAGTCTTTTTACATATGAAATATCTGCATATTTTATGGAAGTCAAAGTTTATGACTTTACTAAAACATAGCCAATGTGAGAGACAAGTATGGTTAATAAATTGTATCTACTGTTAATCATTTCAGACATAAATTGATTGATTTCTTTTTTTGTTCTTAGCTGAGTCTTCATTCAGCAGCCTACCATGCTCTGACGATCTTGGGACTTTTAATGAACTTGAATCAATGGCCTGCTGTGTGATTTGGTAATATCAGGACTGTGTCTTTTTACTTGTCAACCTTTGGTTTGTCAGCCTCAGCAGCCAGCAGCTGTCTGAGTGAAGAGAGCTTCCAGCTTCAGTGGGCCAGGAGCAAGAGGCAGAGCTGAAGCCCAAGGTCAGGTCGAGGGGCTTTCACCCACCCCCAGAGCCTGGCATTTTTAACTTGGACAACTAGTCTTCAAAACTGTAAGAGAATAAACTCCTGTTTGTTAAAGCTATCCTATCTGTGGTATTTTCTGTTAGAGCAGCACATAGTAACCAAAACACAACCCCTCTGAGAAGAACAATGTGGTATGCATTCCATGCATGCCCCTTCAGTGACTGAACAAATAAATTAATAGCAAAATGTGTATCTGAAAAAAAGTATACATTTTGAAAATCAGAAACTTAGATCAGGAAAGTGATTGATACAGAGAAACTATCAGACTCTCTCTGAGGAAGTTCTACAACTTTAAAATAAGGAGTATTCAATACCTTTAATATTCAATATAAAAGCACTAAAAAGTCAAAACTATAATACTGGTAAGGAGATTAGTCTGTAAGATGAAAGTATCCAAACAATTTTCAATTTTTAAAAAATATGAGTAATCTTAACATCACTATTTTTAAATAAAGCTTTTATTTTTGTTGTTGTTAGTCAGTTACATACCCTGGGCAACGGCACTTTGGCTTTGATGTCTTTCTCTAATGCTAATTCAGAAAAAATGTTGAAAACAAAGATATTACTATCTGCTCCAGCAGTCACCAAGAAACGGTCATCAAAGCTAGTAGAGATGCTTTTAATATGCCCATAAGAATTATCATGGATATTGACATGCCAGTATTCCTGCATACTGGTCAATGAAAGATCATTCCGACTTAGGACATAGACTCGAATGGCTCCATCTTCCATTCCACAGAACATCATAACTTGATTAAGGCTATGAAATAAAAAGAAAGTAAATTGTTATTCATACTAATCTGAAGATAATGTTTAATTTTAAATTGATTGACAAATGACTAAAATTTTAACAGGGTAGAGGAGAAAGACCCAATTTGAAATTTGGAGCTATTTTATCTGGTCTTAGAAGAATGACCGGCCTGTATGCTCAATTCTCAATAAGAGCTAAAGAACCAATTTGTCATTTCTTCAGAATCTTTGTAACCTTGAACCTTCATTATGTGAC
Organism: Orycteropus afer afer; assembly: GCF_000298275.1. Classification (NCBI taxonomy): domain Eukaryota; kingdom Metazoa; phylum Chordata; class Mammalia; order Tubulidentata; family Orycteropodidae; genus Orycteropus; species Orycteropus afer. The sequence continues at coordinate 6,710,141 of NW_006921771.1, forward strand.
CACAGAGTAGCATCCTTTTAAATAACAGAAGGTAAATCCATAAAATTCAGTTGCATGTTGTTGCTGTCAGATGTTTGAGTCAGTTCTGACTCATAATGATCCCTATGTATAACAGAACAAAACACTGACCAGTCCTGCACCATTCTTACAATCATTGCCATGCTTGAGCTCATCATTGCAGCCACTGTGTCAATCCTTCTCCTTTTTCACTGACCCTCTAGTTTACCAAGCATGATATCCTTCTCCAAGAATTGGTCCTTCTGACAACATGACCACGGTAGGTGAGATGAAGTCTGGCCATTCTCGCTTTTAAGGAGCATTCGGCTGTACTTCCTCCAAGGCAAATTTGTTCATTCTTCCAGAAATCCATCTAAAACCCAAGCCAAACTCACCGCCAACAGTTGATTCCGACTCACAGCAACGCCCATTGGGTTTCCAAGGCTGCAAATCTTTATGGAAGCAGACTGTCTCATCTTTCTTCCATGGAGTGGCCCGTAGGTTTGAACCACTGACCTCTTGGTTAGCAGTCAAATGCCTTAACCACCACACCATCAGAGCTCCTTTAGAAGCCCATGGTACATTCAATATTCTTTGCCAAGATCACAACTCAAATGCATCAATTCTTTGGTCTTCTTATTCATTGTCCAGCTTTCACATGCATATGAGGCTATTGAAAATACCATGGCTTGGGTCAAGCAGGCAGGCACACCTTACTCTTCAAAGTGACATCTTTGCTCTTTAACACTTGAAAGAGGTCTTTTGCAGCAGATTTGCCCAATGCAATACATCATTTGATGTCTTGACTGCTGCTTCCATATTGATTGTGTATCCAAGTAAAATGAAATCCTTGATAACTTCAATCTTTTTTCCATTTGTCATGATGCTGCTTATTGGTCCAGTTGTGAGGACTTTTGTCAAAGACTACAGCCTTCAGTATGGATTGTACCTCAATTGCATGATAAATAGAAATTCTGACAATTTTTGATAGGAGTGACTGAAAGATAGTTTCTGGAGTAGCTTTGATTCTATTTATTTACTTGATTTATCTAAACCAAATACTGTTTGTGCAGCCTTCTATTTGGATGAATCTATAATTGACCATATCCATAATGGACAAAAAGATAGAAACTAATGAAATACAAGATTATTTTAGCTTTTGAAATTCTGTTCACCTGAAAGTGATAGCTTGGACAGGATTATTCTCTGCATCTTCAAGAAAACGAAAATCAAAAGGTTCATCTTTCTGTTCTGTGATAACACGATCTTTGTTATATGGAGGGAACTCACAGTGATATAGGATGCCAGCATCATAGCCACCCTGGAAAAAGAGATAAATAACAGAAAGGGAGGCACCTGACTATAAGACACATATGACCATATGAGGATTTTTTGATTGCTTCAAAATTTAAAATGTAAAATAGATGTTTTAAAGCATCTACTTCTATATCATTTCTATGATTACAAATAGATTTTTTAGAAAACATCTCCATTGTTCATTTATATGAAAATATACTGTTATATAATAGAAACCTTACAGTCATTTGTTTCCCCTTAAAAGTCAGTACAAGAATGATAACTCCTTTACTTGCTAAATTCCATTTCATTTCAAATATCATTCTGAACAGTCAGTGTTTATTAATAGAGCTTTGCAGGTCTTTGTTTTCACAGCTAGTTTTCAGTACAGAGTACTTTAAAACACTGTAGTTTTCCAGGAAGGACTACTTGGGCAAAATTTATCTATGTGGTAATGACAAGTGATCATCTGAAAAAGCTACACTGCTCCATTTGTAATTTGCTTTCTTTCTCTATAAAACCAGAGCTTCCTTAAAAGAAATAAGTTAAGGGCTAAAACATCTTTATGAGTAATAAATAAATAAATAAGAAACAGAAGGTAACAAAATGATCCCTTCTGAAAGTCAAATTTTTTTTACTTTCACCTATGACAAAGGAAACTAAATTGTTTTAGCCAGACTTTTCCACTGAAAAGTGGTGTAGTGCCTAAGGCATTATTTGACTGCTAACCAGAAGGTTGGTGGTTCAAACCCACCAGCTGCTCCACAGAAGGAAGATGAAATGATCTACTTCCATAAAGATTTACCGACTCAGAAACCCAATGCAGGTCGTTATGAGTCTGAAATGACTCAATGGCAGTGGGTTTTTTCTCCCACCCCCACCCACCCACTGAAAATAACTGGAACAATTATTTTTAGAAAATATATTTGAAGATATTGGAGAGCTATCAATACAACAAGATTCAGAAGAGAAGGGAAACCAAGAAAAGTGAGCCTGGCATTTGGAATTGCTTTTTCCTCTGAGGTAATGGCTAACTTTTGAAAGTAGTAGCTAACAGCCTAAGTGGCTAACCATAGATATCTTCAGTGTCATGGAGATAGGGAAAAAAAAAAAAAAAAAAAACACTACCATGGAGTCGGATCCTACTCACAGCGACCCCTTCTTGGGTTTCCAAGGAGGCATCACTACAGAAGTAGATCACCCAATCTTCCAAGGAAGAGAGAAAGAAACATCCTACAGCTATGAGTGACCTATAAAGAGATGAGCCCTCAGAGGAAGTGAAAACTAATTTCTTGTCATTCACTGATTGGATTAAAGTAATCTAGGATTTCTAGCTGCTTTCCAGAACCAAAAGTAAATCCTTTCCAGGAGATAATAACAAAATACAGACATTTAAGCTATCTCTATAATTCTTGACACAGAAAATCTATCACTCCATAAAAAATAACCTGGCATACTAGACAAGACAAGATATCTAAAAATCAAAAGAAAAAATAAAAGAATCACAAGAGATATCAATGGCAGAGCTTTCAAAATGCACTTCAAAATAACTATGATTAGAATGCTTAAGGAATTAAAAAACAATATAGACATTTTTAGCAATCAACTGGAATACAAAAAATAAAGTAAATTCTAAAACTGAAAAATAAAATGTTGAAAATTAAAAATCTAATCAATTTAACAGCAACTAGACACAGTTAAACCATGGAATGTTGTTGTTGTTATGTGCCGTCAAGTCGGACCTGACTCATAGTGACCCCTCCTTAGGTTTCCGAGGCAGTATCACTACAGTAGTAGATTGCCCCATCTTCCTTCCGAGGAGTGGCTGGTGGGTTTGAACCACCAGCCTTTTGGTTAGTAGTCAAGTGCCTTAGGCACTATGCTACCAGAGCTGCTCCTTGGAATAGAGATCAGAAAAAAATAGACTAAAGCAAGCAGAGAAAATAAAGATGAAAACTACAAACATTAAAAAGACTGTAAGATGCATAGGGGATATGATCAGACATACATACATAAAATTGGAATCCTAGAAAAACAGAGTAAAAGGATGGGGTAGAAGCAATGTGGAGGGCAATAATGGGTGAGAATTTTCCAAAACTGAATAAAGACGTGTTGGAATTCAAAAAGAGCTATGAATCCCAAGCAACATAAATATGAAGAAACCAGATCTTGAAAAAAGAAAAAAATTTGAAAACAGAGAAAAATGATGCATTAGCCTTCAAAATAAATAAACAAATAAAAAGACACAGCTGGCTTTTTAACAGTGGAAGACAAATGACAGGACAAGATATCATCAAAGTTTTGAAAAGAAAAATCTTCAGCAAAAATACCCTGCCAAAAAAAAAGGCTAAATGGAAATATTTTAAGACGAAAGAGAGAAAAAAATTTGTCACAAGCAGACCTTGTGACCCTAAAGAAAATAGAAAGGATATTTTTTAAGCATAAGATGCAATTATAAAGATGTAAAAAGGAATGAACAAGAAAAAAGAGAAACTAAAATGATATTGACAATATAAAACAATAAATGTCTTCTAGGAATATATATATAAAAGAATAAAATAACAACAGGGAAGGATGATAAATGAAGATAAAGTACTCTAAAATCATTTTTTTCCTCTGGAATTAGTAAAATAATTAGCTTTTAACAGATTTTATTAACAAACTATGGTCTTCAGGATCACTCTAAAAGAATGGTAACAGAATGTATAATACCTTAATAGAAAAAAAATTCTGAGATGGGGAAACTACCTAATCATCCAACAGGAAGTTTAAGGAAAGGAGAAAAAGAGAAACACACAATTGGTGGGACAGATGAAAATAGTAAGATGATAGATTTAATCTATATCAGTAATTACATTCAATATAAATAGACATATTACCATATTAAAAGACAACTCTTGTTAATAGGACCAAAAAAAAAAAAAAAGCCTAACCATATGCTGCTTATAAGAGACACAGTTTCAATACAAGGATATCAAAAGGAAAACAATCACAAATGACTGTCAGACATTTGGCTTAGTAATTGAATGGATGATTCTCCTTCATACTGTGATAGAGACGGACCAGGTTTGTATGGACTAAGGGTAGTTTAAAAATTGTTTGGGACATGTTAAAGGTGTTATATGAAAATGTCAAATTGGATATACACATTTGGAGTTCAGGGCAGATTTCAAGGCTACAGATAAAATTTTGAGATTCGTTGGCATATAAGTGATGTTTAAAGCCACAGGACATGTAGTCACCTAGCAAGAAAGGGAGATGCCCAGTACTAAAGCCTGGTCTTTAAAGCTTGCTCAGCAAATGAGAAGCCAGCAAAAGAGGCTGAAAAGGAGTGGCCAGGAGGGAAAGGTGTCTTAGAAGATAAGAGAACAAAAGTGTTTTAAGAAGGGAAGGTCAACTCTAGTGAATGATTCTAAAATTCAAATGGACAGAGAAGTGACCACTGAACTTGTCAATATGGAAGTCATTGGTGCAGTGAAGTGGCAAGAACAGAAGCCCAACTGGCATGGACTGAAGGCCAAATAGGATGTGAAGTGAAGCTAATAACTACAGACAACTCTTTCAAGTTTTCCAGTAGAGGAGCAGTAGATAGAGAGAAAAGAGAGATTAAGGCAGAATTTTAAACATGTTTATGTGTTGATGATAGGAATTGAGTAAAAAGAGAGAAAGTGATGATACAAAACAAAGTAGTTAATTTCAGGAGCAAAACTTTTGTGAAAGTTTTTGAAAGAGGAAACGGGATCAAGAAGCTATTTTAAAAAAGTGTCCTTGGAAAGAACCAAGGGATCGATCATTCACCAACTAAAACATCAGACAAAACTATCCAGTCATGCGTGGATCCCAACAGGGTGTTATATCTGACTGTGACATGATAAAGAAATTCCCATCTGAATGCTTTCATTTTCTCAGTAAAGTGTAAGATTATCATTGGAGAATGAGGGAAGGTGCAAAATGTTTAATGGGAGAAGAAAGAACTGAACCAATAGTTTTGAAAAGTGGGAAAGTGAACACAGTTGGGCACTAGAACCAGTCTGTAGTGTGAGTACTGATTAGAGAACTGTACACATGACTTAAAAGTGAGACCAGTTTTTCTCCAACACCTGCTTAGATACAGAAAAAGAGTTGGCAAATACTTGGATCAAGTAGGATTAGCATTACCACCTCCATGAAAGACATCTTAACCTTGCTTGCTACTAGAGCATAATGGTTAAAAGCTTAGACTCTGGATCCAGGCTGCATGAGTTCAGATCCTGCTCCAACACTTACTAGTTATATGGCCTTGGTTGAATTACTTAACCTCTCCATGCCTTGGTTCCTTCATTTTTAAATGGAGATGATATTAGCACTTGTTTTATGGGATAAGCACAAATTAAGTAAAACTCAATTCTGACTCAGAATTGTTGTTTTTGTTAAGTGCCACCGAGCCATCTACGACTCATAGTGACCCTATGCACAGCAGAATGAAACACTGCCCAGTCCTGCACCACCTCCATGATCCTTGCTATACTTGGGCCCATCACCACCACCACCATGTCAATCCATCTCGTTGAGGGCCTTCCCCTCTTTTGTCAACCCTCCACCTTACCAAGCATGACATCCTTCTTGTCAGAAGGGAATGGTCCCTTCTGACAACATGACCTAATTAGTTGAGATGAAGTCTGGCCATTCCTGTTTCCAAGGAGCATTTCAGCTGTACTTCCTCCAGAACAGACTCGTTGATTCTTTTAGCAGTCCACGATACTTTCTGCATTCTTCACCAACACCACAGCTCAAAAGCATCAGTATTTCTTTGGTCTTCCTTATTCATTGCCAGCTCTCACATGCATATGAGGTGACTGAAAATACCATAACTTGTGTCAGGAGCACCTTAACCCTCAAGGAGACATCCTTGCATCTCAGCACTTGAAAGAGGTCCCTTGCAGCAGATTTGCCCAGTGCTATACGTCATCTAATGTACTGAGAGCTGCTTCCATTGGCATCAATTGTGAACATATATATGCCTCCTCCTGAAATGCATGAACATTGACCAGTTCTTTTTGGTATGATGACTCTGTGTATTCCTTCCATCTTCTTTTGATGTTTCCTGCACCATTCAATATTTTACCCATAGAATCTTTCAATATTGCACCTCAAGGCTTAAATTTTTTTCCTCAGTTCTTTCAGCTTGAGAAATGCTGAGCATGCTCTTCCCTTTTGGTTTTCTAAATTCAGGTCTTTGCACATTTCACTATCATAATTGGCTTTGTCTGCTCGAGCTGCTCTTTGAAATCTACTATTCAGCTCTTTTATCTGGTCATTTCTTCCATTTGCTTTAGCTACTCTCCATCCAAAGGCAAGTTTCAGAGTCTCTTCTGACATCCACTTTAGTCTTTTTTTTCTTTCTCATATTTTTAATGACCTTTTGCTTTCTTCATGGATGATACTCTTGATGTTATCCCACAATTCTTCTGATTTTCGGTCATTGGTGTTCAATGCGTCAAATTTATTTAGACAGTCTCTAAATTCAAGATGGATATCTTCAAGGTCATATTTGGCTCTCGTGGACTTGTTTTAATTGTCTACAACTTCAACTTGAACATATATATGAGCAGTTGATGGTCTGTTCCACAATCAGCTCCTGGCCTTGTTTTGGCTGAAGATAGTGAATTTCTCCATCACCTCTTGCCACAGATGTAACCAATCTGATTCCTCTGTATTCCATCTGGTGAAGTCCACATGCATAGCCACCATTTGTGTTGTTGAAAAATGTATTCTCAATGAATGAGTCTTTGGTCTTGCAAAATCCTATCATGCGATCTTTAGCATTATTTCTGTCACCAAGGCCAAATTTCCCAACTACAGGGGATTCTTCTTTGTTTCCAACTTTTGTATTCTAATCACTGGGGATAGTTAACACATCTTGATTGCATGTTCAGTCAATATCAGACTGCAGAAGTTGATAAAAATCTTCAATGTCCTCATCTTTGGCTTTGGTGGTTGGTGCAAAAATTTGAATAATAGTAGTATTCATGGGTTTTCCTTGTAGGCATGTGGATATTATCCTATCACTGACAGCATTGTATTTCAGGACAGATCTTGAAATATCCTTTGTGATGATGAATGCCACTCCATTCCTCTTCATATAGTCCTTCCTGGCATAGTAGATCATATGGTTGTCTGATTCAAAACGGCCAAAACTGGTCCATTTCAGCTTACTAAGGGAGCTCTGGTAGCATAGTGGCTAAGGCACTTGACTGCTAACCAGAAGGCTGGCGGTTCAAACCCACCAGCCACTCCTCGGAAGGAAGGTTGGGCAATCCTACTTCCGTAGTGATACTGCCTCGGAAACCCAAGGAGGGGTCGCTATGAGTCGGGGCCGACTCGACGGCACATAACAACAACAACAACAACAATGCCTAGGATATCAATCTTTATGCGTTCCATTTCATTTTTGACAACTTCCAATTTTCCTAGATTCATACTTTGTACATTCCATGTTCCTATTATTAATGGATGTTTGCAGCTGTTTCCACTCAATTTGAGTCATGCCATGTAAGCACATGGAAATCCCAAAAGATTTACTTTATCCATAGCATTAAGTTTAGTTCTACTCTGATTAGGCAACTCTTTCCCAGCCCTATTTTGAGTGTCTTCCAACCCAAGGGGCTAGTCTTCCTGCATTGTGTCAGACAATGTTTCTAAGCTATTCATAAAATTGCCCAGTAATGTATCAGATAGTGTTTCTCTGCTATTCATAAAGTTTTCCCTGACCAATTTTTTTGAGACGTGGATGGCCTCTTCCTTCTTCCTAGTCTTTCTCAGTCTGTAAGCTGCATTGAAACCTATGCACCCTGTGTAACCCTGCTGGCATTTGAAACACCAGTGGCACAGCCTCAAGCCTCATAGTAACGTGCCTCATAGGATGATAAACTGACAAATTTGTCTCCCTTAGCTGTTGGAAACCCCTTTGCCCTCCCCTTACCTAACTCCCACCTGAATCCTGCCACTTTTGTGGTCCCCAGTGCTCTCCCCCTCCATCCCTTTCCTGGATCTGGGGGACTGGGTCCTGCCTGCCTCCCCCAGCAACCTTATAGGACAGAGTACAATTGCCCTGTAGGATTTCCAAGGCTGTAATCTTATAAGTCAGTATGGTGCAGTGGAAAGCAGGTATGTGTTTGGAGCACACCAGGTGCAGGCCATGTAAGCCAGCCAGGCACAAGAGACCAGGAAGTGAGCAGAACAGTTTGAAACAGGTAAGTGGGCAAACTTTTCTGTCAGTTTGTTGTACTGTGGTAGCTTGCATGCTATTGTGAGGGTGGAGGCTTTACCACCAGTGTTTCAAATGCCAGCAGAGTCATCCATGGTGGACAGGTTTCAGTGGAGCTTCCATTCTAAGATGGACTTGGAAGAAGGAAGAGGGATCTACTTCTCAAAAAAAATGGCCAGTGGAAAGCTTATGGATAGCAGTGAAACACTGTATGATATATTACTGGATAGCTTTATGAATAGCCTTGAAACACTGTCCGATATAGTGCCGGAAGATGAGCACCTCAGGTTGGAAGGCACTCAAAATATGACTAGGGTAGAGCTGCCTCCTCAGAGTAGAGCCAACCTTAATGATGTGAACAGAGTAAAGATCTCACGACCTCCATTTGCTGATGTGGCATGTCTCAATAAAAGAAGAAACAGCTGCAAATATCCATTAATAATAGGAACATGGAATGTATGAAGTATGAATCTAGGAAAATTGGAGGTTGTCAAAAATGAAATGGAACACTTACAGATTGATATCCTAGTGAGCTGAAATGGACTGGTTTTGCCCATTTTGAATCAGACAACCATATACTCTACTGTGCTGAGAATGACAAATTAAAAAGGAATAGCGTGGCATTCATCATCACAAAGAATGTATCAAGATCTATCGCAAAGTACAGTGCTGTCAGTGATAGAGTAATATCCATACGCCTACAAGGAAGCCAATTAATGCTACTATTATTCAAATTTATACATCAACCACCAAAGCCAAAGATGAGGAAATTGAAGACTTTTACAAATTCCTGCAGTCTGAAATTGACCAAACATGCAATCAAGATGTGTTAATTATCACTGGTGATTAAAATGCAAAAGTTGGAAAGACAGACTAATCACCAGAAGTTGGGAAATATGGCCTTGGTGACAGAAATAACACTGGAGATTTCATGACAGGATTTTACAAGACCAAAGACTTATTCATTGCAAATACATTTTTCCAACAATACAAACAGTGGCTATACACATTGACTTCACCAGATGGAATACAGAGGAATCAGATTGGTTACATCTGTGGCAAGTGGTGATGGAGAAACTCACTATCTTCAGCCAAAACAAGGCCAAGAGCTGATTGTGGAATAGACCATCAACTGGCCATATGTATGTTCAAGTTGAAGTTGAAGACAATTGAAACACGTCTATGAGAGTGAAAACGTGATCTTGATTATACCCCTCCTGAATTTAGAGACCATCTAAAGAATAGATTTGATTCACTGAACACCAATGACTGAAAATCAGAAGAATTGTGGGATAACATCAAGAGTATCATCCATGAAGAAAGCAAAAGGTCATCAAAAATATGAGAAAGAAAGAAAAGACTAAAGTGGATGTCAGAGGAGACTCTGAAACTTGCCCTTGAATGGAGAGTAACTAAAGCAAATGGAAGAAATGACCAGATAAAAGAGCTGAACAGTAGATTTCAAAGAGCAGCTAGAGCAGACAAAGCCAATTATGATAATGAAATGTGCAAAGACCTGGATAAAGAAAACCAAAAGGGAAGAGCACGCTCAGCATTTCTCAAGCTGAAAGAACTGAGGAAAAAAATGTAAGCCTTGAGGTGCAATACTGAAATATTCTATGGGTAAAATATTGAATGGTGCTTTGTTGTTGTTGTTTGCTGTCGAGTCGGTGCAGGAAGCATCAAAAGAAAATGGAAGGAATACACAGAGTCATCATACCAAAAAGAACTGGTCAATGTTCATCCATTTCAGGAGGTGGTGTATGTTCAAACCCAATAGTACTGAAGGAAGAAATTGAAGCTGCATTGAAGGAATTGGCAAAGAACAAGGCTCCAGGAATTGATGGAATACCCATTGAGATGTTTCAACAAATAGATGCCTTGTTGGAGGCACTCACTCGGCTTTGCCAAGAGATTTGGAAGACAGCTACCAGGCCAACTGACTGGAAGAGATCCATATTTGTACCCATTCCAAAGAAAGGTGATCCCACAGCATGTGGGAATTATCAAACAATATCATTAATATCACACTCAAGGAAATTCTTACTGAAGATAATTTAAAAACTGTTGCAGCAGTACATTGACAGAGAACTTCCAGAAATGCAAGCTGGATTCAGAAGAGGATGTGGAATGAGGGATATCATAGCTGATGTCAGATGGATCTTGGTTCAAAGCAAAGAATACCAGAAAGATGTTTACTTGTGTTTTATTGGCTATGCAAAAGCATTGGATTGTGTGGATCAAAACAAATTGTGGATAACATTGAGAAGAATGGGAATTCCATAACACTTAATTGTACTCATGAAGAATCTGTACATAGACCAGGAGGCTGTCATTCAAACAGAACAAGGGAACACTGCATTTTTTTAAATCAAGAAGGGAGTGCATCAGGGTTGTATCCTTTCACCATACTTATTCAATCTATATGCTGAGCAAATAATCCAAGAAGCTGGACTATATGAAGAAGAATGTGGCAGCAGAACTGGAAGAAGTCTCCTTAACAACATGTGATACATTGACGGTACAACTTTGCTTGCTGAAAGTGAGGATGACTTGAAGCACTTAGTGATGAAGATTGAAGAATACAGTCTGCAGTATGGATTACATCTCAATATAAAGAAAACAAAAATCCTCACAAGTGGGCCAATAAGCAGTATCATGATGAATGGAGAAAAGATTGAAGTTGTCAAAGACTTCATATTACTTGGTTCTACTATCAACGTCAATGGAAGCAGTAGTCAAGACATCAGAAGATGTATTGTATTGGGCAAATCTGCTGCAAAAGACCTCTTTCAAATGCTGAAGAGCAAAGACGTATCCTTGAAGACTAAGGTATGCCTAACCCAAGACATGGCATTTTCAATCACCTCATATGCATGTGAGAGCTGGATGATGAATAAGGAAGACTGAAGAAGAGTCGATGCTTTTGAGTTGTGGTGTTGGTGAAGAATACTGAGAATACCATGGACTGCTAAAAGAACAAACAAATCTGCCCTGGAAGAAGTGCAGCCAGAATAGTGTTTGGAAGAGAGAATGAACAAACTTCGTCTCACCTACTTTGTTCATGTTGTCAGAAGGGACCATTCCCTGGAGAAGGATATCATGCTTGGTAAAGTGAAGAGTTAGCAAAAAAGGGGAAGACCCTCAACAAGATGGATGGACACAGTGGCTGAAATGATGGGCTCAGGTATAGCAGGGATCATGAGGATGGCACAGGACTGGGCAGTGTTTCGTTCTGTTGTCCATAGGGTTGCTATGAGTTGGAGATGACTCGATGGCACCTAACAACAACAACAACCTTTATGAAAGTAGACTTGCTCATCTTTCTCACATGGAGTGGCTGGTAGATTCAAGATTAACAGCCAAGCATTTAACCACTGTGCCACCAGGGCTCCTTACAAAGTAAGTAGAATTGCCATATTTAACAAACAAAAAATAGAGGATGTTCAGTTGAATTTGAACTTCTGATAAACAAAAAATATTTTTTAAGTATAAGTATGCCCTATGTAATATCTATTTGGTAACCCCAAGGAGTTTGTTAAATAAATCAATAATTTTTACATGTCTATTTGGGAAGTTGGAACTCTATTACATTATATTACAGTTCCTTGTTTTTGTGTCTCTCTCCTTCACGACATGAGGAAATTTCCTGTGGACAAGAACTATGGCTTCTTTGTCCCTTGAATTCCATGTAATTGTTTTGCAAAATACATAAAGGGTAAAGACATTGATATATGGAACTGTATAGTACCTCCACCATGACTTTCCATCCTTCTTGCTACTGCTCTCCTACAAGTGAGATTGCTACAAAGGGTAGATTGCTAGGAAAAGTCAAAGAGAGGAGGAGTCAACCCTCATCACTCCTTATGGTAATAGGCCTTGGTTAGTCAGTCTGCTAAAGACCTGGGACCAGTTATAAATTAGTAATGACCTTTCACATATATTTTTCTGTCAATTTTTTTTAATGGAACTAAAAATTGTGACAGATTTATGATAGAGGAAGTCCTGCTTTAAAAAAAAAATGTTCTAAGAAGGATGCACTCCCACAACATTGTGACAGTCCCTGATACTTGTTTTCCAATTATCCATTTTCCCCTTCTTCCTCATAAGCCAAATCCAAATTTTGTTCAGTAGCAACATGTCCATTTAAAAACATCATCTTCCCAGACTTCCTTATACCATATTTTTTCACAAATAAACATGCTTTCTATATTTGTTTGCCAACAGCTCCCTTCCCCCTCCTCCTCCCCAAGTATTTTGTAAGTGTTCTTATGCCAATTAAAAAAAAAAAAAAAAAAAAAGCCTAGTATGTTTACAAAAATACCTGGGGGATGGGAGAAAGGGGAATGGTTGACAAACGAAGAAGGCAGGTGCTATTTGTGAAAAAAATATGGTAGCCACATGGCACAGTTCTAGGTAACAAGATGTGAGCAAAAGTCTACTTTCAATTACAAACTTAAAAAAAAAAAAAAACTCCACTGGAAAACCTATTAGCCCTTTGCCCTTCTACCTTTGACTCTTCCCCTTTGACCTGCCTGGGACAAGTATATTGAGCATAGATGATAACAGATATAAAGGTAGATATATAAAAGAGATGTGAAAATGGTATACAAACAACTTTAACTTACATGCTTTCATAAAAACTCAACTTTCAATAGTAGTTAATGAATTAAGTCTTACCATAAGAGTAAGAAAGTAAGACTGTTCTTGAAAACAATGATTATAAATCATACTGGAATAGAGCTGAGATAAAAATTACTATGACAGTATCACTCACCAAAGAAACCCAGAACTTTCCTGGTTCAGAGTAAAATCCACAGAGGATCTGACAGGGAGTCGATGGAATGAAGATTTCAGGTAATGGCTCCTCTACCTCTTCTCCCTGCTCTGCCTGCTCCTCCTGGAACATTTTTTCTCCTTCTTCTCCCCACTCTTCTATTAGTTGCTGCCTCCTTTTTTCCCTTTCCTTCTCCTTCAATTCCATTAGTTTCTTTCTCTTTTCAATTTCCATGGATCTCTTTTTCAAAAGGAATATTAAGAAGATATAAAAACATCGTAAGATTCATTCATTTCTACTTTTGGGGATAGACAAAAAAGTAGAAAGAAAAGAAATTCACAGTTCTGATAGAACCAATAATGCCATTTAAAAATATTTTATCAATTTGAGGAAATACTTTTATTATTAAAATGTTCAGATCATTAGAATGACCATCATTTCTGTTTTATTATCATCAATTCTGGTTTTACAGAAATTGTTTATCATTGTTTTCCTAATAAAGAAGCTAAATACAGTTTCTCAAAGAGTTTATCATGTCAATCATGAGTTGGGCAAACTAAAATAATCCATAAGGGGAGTTGTTTCCAAATTTAGTAATACTGTGATTTAGGCCCTCATCATCTACAAACTGGCCTTTGCAAAAGATTTATAACACTGGACTCCCTACCTCTAATCTTTCACCTCTTCCTTCTCTTGATCTCATTACATCAGCCCCTTCCTCAAAAACTCACAATAGTTCACAATGGTCTAGGAATTAAATTGAAATGTCTTGCCTGGCCTTAAAGAACACCACATACTAGTTAGACTCCTGCTACATTCCTCAACAAATTGTATCCCTTGGCTTCACTAGTCTGTTCTTCATTTCCTAAAAACACCAACAACTCACAACTCTGCCTTCCTTCAGGATGTTCTCTCAGACTTTAGCATCCTCTTCCTCATTTTCATCCTCTCAAAATCCTTCCCATTTTAAAAGTATTAATGTCTCATCCATGTAGCCATCTTTAATCTCCCCCAACTTCTTTATCAGAATCACATATCTTTTCTTCTATACACCATTAGGATTCTTTTCTTTGTGTATTGGTATTTATTCACTTCTAAAACAGTTAGCTGCTTTCTTATGAGATTATATACTCCTTAATGTCAGGGTCTATATCTTATTCTTCTTTGTATTCTCCACCACATAACACAGGACATTTTGTATTCTGAGAAAAGGAAAAAAGTCATTACAGGATATCTCATACCAGAATCTTAGACTTGACACTTGTGAAATGGAAATATTTTATTTTCATGTCCTTTATTTCATAGGAAACAACATCATGATCCTCTGCATCCTCATTTATGGTTGGAAGTGGTGATTCAAGAACATAACCATTCTCACAAATAATCAGTAGACTACTATCATTCTTAAAAAAAAAAAAAAAAAAAAAGATTATATATATCATTTGCATTTAGGCAAATATTTAGAAGCACAGTTCAAAAGATTATAAATCAGGAGTTCTGACAAGATGGCAGACTAGGCAGAAAGACTGCACAGACCCTCTTCAACAAAGAAAAGGGAAACCAATTAACACAAACACAGAAGATAATCTTAGACCCCTGAAACTTGAAGGGAAGGATATAGAAGTGGACTAAACCCCAAATAGCAGAAGAATTTGCGTGAAAATACCAAAAAAGGAGATATACGGAGCTGCCATCTGGCAGCGATTCTGACAGCACAGACAGCTTGGAGATTCCCGAGTGCTGGTAGGACCTAAGAATTAACCTAAAAATCACCCTGCTAGCCAGGAACTGACTGCATGGAGGACTATGCACGATGGCTGGGGAACAAATGGAGAAGGTGAAGAGACGGGTGGGCTGAACTGTGGACTTTTGCCAGTCCAGAGGGTGCCACCATTTTGAAGGTTTAAAAAGCAGCTTGACTATTTTGGATATTTAAAGAGACAGCTTTCTCACAGATTCCTGGGACTTAAGAACACGTTCTGCTTTCCAGCAACCACAAGATACTCGGGACCTGCAAGACTGAAAAGGCACAACATTCCTCTTGTTAATCTTATACCCCACACCCGCTTGGTGAACAGAGGTGTGGACATCCCCCACTCCCACTTATCTTCTGGGCCTACAGGAACTCCATCATAGTATGTGTGCTCAGAAGGAGCCTGGGTGCCTGCCCTGTCCTCCACCGGTTTTTTTGTTTTGTTTTTTTCTCCTTTTAAATTTTTATTTTTATTTTTTTCTTTTTCGCTTTCTTTTTTCTGGTGAATAATTTGCTTGTATTTTTCTGTTTTAAAACAACTAATATTATTAATACTTTTGTCCCTTTTATTATTATTATTAATCTTCCCCTACCAAGTCCTAGTTTTCAGTATTTTTTCTTTTCCCTGTGCCTGGTTGAAATTTTTTTTTTTAAGGT
>NW_006921771.1:6726986-6727929 GCF_000298275.1 Orycteropus afer afer
TTCATATTTGTTGTCTGTACCTCCCATGTACCTCTCTATGTCTTTCTCATCCTCATTGCTGTCATATTGGTCATTCACATTTGGTACATTGCACAAGAGGCACACACCTTCAGCCTTCGCTCTTGGAGATGCCCCTTCACACCAGGCTCCTTTTACTTCCATGGGCATACACTCTGATGGATTGGTGGTTTCCACCACAACTGCCTGCTCCCAGGACTGCTGGTCAACCATAACTGCAAAAGTCCCTTCTCCTCAGTTTTCTTATCTTCCCCTCATTTTGATCCTTTGCTTTTTCTCATTTTTTCTCCTTTTCTATCTGTTCGTTTCTCCCTTCTTCTTCCTCTTCTTTCATTTTTACCAATCTTTCATCTAATCCACCTTCCCCTTTTTCTGTTTCTTTCTATCTTTTTAACTTTTATTCTATATTTTCCTTTTTTTATTCTGTTCTCTTCTCCTTGGTTTTCTTTTCTTCCTGCCCCTCCCAATGGGAGGAGGACATTAATTCTCCAGTAGTCAGCCATATTTACTGCACCCAGCTCACCAAAATGGCAAGCCCACCACCAGCCCTTGCATCACTGGATCAATGGCAGACAGTGGACAACATCTGCTCATCCCAATTTCAGCTCCTCCTCACAACAAACAGAAACCCACACTCACATCCCCACCAGTCATTCTCCCAACCTGGAGACAGCTAGGGAGTGCCCCAATGCTGCCAAGCTAACAACCAAAGAAGCACACCTACCCCACACATCTGATATATCAAAACAAAAACTAGGGTGGAACAAACCAACACATAATAAACAAATTAAGACAGTAACTTCAAAATGTTTCAGACAACAGACAATTGCAATTCAAACAAAGAAACGGAACAAGATAGTAATCAAACCAAAGAACTAGGAAATCTCCCTGAGGAAGAACAGGTAATAGAAATGCTTGATAAGGA
>NW_006921771.1:6728704-6730048 GCF_000298275.1 Orycteropus afer afer
TAGGACATTCCAAGTAATTAAGGGAATTTGTAAAAACCAGACCAATCCTACAAGAAATGTTAATGGGAATCCATGCAACAGCAGACAACAACTTAAGATTAAGACATATAACAACGGCCAGAAATCAATCCAGAAAAAGAATTCCCAAAACTAAAATAAGCTTACAAAATGGCAAATAGACAACCAGAGGGGTCAATCTGTAACCAACACCAACTACAAAGCAAATAGAGGGAATAAACAGTATAATTACAAAACTTCCAAATGGAGAGGAAGACAGGACAATATCAATATAAAACAGACTGTTCTAAACTTATAGAGATGAGAATCTACTACAGAATAATCACAAAGTAAAATTAATAAGCCTTCTAACCAAAATAAAAAAAGAGGAAATCACAAGCACTTAGACACAAAATCAACAACAATGGAGAAAAGAGAAAGAAAACTCAATAACTAAATGAATGCAGAATAGAAAAATATTCAGAACAAAGAAATATCAACACCACAACAAAAAACACAAAAGAATGACAGCAGTAAATTCATGCCCATCATTAATTACATTGAATGTAAATGGATTATACGTACCAGTCAAAAGAGAGTGGTAGATGGGATTAGAAAAGAAGACCCATCAATCTGTTACCTATGAGAGACTCACCTTAGATATAAAGATAAAATCACATCAGAAATCAAAGGGTGGAAAAAATACGTCAAGCTAATTGCAACAGAAAAAAAAGAGCAGAAGTGGAAATTTTAACTTCTGATAAAACAGACTTCAATACAAAAACAACTATAAGGGACAAAGAAGGGCATTATATGATGGTAAAAGGGTCTACTGACCAAGAGAAGATACCCATAATAAATATCTATGCACTAATAGAAGAGCTCAAAAATACATCTAGCAAACACTACTGAACTAAAAGGAGAAACAGACAATTCTACAATAGCAGTTGTTAGGTTCTGTCAAGTTGGCTCCAACTCATAGCAACCCTTTGTGCAACAGAACAAAACACTGGCCAGTCCTGCAGTGTCCTCACAATCCTTGCTATTCTCCTTGTAGTCACTGTGTTAATCCATCTCATAGAGGGTCTTCCCCTTTTACCAAAAGGGTCTTCCTCTACTTTACCAAGGACCACAACAAACCAATAGTTAACAGAGGACTTAAAAACACCACTATTGATTTTGTAATAAAAAGATGGTGGACTAGGCAGAAAGACTGCACAGACCCTCTTCAACAAAGAAAAGGGAAAACAATTAACACAGACACAGAAGATAATCCTGGACCCCTGAGCCTTGAAGGGAAGGATATAGAAGTGGACTAAACCCCAGCTAGCAGAAGAATTTGCGTGA
>NW_006921771.1:6733507-6741919 GCF_000298275.1 Orycteropus afer afer
ATATGTAAACTTCTGTATGGAAAGTGAATATGCTCTGTAAATCTTCACCCAAATCACACACACACACACAAAACACTATTGACAAAGGACTAGAAAGAAACTCAACAAAGATACAGATGATCTCCACATCATAATCAAATGCACAGACATATATAGAACACTCCACCAACAAAAACACAATACAAATTATTTGTCAGTGCACATGGATCATTCTTCAGAATAGATCATATGTTAGGTCACAAAACAAGCCTCTATAAACTTTAAAATATCAAAAATACTACAAAGCATCTTTACAGATCATACACTGCACAAGAACAACTGGGTAACAGAATAAATTAAATGTGAAATAAAAAAATCTTAGAAACAAAGGAAAACACAACATACCAAAACCTCTGGGACACAGTGAAAACAGTACTGAAAGGACAATCTCTAGCAATAAATTCAGACACAAAAAAAGAAGAACGAACGAAAATCAACACCTTAACCCAACAACTCCAACAATTAGAAGAAGAGCAACAAAAGAAGCCTACAGTCTCCAGAATAAAAGAAATAAGAAAGATCAGAGCAGAAATAAATGAAGCAGAAAACAAAAAGAAAAAGAAAGAAAAGAAAACTTCAACAAGGCTAGAAGCTGGTTCTTCAAAAAGATTAACAAAAATCAATAAACCACTGGTAACTGTAATGAAGGAAAAGAAAGAGAACATGCAAATAATGTGAATAATAAATGAAATGGGCAGCATCACAACAGAACCAACTGAAATAAAAGGTTAATAACAATACCATGAAGAAATGTATTCCAACACATTTGAAAACCTAGAAGAAATGGACAAATTTCTAGAAACAAACTCTATTGAAACTAACACAGACTGAGATAGAAAACGTGAACAGATTCATAATGAAAGAGAAATTGAGCGGTTCATTAAAAAAAAGTCCTGGCCCAGATGGCTTCACCAGAGAATTCTATCAAACATTCAGAGAAGAGCTGACACCTATCTTACTAAAACTATTCCAGAACACAGAAAAGGATGAATATTCCCAAATTTATTTTATGAAGCAAGCATAACCCTGATACCAAAACCAGGAAAAGACACCACTAAAAAGGAAAACTACAGAACCAATATACCTCATGAATATTCAACAAAATTGTAGCCAATAGAGTCCAACAACATATCAAAAAAATAATACACTATGACCAAGAGGGATTCGTACCTGGTATGCAAGGATGGTTCAGCATTAGAAAAACAATTAATATAATCCATCACATAAATAAAACAAAGGAAAAGAACCACATGATCATATCATTCACTGTAGAAAGGGCATTTGATAAAATCTAACACCCATTCCTGATAAAATCCCTTAGCAAAATAGTAATAGAAGAGAAATTTCTCTGCATAATAAAGGGCATATTTGCAAATTCAATAGCCAACATTATTCCCAATGGGAGGAGACTCAAAGCATTCCTCTTGCAAATGGGTACCAGACAAGGATGATCTCTATCACCACTTCTATTCAATATCACACTGGAAGTTCTATCCAGAGCAATAAGGCAATAAAGAGAAATAAAAGTCATCCAAAACAGCAAAGAAGAAACCAAACTATCTCTATTTGCAGACAGTATGATCTTATACACAGAAAACTCAAGAGACTTCAGCAAGAAAAATCCTGGAACTAATGGAAAGATTCAGCAAAGTGGCAGAATACAAGATCAGAATAAAGATCAGTTGGATTCCTCTACATCAACAAAAAGATCTCTGAAAAGGAAATAAGGAAAACAGTACCATTTATAATACCTACAAAAAAGATAAAATACTTTGCAATAAAACTTACCAGGGACACAAAAGACCTATACATAGAAAACTATAAAACACAAGTGCAATAAACTATGAGACTTACATAAATGGAAGAACATGCCCTGCTCATGGATAGGAAGACTGAATATTATGAAAATGTCAATATTACCCAAAGCAATCAACATATTCAATACAACCCTGATCCAAATTCCAGCAACATTCTTCAAGAACATAGCAAAATTAATCACTAATTTTATACAGAAAGGAAAGATAGCTCAGATAATAAAGGACTGCTGAAAGAGAAAAACAAAGTAGGAGGTCTCACACTTCCCAATCTCAAAACCTACTATACAGCCAGGGTAGTCTTAACAGCCTGCTAGTAGTACAATGATAGACACATAAACCAGTGGAACACAATTGAGAATCCAGAAATAGATCCATCCATGTATGAATAGCTGTTCTTTAACAAAGGGCTGAAATCTATGTAATGGCTTTTTAACAAATGATGCTAGCAAAACTGTACATCCATTTGCAGAAAAATTAAACAAGATCCATACCTCACACCATACACAAAAACAAATTCAAGATAGATCAAAGGCCTAAAAGTAAAATCCAAAATTATAAAGTTCTTTAAAGATAAAATAGGATGACCAGAGGACAACTATAGGATGTTGTAAGGGAGAGTTTGAGGGAGCATACTATTTAATGGAACACAATGTGCAAATGTCACGTGTTAGCAGGAAGCTGTGCATTAGAGAAAATGGAAGAAAATCTATGTGGCTGGAGCACAAAGAATAAAGTGTGTGTGTGTGAGAGAGAGAGAGAGAGAGAGAAAGAGAGAGAGAGAGAGAGGGAATAGGGGAGGATAGAAACATGAATGGTGAAAAAAAAGAAGTGGGTGGTTATGCAGTGCCTTGCAGCCAAGGTGAAATATTTTGCCCATTAGCTTAAGAACAATAGAAAGCTTTGATGGGCTAAAAGCAGATAGACATAATCAAGTTTTACATTTTGAAAAAAATTGTTTTCTCCACACAGTGGAGAATAAATTGTAAAGAGCAAGAATGGGTGAGGGGTGAGCAGAGGGGTGGTAACTGTAGCACTTGGAGATGTGCAGTGGCAGTGACAATATATAAAATTGGACAGATTTGAAAATATTTGGGAGATAAAAATAAATAATATGTCCTGAATTTGAGGATTCTATGGAAGATGGAAATACTAATAATGGCTTTCACATACTTGAGTAAAGCAGCTGTATAAACAATTATGACATTTACTAAGATAAGGAATATGGGAACATAAGAAGATTTGAGTGGGGGATGGGAAGATGGCATCTTTCCTGTAGCCCACAAGTTAGTTCCCTCTAGCATTTGAATACCTGAAAAACTAGGTGCAGCATTTTGAAGTGGAGATTCTGGTGCTCTGAACAGCTCATTAAGTCAGAGAATGCCAAACTCAGGGAAGCAGGATTAAAAAGGAGGGAGAGCAGTATAAACACCAGAAAGAATATAAATAAATGGACCCGCTCTGCAGAGCGCCAACCAGCCAGCAAGACAGGGCATTGGAAGTCTTCCTGGGGCAGTGAAGACAACACACCAGAGGACCTGCAGCCACTCCATGGATCTACCTTCAGCACCCACTTTTATTGGTAAATTTGGGAACTGGGAGGGCGGCATTTCTGAGACATGGAGCAGAGACCCCTCTAGCTCCAGGTGCCACTGAATTGGGTGCAGAGAGGGAAGCATGCCACAAGTGGGTGAGCCCTGAGATGAACTCGCAGTGTGGGTCAGGGCAGCTATTCCAGGACAGATTTTGGCACAGAGAGGCCTGGAGTACGGGGCTTTTATGGCTGTCTGAACCTGGCAGAAAGTGGTGGCCCGCTAACCACTGGGGTCTTTGCCGAACTTGAGCTGCAGGCCTGTGAGTAACAGTGTAACGTCATCATTAGCAGCCTACTCAAAGCCCTGGAAATGGCTTCTAGTGCCTTGGAGCTCTTTTTCTCTTTTCTCCCTCCTTTCCCCATCTCCCCTGTGCCTCATCCGATAGAAAAACGACATTAAGCCACCACAACACCTGCCAGCTCAAATCCTAAGGCCCCTTCATGATGAACAGAGACCTACAACCATGTTCCACAGAGTCATTCCATCATCACAAAGAAAACTGCAGAGCAACCTAGTACACCTGAATTAATAACCAAAAATATAAAACACACCAGCTTCACTTTTGCAAAAATGTTAAATCATAAAATCAAAACAGAAGAAATCAATACACAACTAACAATTAAAGACAACTTCAAAATGCCTAGGAAACAAGAGGAAACCTCAAATCAAACAAAGAAACAGGCTAAGGCAATAGAAATAAAATCACAAACCAAAGTCTCATTAAACATGGAGGAAGATGAGGCAATAGAATTACCCAAGAAGGAATTTAGAAGGTATGTTTATAGAACTCTACAAGAGTTTAAGGAAACCCAAAACAGAACCAAGGAGAACACAGACAGTATCCTGGAAGAAATCATGAATACCATTCAAGAATAAAGTAACAAGATTAGCACACAATCAGAACTCATACAATAACAGCAGTTAGAAATCCGGAAGATGAATACCAAAATTACAGAATTACACAACACAGTGGAAGCACAAAAGAATAGGCTAGAACTGGCTGAAGAACTTATTTCCCAACTAGAAGATAAACCCCTTGACACCAGCCTGTATGAAGAAAAATCAGAACAAAGACTTATGAGAAATGAAGAGAACCTAAAAGTTATATGGGACGACATGAAAAGAAACAACATATGCGTCATTGGAATTCCAGAACAAGAAGAGATTTAAAAAAAAAAAAAAAAACAGAAAATTGGGGAAGACTCACTAACAGAAAACTTCCCTATATCATGAAGGAAGAAAAGATATTTGTCCAAGAAGCTCAAAGAACCCCAAACAGGATAGATCCCAAGAGAAAAACACCAAGGCATATCATAATCAAACTCTCCAAAACCAAAGACAAACAAAGAATCTTGCGAACTACCCACAATGAAAGAAATACCACTTATAATTATCAAACAGTTAGGCTGAGTTATGACTACTCAGCAGAGACCATGCAGGCAAGAAGGCAATGGGACAACACATATAAAATACTGAAGGAAAAGAACTTCCAACCAAGAATTTATCTCCAGCCAAACTGTCCATCAAATATGAGGGTGAAATCAAGAAATTCTCAGACAAACAGAAACTAAGGAATTTTGTGAAAAACAGAACAACCCTACAAGAAATGCTTAAGGAAGTCCTTCCATTAGAGAACCCACAACAGAGAACAACAAAATCAGGACACATGACATCAACATTAAAACCAAATCAGAAATAGATGTTCAAAATAAGACCAAAAACATGGTACACTAAAAAACAAGGAAGTCAATCTGCACACAACTACAGCAACTAACAAAATAGAAGGAATAAAAGTTCTAGGTACAAAATTTCTAAATGGAGAGGAAAACAGGACAATGTCCTCACAGAACAGACTATTCCAAAAACATGGAGACAAGAATTCAGAAAAAATTAACAATCACCCTAAGCAAACCCAGAAGGAAGGAAAACATATGGGTTTAGTAAGCACAAAACCAACAATAAAGAAGAAAAGAGAAAACACTTGACAACAAAAGGAACTCAGCACAGAAAAGCATATGGACCAAGGAAACTCCAACAGCACAACAAAAAACCACAATAGAATGACAGCAATCAATTCATACCTAATCACTAATTACACTCAATATGAATGTACTAAATGCACCAATCAAGAGAAAGAGAGTGGCTGACTAGATAAGAAAAGAAGATCCATTGATACGCTGCCTACAAGAGACCCACCTTACACACAAAGATAAAAACAAATTAAAAGTTAAGGGATGGGGAAAAAATATACCAAGCCAATGGTAACCAAAACAGAACAGGAATGGCAATATTAATTTCTGATAAAATTGACTTGAAGGTAAAAAACAACATAAGAAACAAAGAAGGTCACTATATGATGGTGAAAGGGTCAATTGACCAAGAAGACATTATGATAATAAATATCTATGCACTCAGTGAAAGTGCCCCAAAATATGTGAAGTAAATATTAATTGAATTGAAACAGAAAATAGACAACTCTATAATAGTAGTAGAAGACTTTAACACACCACTTTCAAGGAGGGACAGATCAACAAGAAAAAAACTCAACAAAGATACAGAAGAACTCAACAACACAATCAACCAACTCGACCTTGTAGACCTATACAGAACACTCCACCCAACCAAAGCACAATTCACATTCTTCTCCAATGCACATGGATCATTCTCCAGAATAGATCATATGTTCAGACATAAAACAAGCCTCAATAAATTAAAAAAACATTGAAATACTACAAAGCATCTTCGCAGACCACAATGCTATAAAATTAGAAATTAATAATAGAAAGAGCAAGGAAAAAAACATCAAACATGGAAGTTGAACAATACACTGCTCAAAAACTACTGGGTAATAGAACAAATAAAAAGTGAAATAAAAAATTCTGAGAAACAAACGAAAATGAAGATACATCATACCAAAGCCTATGGGACACAGCAAAAGCAGTACTCAGAGGTCAGTTTATAGCAATAAATGCATACATAAAAAAAAGAGGAAAGAAACAAAATCAACACTCTTAACTCAACAACTCCAATAATTAGAAAAAGAACAAAAAAGAATCCTACAGTATCTAGAAGTAAGAAAATAATAAAGATCAGAGCAGAAATAAACAGAAAACAAAACAAAACAAAAAAGAGAAAATCAACAAAACAAGAAACTGGTTCTTCAAAAAGATTAACAAAATTGACAAACCACTGGCAAATCTAACAAAAGGAAAGAGAAGATGCAAATTACAAAAATGGTAAACAAAAAGGGTGTCATCAGAACCAACTAAAATTAAAAAGATATTGGTAGAATATTATGAAAAACTGTACTCCCAACAGATTTGAGAACCTAGAAGAGATGGACAAGTTTCTGGAAACACAAGACCTACCTAAACTATCTCACTCAGAGATAGAATACTTGAACAGACCCACAACAAAGGAAGAAATTGAACAGGTCACAAAAAAAAAACTTCCCACAAGAAAAAGTCCTGACCCTAATGGCTTCACTGGAAAATTTTACCAAATATTCAGGGAAGAGTTGACACCTATACTACTCAAGCTATTCCAGAACATAGAAAAAGATGGAATACTCACAAATTCATTTTATGAAGCAAGTGTAACACTAATACCAAAACCAGGGAAAGACACCACTAAAAAGGAAAACTACAGACCAATATCTCTCGTGAATCTAGATGCAAAAATCTTCAACAAAATCCCAGCCAACAAAATCAAACAACATATCAAAAAAATAATACATCCTGACCAAGTAGGATTCATACCTGGTATGCAAGGATGGTTCAACATGTAATCCACCACATAAACAAAACAAAACAAAAGAACCATATGATCATATCAATCAAGTCAGAAAAGGCATTTGATAAAACCCAACACCCGTTCCTGTTTAGAACCCTCAGCAAAACAGGGATAGAAGGGAAATTCCTCAACATAATAAGGGGCATGTATGAAAAGCCAATGGTCAACATTATTTTAAATGGAGAAAGACTCAAAGCATTCCCCTTACGAACGGGAAACAGACAGGGATGCCCTCTATCACCACTCCTATCTAACATAGTATTGGAATTCCTAGCCAGGGCAATAAGGCAAGGAAGAGAAATAAAAGGCATCCAAAGTGGCAAAGAGAAAGTAAAGCTATCTCTATTTGTGGATGATATGATCCTATATATAGAAAATCCCGCCAGCCACTCCTCGGAAGGAAGGTTGGGCAATCCTACTTCCGTAGTGATACTGCCTCGGAAACCCAAGGAGGGGTCGCTATGAGTCGGGGCCGACTCGACGGCAAACAACAACAACATAGAAAATCCAAGAGGCTCAGCAAAAAATCTACTGGAACTAATAAAGAGGTTCAGCAAAGTGGCAGGATACAAGGTCAACATACTAAAATCAGTTGGATTCCTCTACACCAAAAAAGAGACCTCTGAAAAAGAAATAAGGGAAACAATACCATTTACAATAGCTACTAAAAAGATAAAATATCTAGGAAATCTTACCAGAGACACAAAAAACCTATACAAAGAAAACTATAAAACACTACTACAGGAGACAACAAGGGATCTACATAAATGGAAGAACCTGCCTTGTTCACGGATAGGTAGACTGAATATTGTGAAAATATCAATACTACCAAAAGCAATCTACACATTTAATGCAATTCCAATCCAGATACCAACAAAATTTTTTAAGTACATAAAACTCAATTACTAACTTCATATGGAAAGGAAAGAGACCTCAAATAAGCATAACACTACTGAAGAAGAAGAACAGAGAGGGAAATCTCACAGAACAAACAGGGAAATCTCACACCCCTAGATCTTAAAACCTACTATACAGCCAGAGTAGTCAAAACAGCATGGTTCTGGTACAATGATAGGCCAATGGAACAGAATCAAAAACCCAGAAATAGACCCATCCATTTATGGACAGCTGATCTTTGACAAAGGTCCAAAACCCATTAAATAGGGAAGAGA